>NC_062565.1:140852325-141155355 GCF_022837055.1 Prionailurus viverrinus | reverse complement strand
AAACACTGATATGTTGTGTTTTTATTGTACTTCACTTCAAATATTTTCTAATTTCTCATAATTTTTTTGACTTATGGATTATTCAGAGGTCTGTTCCCTAACTTAAGTAATTTGGGCTTATGTAGATATTTTATCATTTATTTCTAAAATTCAACTCCACTTTAGTCAGAGACCTTATTCTGTGATATCTCAATCTTTAAAATGGATCACTCTTATCTTATGATCCAACTGTATGTTCACTGTGCACTCAAAAAGAGTGTGCAATTATTGAATCCATGTTTTTTTCTGTATGAATTAGGTCAAGATGATTTGCAGTATTATGTAGATTCTTCTGTATCTTTACTGAACTTTTCCTAGCTGTTCTATCAATTACTGAGTAAAATGGTGTTAAAAATCTCCGACTATTAGTTGTGTATACACCTATTTTTTTCCTCTAGTTCTTTCAAGTTTTCTTTTAATGAATCTTAAAACTCCATTATTAGGATCATTCACATTTATGATTTTTATTCCTTACAATTGATCCTTATGTTGTTAATAAGTATGTTTTTTTATAAATCCCTGGCAATTTTCCTTGTCTTGATGTTCATTATATCTGATATTAATATACTAACTCCAGATTTCTTATACTTCCTCTGGTAACTATATCCTTTTCCATTCAAACATTTTCAACTTGTGTGTCTCTGTATTAAAAGATCATTTCTTGGGCATCTGGGTGGCTCAGTCAGTTAAGCGGCCAGCTTCAGCTCAGGTCATGATTTTGGGGTTTGTGAGTTTGAGCCCCGCATTGGGCTTTTGTGTAGAGCCTCCTTCGGATCTTCTGATTCCCTCTCTCTCTGCCCCTCCCCCACTTGTGCGTGCACTCTCTCTCTCTCTCTCTCTCTCTCAAAAATAAATAAACATTTAAAAAAGAGCATTTCTTATAAACAACATATAGTTGGAAATAGCTTTTTAAAAAATAATCCAGTCCAACAATCTTTTCCTTTCATTTGGAGTATTTGGTCCATTAACATGTAAAGTGATTATTGACATAGACTTAAGTCTAGTATTTGCTATTTTTTCTGTTAATTTTTTTGTTCCACTTACCCTTCTGAGTCTTCTGGTACATTATTAAACAATTCATTATTCCATCATTATTTCTCTGTTGGAGTTTTAGCTATACTTCATTTTTTAGTGGTTGTTCCAAGAATTACAATATGCATCCGTGGTTTGACACTGTCTTTTTAGAGTAACCATTTTATCCTTTTCAGAAGTTTAGTGTTGCAATAGCATAGTTCTATTTAAAATTCAGACTTTGTGAGATGGCTGGGCCAGTTAAGTGCCCAACTTTGGCTCAGGTCATGATCTGATAGTTCATGGGTTTGAGCCCAGTGTCGGGCTCTGTGCTGACAGGTCAGAGCCTGGAACCTGCTTTGGATTCTGTGTCTTCCTCTCTCTCTGACCCTCCCCTACTCTTGCTCTATTTCTCTCAAAAATGAATAAAATTAAATGAATAAAATAAAATGAATAGATGAATTCATTCATTTATATTGATTCATTAAATAAATGAATAGATGAATTCATTCATTCATTTAAAATAAATGAATACAATAAATGAATAAAATGAAATTAAAAATTAAATTCAGACTTTGTGCTCTGGTTGTCATATCTAGTGCCTTTACACATTTAAAATCCTTAGTCAGTATAATTTTTGCTTTAAAGGTTTATGCGATTTTAGGGGTGCCTGAGTGGCTCAGTCAGTTGCGCGTCTGACTTCAGCTCAGGTCATGATTTCATAGTCTGTGAGTTCGAGGCCCACGTCAGGCTCTGTGCTGACAGCTCAGAGCCTGGAGCCTGCTTCGGATTCTGTGTCTTCTCTCTCTCTGACCCACCCCTGCTTGCACTCTGTCTCTCTCTCTCTCTCTCTCTCTCTCTCTCTCTCAAAAATAAATAAACTTTAAAAAATTAAAAAAAGGATTTATATGATTTTATAGATGTTAAAGGAAAATGTTCTGCTTCGTTTTATTTATTTATTTATTTATTTATTTATTTATTTATTTCTTAATTACTTATAGAGTTTGTTTTGTGAGAGAGAGCACAGGTGGGGAGAGGGGCAACAAGAGAGGGGGAATTCCATGCAGGCTCCATGGAGTCAGTGCAGAGAACTGACATGGGGCTTGAACTCATGAAACCGTGAGATCATGACTTCAGCTGAAATCAAGAGTCAGATGTTCAACCCACTGAGCCACCCAGGCGCCCCTAAATGTTTTCTGTATACACTCTCACATTTATCATTTTCAGGGCTCTTCATTTCTTTCTGTAGATCTGAATTTCCATCTGGTATCACTTTTCCTCCAGCCTGAGGAACCTCTTTTAGAGTTTTCTTAGTAAAGATTTTTTTTTTTTGGTGACAAACTTTCTCAGTTTTTATTATCTAAAAATGTCTTTTATCTTTATTTTTGGAGGATATTTTCTCTGGATATAAAATTCTTGGATGACATTTGGTTTTTGTTCAGTACTTTAGCGATGTCATTCCATTTTTTATGGATTCTATTGTTTCTGAACAGACATTACCAGTTATTTATACTTCTATTACCTTATGTATAATATATGATTATTATCTGGATACTTTTAGGATTTTCCCTTTATCTTCAGGGTTTAGCAATTTTATTATGATCTGCCGAGGTGTGGTTTTCTTTGTGCTTTCCCTATTGGCAATTTGCTAGTTTCTTGGAACCATAGGTTGATCTTTTTTTCACCTAATATGGAAAATTCTCTGCTATAATTTCTTGAAATTTCTGTTATGCCTCATATTCTCTTTTCTCTTACTATTCTCTTACAGGTTATTGAAGTGCTGTTCATTTTATTTTCATTTTTTTTCCCTTTATGTCCTTAAGATTGGATAAATTTTATTGATCTGTTTTCAGGTTCACAAACTCTTTCCTCTGCTCCTGTCAACCAGTGAATATTTCTTCACAGATATTGTACATTTCAGTTATTAAATTTCTATTTGATCCCTTTTTATAGTACTTCTCTGATAATTTCTCCATCCTTTCATTCATTATGGCCATATTTTCCTTTAAGACCTTAAACATATTTAGTATTGCTGTTGTAAAATTTTATTTGCTGTCTATTTGCTATTTTTATTTGCAAACATCTGGGCCATATGAGGACCTGTTACTATTAACTAATTTTTCTTTTGCCTGGGGGCCATGTTTCTTTGCATTCCTGAAAATTTTGGAGTATATGCTGGACACTGTGGATGATCTGTTGTAGGAAGTATGGGTATGGTGTCTTGTTATAAAACATGTTGACATTTAAATCCTGTCAAATCACATTGATCCTGTCAGGATTGTTTTTACTTTTGTAAAGACTGGTCTCTTTCAGTTTTGGACCAAATTCTCAGGTGTGCCTCTTACCCTAGCATGTGGTTATTGTGAACCGAATGCCTGCTTTCCTCAGTGTAGACTCTTGATTACTACTAGGATGGGGCTCCAGTGTCTCCTAAAAGCCCAAAGCCACAAGCATCACTGATTAGCCCTTATCCCAGGAGCAGGCCATCTCTGCCTGGGCCTGCAGAATCTCACCCTTCCACACCATTTGCCCAATCCCAGCCTTGCTGTCTAGTGAGTCCCTATGCCGTTCTAGCCCTCCCACCCCATACAACTCACTTCTTGTGTACTCTGCTCTTAAAATTCCCCCTGTTTCTGCAGCCTGGGACTCCAGTATCTGCCTCAACTCAGTAAGACTGCTACTCTGCTGGGCTTCACCTTCCTGATCTGTGGCAGCAAATACCAGCAGGCAGGAAATCAGGACATTCACGGAGCAACTGTCGGGAGTCCCTCCTCTGCGTCCCTTCTCGCAAGGATTACCTCCTGCGCTGCCTGTTTGTCAATGCCTGAAAACAGCACACTCATATATTTTGTCCAGTTTTATAATTGTTGGGAAAGCAAGCTTTGTTCCAGTGACACGGTCATGGCCAGAAGGAGAAATTGATGTGTATGATTTTTCAATAATTTTGACTATTATACTTGACACCCAAATAGCTCTCGTCTTTTATTAACGTTACCATCTTTGTGAGAGCCAATTCCTTCATATTGTTTTTCAAAGTCCATATAGCCTGTCTCTTTCTTTTTTCTGATGCATAGATAATCTCTATCTTACATAGTTTGCAAGTCATTGTTTTATAAAACTGGATCTATATCTATATATAGGTATTTGTAGATGTGTATATTTATTTATGGGCATATACAATTTAAAATAATAAGTGTATAGGTACATACTTACCTATTCCGTATCTATATTCATATACTTTTTGGTATTTTTCCTTTATTATTTAGTGACATATCTCCGTAAGTCAGTTTGTATCCAGCTAAATCATTCTTTCTAATAATATGAATGTATCAAAAGTTATTCAACCAATACTTTTTTTTTTTCAACCAATACATTTTTGAAAGAAATGGTTAGGGGAAATGATCTACTTTAACAGGCAAATTTCATGATAGTTTATGTGTATTTTTCAGAGTTTGTTGTACAGGTTTCTGTCATTTCCCTGGTTTTATAACAGATGAAATTTCATTCTCTTTGTTCCTTTATTCTCTCCTGTGAATTTTTGGGAGGGGAGTTATACAGCTATGTACTCTCTAGGCCTTGTGTCTCAGAAGTCCTAACACGATGTTTTTAATAAATTCTTGCTCAACACATGAATTAGCAATTAATAAGCAAGTAAATACAATGAAATTTTAGTGGTTAAGAGGGACTGTAATCACATTTGCACTTTCTTAGCTGCTGTTTTTCGACTGTCTGGTTATAAAGTGGTAATATTCATTGTGCTACTTTAAGTGTGCAATTAGCAAAAGAATATAAAAAACAAAAACCATTTGTAATATTATTACCCAGCAATATTCGATATTTCCAATTTTTTATTCTATGCCTATGTGGATATATGTATGGATCCTTTCTATGTATAGCATAGTTTGAGAATGTAATTAAGTATTCTTTAAAAGTATTATTATTTTTTAAGTTTATGTATTTATTTTGAGAGAGAGAGTGCACAAGTGGGGAAGGGGCAGAGAGGGAGGGCGACAGAGAGAATCCCAGGCAGGGTCTGCACGGTCAGCGCAGAGCCCGATGTGGGGTTCAAACTCACCAACCGCGAGATCATGACCTGAGCCAAAGTTGGAAGCTTAACCGACTGAGCCACCCAGCGCCCTAAAAGGATTCTTCTTAATGACTGTATAAATTTCAATTGTATGATGTAGCTTGGCTTAACCAATTCCTTGTTCTCAAATACTTGGGGTTTTCTTTCCCCCCACTATTTTATTTTTATTTATTTATTTATTTATTTATTTATTTATTTATTTTTTAACGTTTATTTATTTTTGAGACAGAGAGAGACAGAGCATGAATGGGGCAGGGTCAGAGAGAGGGAGACACAGAATCCGAAACAGGCTCCAGGCTCTGAGCTGTCAGCACAGAGCCCGACGCAGGGCTCGAACTCACGGACCGCCAGATCATGACCTGAGCCGAAGTCGGCCCCTTAACGACTGAGCCACCCAGGCGCCCCTCCCCCCACTATTTTAAACAACAGTGCAAGGGACATCCTTGTACACAAACTTTTGTCTGCCTGCCCCAATCCTTATCCACTGTCACTGAATTCAGTAAAATGGTGTGGAATTTAGGAACTTAGGACATCTCATTTGGATTTAAGTCTTGTCTGTGTCCCAGATCTGAGGTGATCTTAGATTGTAATTTTCAATTCAGTTAGAGCAAGTTGGAAAAGAAGCATTTATAGAATGTTGTTTTTTTTTTTTTTTTAAATCTCCATTCCTTTGGAAGCCTATGGGCTCCCTGAAAAGGAATTTGACTGTTCCTGGCCAGCCCAGCATTTAATCCCAACCTGTCACCAGTTTCTATGAAGTGAGGTTTCTATTACTTCCTGGATTGCTCTAGTCTATCAGAGGTCACCATCTCCAATTTAGCCTAGATGTGGATGGGAAAATACCCTGTACAGCCCTAGCATCCAAAGAACATTGGTGCCAAATTCAATTACTGGAAAAGGAGACCTTTTTTTTTTCAAAAGGCTCTGAATCCATTTAAAAAGCTTCTCAGATTCCTACCACTCGTGCTTACGGTGACTGCATCTCCCACACAGTCCTTCTGACAGCTTTTTTGTAATTTCACATTGTCAACTGCTTTTGTGGTTGGGGTTTCATTTATTGAAAAAAAATCTCAGCTTCAAGGAGAGACAGTTATGTCTTTACCATATGTCTGAGTGTGCCTGAGTGGAGTGAATATTATAGATACATGATTACCCAAGATGATCTCATTTCACGTAGCTTTCCTCTTTTCAGATTTCCAAGCATGTTGATTTTCCAAATATAAGTATTAATTCTGGATTGCTAGGGCCACTGTTGCTGTGAACTGCCTTGTGGTCCTCTGAAGGAATGAAGGCATTCCTAAAGTCTTTTTTCATTTTATTTCTAAATTCTCTTTTGTAGAAATTCCCCACATTTCCTTTTGTTCAATTTGGAGAGCTTTTTCTTTTCTGTGATTAAGGAATAAATGAATTCATTTTCCGTTGAGGAAACGGCACAATGTATTTTTTTTTTCTGTACCTGCGAAATTTGTTTCCACAATTGCATTTCGGTAAACCACCTAACAGTCATGAAAGATTAGCAGTGTTTTCTCTCTCTGCCACACAGTCTTATAATTTGTCTGGAACACGAATGAATCAAGAAATGCAGCTTTGCAGACTGTTTTGAGTATTACAGAATATTGCTTTAACTATTGGGTCAGTCTAGGGTACATGAGTCTGCCATTTAAATCGTTAAGAACTATTTCCAGAGAAGATACACTTTATGCTGCTGATGCAGCTTCCCTTTCATTCTTTTTAAGTTCAAATTTCATAATTAGAACGCGATGAACAATAGGATTCTCACAGAAGAAAGACATTTTCTTGGCTTCCTTTCTACTATTGCCTTTGAACGTGGGATAAATGGAATATTCTGCCCGCTTGCTAAATCTTCTGCTCCCTCTCACACTGTTATATTTCTGACCATTTCAGCGAGACAAACATAACTCCTCGGATGGTGTTGCCCCCAGACGAAACTTCCAAAGTTCATACACAACTGTCCTAACTGGTAGCAGCCACGAGGAATTCTTTCGGAAGATAATGCGTCTATATATTGGGATGTTAGTCTCTAATAACAGGTGCTATTTTGTCCCTCCAAATATATTTTCTGTCTCATTCTCTGTTTCTTTTTTGGAAAAATTTTTACAAGCATCACTCATGCTAAACCCAAATTTTTCTTGTAGTTCTTGTAAACTGAATCTTCCATTTTGACCTGTGTAAATTCTGCCCATGATGACAAAATTTGCCGAATGGACACGTCTCATTTGAGCCATGGAATGTCAGGTGAAACCAGAACCCACATTTGGAGTTCAGAGTAGCTCCCGCTTTACTGTGGCAATGCTGTATTATCAGGGGAAGCCAAGTGATTTCCACAGATGCGAACCAGTTGAACATTCATATACAGGTGTGTGTGTGTGTGTGTGTGTGTGTGAACATTTAAGTTTTTATTTCTCTGCTGGGTTGGATTGTAAGCACATTTTAGATTTTTAAAAATTTGTTTAAATGTTTATTTTTTTGAGAGAGAGCGAGAAAAGGGGAGGGAGGGCAGAGAGACACACACACACACACACACACACACAGAATCTGAAGCAAGCTCCAGGCTCTGAGCTGTCAGCACAGAGCCTGACTCAAGGCTCAAACTCACCAACCCCGAGATCATGACCTGAGCTGAAGTCAGACACTCAACCAACTGAGCCACCCAGATGCCCCAGCACCTTTTAGTTTTTCCAGAAATTGCCAATTGACTTTCCAGAGTAGCTGTGCCATTTGCATTCCCAGTATTGGTTTTTGAGCGATCAGTTCCTCTGCATCCTCGCCAGCATCTAGTGTTGTCATCATTTTATTTTAGCTTTTCCGATAGGTGTGTAATGAAAGCACATCACAGTTCTACTCTGCTTTGTCTTAATGCCCCGTGATGTTGAACACCTTTTCTTGTGCTTTTTCACCATTCATATATCCTCTCAGGTGAAATGTCACTTCATGTGATTTGCCCCTTTTCTAATTGGGTTGTTTGTTTTGCTATTTGGTTTTAAGAGTTTTTATACACTGTAGAGGTAAGTCCTTGGTCACATATGTGGTTTGCAAAAATATTCTTCTGGTTTGTGGCTTGTCTTTTCGTCTTCCTAAATGGGCCTTCCTAAAAACAATAGTTTTTAATTTTGATGAACCACAACTTAGCGATTTTTTTTTCTTCTATGGGTTGCACATTATGGTATTATGTCTAAGAACTCTTAAACAGTCCTAGGTCCCAAATATTGTATCTCATGTTTTCTTCTCAAAGTTCTATGGTTTTACATTTAAGTTTATAATCAATTTTGGGGAGTCTGGGTGGCTCGGTTAAGCGTCTGACTCTTGATTTCGGCTCAGGTCACGATCTCACGGCTTCGTGAGTTCGAGCCCTGCACGGGACTCTGTGCTGATGGAGCAGAACCTGCCTGGAATTCTCTTTCCCTCTCTCTTGCCCCTTTCCCGCTCGTGTTCTCTCTCTCTCTCTGTCTCTCAAGATAAATGAAGAAACTTAAAAAAATTAAACAAACTTATAATCAATTTTCAGTTAATTTTCACAAAAGATTTGTGGTTCATTAGTAGCCGAAGGGTATCCAATGGCTCCAGCATCACTTGTTGGAAAGATGGTCTTTCTTCCGTTCAGCTGGTCTTACACCTTTGTCAAAAATCAGTTGGCTGTTTCTGAGATTTCTTTTCTCTTCTGTTGATCTAGGTGTTTCTATCTCAGCCCATTCAACATAATCATGATTGTGGTCTATAGACGATGCATATCCTAACCAACATTTATTATTTTCTATTTTTTTGATGGTGGCCATTCTCATGGGTGGGAAGTAATGGTTTTCTAATATTTTAGTTTGACTTTTTGCTTCCCTACTGATGGAAAACATTTACCCACACTAGTCCCTTCTTTTATTATTTGTTCATCTATTTTTATCAAAATTATTTTATTCTATATGAAATAAGTTAAAAGCCTTGATCTCTTTATTTCCAGGAACACTGGCATTATAGGGACTATATTTTTCTTAAAAATTTTGCAAATCGTTGAGTTGAAACCTGCTTCTTTATATGATACTATTTCTTTTTATTTCTAATAGTGTTTATTTGTGACATCCATTTTTTTCTTCCTAATTAGTGTTACCCATGGATGGTTAATTTTAATAGTCTTTTCAAATAATTTTTTTTACTGACCCTTCAGATAAATTATTAGTTTCTACTTTGTTGTTATTGATTTTTTATTTCCTTCTTTCAAGTTTCTTTTGGGTTTACTCAGTGGTTAGTTTTCTAACTTCTTAATTTGAATGTCTAGTTCATTGCATTTCTATAGTATTTTCTTTACTAATATTAGACTAATACTTCCCTTCAAGTACAGCTTTAGCTGCAGCCTACAACTTTTGATCTGAAGTTATGATATGAGTTTTATTATCTTTGTTGTTGTTCTGCTTCAGATATTTATAAACTTTGCATTATGATTTTTTTCAGAAACGCACACATAATTTAATAGTAACTTTAAAATTCTGGGGGCGCCTGGGTGGCGCAGTCGGTTAAGCGTCCGACTTCAGCCAGGTCACGATCTTGCGGTCCGTGAGTTCGAGCCCCGCGTCGGGCTCTGGGCTGATGGCTCAGAGCCTGGAGCCTGTTTCCGATTCTGTGTCTCCCTCTCTCTCTGTCCCTCCCCCGTTCATGCTCTGTCTCTCTGTCCCAAAAATAAATAAACGTTGAAAAAAAATTTTTTTTTAAATTCTAATAGTAACTTTAAAATTCTAAATACATAGTGTTTGGTTTCTAATTTTAATAGGTGGTAGTCTACACGAAACTAAGATTTGTAAATATAAGAAATGTATAAATATATGTGTATGCTCCTGTTGTGTTTTGGGGAGTGAATACAAAGAAAAAAAGTCTGGAAGATTATATATCAAAGTGTTATTAGCAGTTATCCCTAACTGCTGGAATTTAAAAAGGCTCTTTTTATGTATTTGCATGTTTCTGTTTCTTCTGATTTTGAAATGTAAATATGTATTATTTTTTACTAGAGAAACATGGTTGTTTACATTTATGGGAGATAAAAAAGAGACCTGGTGAATATAAACAACCTTTATATAAGAACTCATTTTTAATCCTCTCTAGATTTTAGAGTTCTGAATTTTCTCATTGAGATACCAAAGAAAAAACAAAACAGAATTTAAATATCCCATTAGTTTCTTTGACATGGGTTTTAAGGCAAATTTATGGTTAGTTATTATATATTTTCTGTTTATATTAGAAAAGAACTTAAGTTCAATAATCGTTGGCATCCGGAGAACTCTCTTTCTTTTGAGTTGATTTTTTTCCTTTTTTTTTTTTTTTTTTTTTTTTTTTTGCATTTAACTTTGTTTCATCCCATCTACTATTTCAACATGTTTGTAATTGAGGGATGGTGGTTGAATCTACAATGTCATATTAGGAAATCTGGAGGTCTATGTTTTATTTGTTTGCTTGTTTGATTGTTAACATATCTGAATCTGTGCTGGATTATTATATCCTAGAAGACAAAAGTCGGGTTTTGTTATTTATCTCTGTATATCGAGGCACAGAACCTACCATATTATAGAAGCTTTAAAAATGTTTCGCTACTGGGTGGGTTTTGGAATACAAAGATACATATCACAGATACTATACATCCAGTTATAAGATAAATGAGTACTGGGGATGTAATATATAGCACTCGACCGTAGTTAACACGGCTGTAACTGTATGTTTTTAAGCTGCCTAGAGGGTAGAGCCTCAAAGCTTTCATCACAAAGAAAACAGCCTATTTTTGGTAGTTATATGAGGTGATGGACGTTAAGTAAACACTTAGCGTGGAAATTATTTTGCAACATTTGTAAATTGAGTCATTATGCTGTATATCTTAAACTTATATGTGTTCCGTGTCAATTGTGGTTCGATAATACTGAAAAAAAATTAGAAAAGTGACATTTATAGAAATGCTGTCTTTAATTAGCCTCTTCCTGAACTGAAAGTAAATGCTTGGACCCTCTCACATCCTTAGCATATTGCTGGACCTGTGGCATTGCTTCAATGTACACTTGTTGGATGAACGAATGAATGGCCATTTGATTGTAATTTTGTTCAATGGTGTCATTTAAAACAGGTGAATTTGCCCCCTCCCCTTTATTTGAAGGGAGATCACAGGTAAAGAAAACTCTGGAAAATCAATAGTTTGCTTTCTAATTGGCACTATGATCTGTAAATCAGACTCATATCAGTTGCTCTTATCTTTTTCTATTCTAATCCCTCCTGTAACACTTTCCTTCACCCCTCCCAAATCAATAAGTAGGAAGAATTCTTTCAACCTGGACTCAAATGGACCAGGGCCAACAGACAGGGTTTGATATTCTTTTTTCAATGTTATACTTTGGAAATAAATATAAATCATTCATGTATCTTTTTCTCTCTTCCCTCCAAATCCCCCTAGCACTGAACATCTCGAGACCGCACCGGCAACCTAGCAGGGGGGTCATGTGGCCGGGCTCAGTCTTGGCATTCTCGATTCTCCGTCTTGTTGGTATTCTCAGATTAACTTCAATTTCCAATTTTATAGGCCCCCGAACTTCTTGTTTTCCAAGCTTTGCTTTAGGCCCGCTTCTGCGAAAAAAATTTTTTTTTTATGAATCAATAGACGACCCTCGAATTTTCCCTGTGTTAATAATGCCTTACTCTTTGAATTTGGCAGTGTGCTGACAAAGACAATTTTTGTCTTTTAGCGGCATTAGCCTGAGGCAGATTGATACTTGGTACTTATGCCCTGTGTTACACTCCAGTTGACTGACACAGGGGTAGGGTGAAGAAATATCGTGCTTTGTCTCATTGGTCCTTGCATTTTGGTGAATATAGTCTTTTTTTTTTTTTTTTGGAGGGAGGCTCTGACTTTCAAATATGTTTTTTATCCACATTTTGTGAATGTTCACTCTAATGATTTCCCCTAATATGTTTATATTGCCCCATTATACAGATCTATGGACACGTCCACACTGATGATAGACCCTAATGTCTTAAGACTACACCCAGGAGGATAATAATGTTTTGGTATTTCGGTGAGTAAATTTCCCTGGAAGGGGTATTAGAGAGATCTGGCTGACATTAAACTCTGCGGTGGGTTAGACGTGTATTTTTATACACTTGTAACATATGTTCATTGGAGTTCCTTTTTCTTCAACAAATATAAACAGGGTTTTTTTTTCCTAATAAATAATTCATCCTTATTTTAGAAATTCAGGAAGTACAGAAAATATGAAGGAGGAAAAACAGGTCTTTTTTTAATTGTAACACTTGGAGGTTAACATTCACATTTTTGGTCTATATTCTTCCAGGGTTGTTTTTTTTTTTTTCTTCTTAGCATTCACTTCCTCAAACACAATATATATATTCCCCCACGTAAATATATATTCTTACGCTTTTTACGTTTACAAGAAATGTGATCACCATATGCTTAGGTTTTAACCTGCTTTTCCCACTGAGGTCTTTCATCCAAACCTGAATCAACGTGTTCCTCTACAAGCAATGATTTTACCGTTTGACTCCTCTAATATCAAAACACAGTTTCCCTTCTAAGGCTTTGCGGTGCTTATTGTACACCGTTTTGTAAGAGTTCTTTACCGAGGCAATCCAAGCCACAGTTTGTAAACCTTTGAGGGAAAACCTCCAAAAGCAGTCATGGAAATGTGACGGTGAGCTAGAAAGGAAGCGAGAGTGCAAAACTCAAGAAAGGAGGAAGAGACTGTATGCAGAAGGGGAAGTGGGGGACCAGGTTTTGAGAATCATAGCATTTCACGTCTTCGGTTCTTCAAAAAAGAGAACAACTTAGCTGCTGAACTCTATGTTCCCTCATGATGCAGTGATGTTCCTCATTGTCACAGACATTCTGCCATTACTGCAGGTGCCACTGCCCACCTGGGCAATGGCTTGAATCAAACATTTTAATGTTTTTATTTAATTTTGAGAGAGAGAGAGAGAGAGAGAGAGAGGGAGAGAGAGAGAGAGAGGACTAGCGGGAGAGGGGCAGAGAGGGAGACACAGAATCCGAAGCAGACTCCAGGCTCTGAGCTGTCAGCACAGAGCCTGATGTGGGGCTCAGACTCTTGAGCCATAAGATCATGACCTGAACCGAAGCCAGATGCTTAACCGACTGAGCCACCCAGGTGCCCTGATAACTTGTGAAATATTAAAAAAATAACTGATAATAGAAAACAAAAAAAGATCACATGGTGTAATACATGTACATAATTAATGTACATAATTACATATGTAATTCATATGTATGTATGAATATTCATATTCATATATATGTATGTAATACATATATATTCATATATATTCATATATATTCATATATATATGTACCTGATTATATACATATTATATATACATTATATATACACATATACAAACATAATATGCATTGATATTACAGGCTAGAACACATACATATCTGTTATGTGAGTCAATAAAAATAAACTGAACTGACCTATTAACAAAAATTCAGAGTGGATTATCAAGCACACCCAACTCTATGCTATATCCAAAGAGACACCTAAAATGCAATTAAGAAGAGTTAAATAGAAAGATAAAGTTATGCCAGGAAAATGTAAACAGAAATAGAATTAAAGGTCAGAATATTAACATCAGACAAGGTAGAATTCAGGCCAAAGAACATTAATAATGACAGAAACGAAACTTTATAATGCTTAAGGCTATACTTCACACAAGATGTGATAATTAAGAATATTTATGCAGGAAATGACAGTGGGAAATTTCATGAAGCAGAAACCACAGTAGGCATAAAAAGTCACTAATAACCGGAGACTGACTCACCGCTCCCAGAACAATATATATCGAATCGTCTCCTCCCCATGAAAAGCAACGATAGAGAAGATGTAAACAACACTATAAGTTAGCTCTTCAGGATATGTTTCAAATGCACAAACCTCCCTCCACTTTCTGTTTTAAAAAAATGTTTATGTATTTATTTTGAGAGAGGGAGAGACAGAGAGAGAGAGCGCGCGAGAGAGCACAAGTGGTGGGGCGGGGCTGGGGGGCAGGGAAGAGGGGCAGAAAGAGAGAATTCCAAGCAGGCTCCTTGCTGACAACGAAAAGCCCAGCAAGGGGCTCGATCCCACAAACGGTGCGATCCGACCTGAGCTGAAATCAAGAGTCGGATGCTTAACTGACTGAGCCACCCAGACGCCCCCTCCCTCCACTTTCTAAGTGTTCACGGATCCTTCGCAAAAATTGATGA
Source organism: Prionailurus viverrinus (assembly GCF_022837055.1). Lineage (NCBI taxonomy): Eukaryota > Metazoa > Chordata > Mammalia > Carnivora > Felidae > Prionailurus > Prionailurus viverrinus. Next base: position 141,140,965 of record NC_062565.1, on the reverse strand, counting down.
CATGTGAATTACACCACAAGGAAAATCTCAATAAATTCTAACAAAGTAGAAACGGCAGAACAAAATTATCTGACAATGCAATGCAATGCATCTGCAGTTCAATACAGGGAAAGTCCCTTTCACTTGGAAATAAAAATAACAGCGTTAAATAATTCGTGGGTCAAAGGGCGAATGCAAGCCCAAAACGCAGAATTTAACAGGGATGAATACATATATCAGAATGTTGGGCTATAACTGAGTCATTACTGAGGAAAAAAAAAAAAGTCATGGCACAAAATACTTAGATCAATAAAACATTAAACGACAGAAATTAACTAGGTGACTCAAAAAGTTGGAGAAAAGAAGCAAAAGGGAGGTAATTCACAAAGACACAAGCACACAGGTAGGAGTTAGATTACAGAAAACAGAATGTGCCCTTCATTGCTTCAGTATTTGTGATCCGTAAAGATCGGGAACCGCACGGCAGAGAAAACAAAGGCTGTGGTTGCCTCTGCACCACACGAGGGACTGGGGCCGAGTAAAAGTGAGTGAGAAAGTCCTCTACGCGCTAATCTGCACCACTTTTGTTAACTGCCAAAGGCAAGGTGCGAGATGGTGTCATACGAAAGAGGAAGACATAAAAGTACATTTTCCTCTACTCGTTTTTACATAAAGAAATCTTGGAGGGACTATGGAGGAACCAACACAGACGATTTCTTGTTGGGGTGACCCTTAAGGCACAGGGGGTATGAGGACAGGGGGTTTGGCAGGAGACTTCTCACTCAACAACGTTTTTTGTTTGTTGGTTGGTTTGTTTTTTAAAGGAGGCTTCAGGCCTGGCACAGAGCCCAACGCGGGCTTGAACTCACCACCCTGAGATCAAGACCTGAGCTGAGACCAAGAGTCAGACGCTCAACCAGCTGAGCCACCCAGTCACCCCTCAACAACGTTTTTAAGCAATGAAATTCGGGGACCTTTTTAATAGAGTAAAAACAACAGCAGCAAATGTGCACAAGACCCAGGCAGATAGGAGAAATATTTTTCTAAGTCTCCAGGCTGAGAAATAAAGAAGAACTGGTTAGGAGGCTGAGCGACGTCCCAGGCGTCAACCTGCTCTCTGACACAGGAGGACCGGGGTCAGTCACCAGGCAAGGCTCCAACGCGGGGTCGGCTGCGCAGGAAGGCCTTGCGCTCCTGGCGCGGACAACCGTCCCCCGGCACCTGCTTCTGCACCTGCAGACGCTTCTCGTTCAGGGCGAGCGAGGTTGGCGGGCTTCTGCTGCTCAACGCCTTTTCTTCTTCCTTCTGGGCCTGATAGAAAAGCAGGGTCCCAACAGGGCTCAAGAGACCGGGCCAGGAGCTGGCTTAACTTCTCCTTAGCGGAGACGGCTTAAAGGAGGTGCCCGTGCAACACGTCGATGAATATATCGTGTATTTAGCTAAGTTCACCCGCAGGCATGGGCACATGCCTAAGGAAGACATTTTAATCACAGACTGGCAGTTTTTCTTTTTTTAGACATTAGAATCTGTTTTCCTCACACAGTAGGAGCACAAAATATCAAGGAACTCATGAAGTTCCTGAATTTTATTTTTACACTCATAATTTTGAGAAGAGTCTTAACAGATTTAATCCAAATTTAGTGTTAAAAAAAAAAAAAAAAGGCTGCTCTGGGACCGCAACTATAAATGCCACGTTTCAATCCAGAGCAAATTTTTTACAGCTGAGCTGGCAGATCTTTAAAGAGGTCTTGTCAAAACAGAAACCATCTCGAACCAAAAAAAAAAAAAACACTTACCTGCCTGTCTGCTGAAGCCCCTGGGTGCAGAAATGAAAAAAACTGGCAATACTGCACAATTAGAAGATACAGCTTCTGTGGCCAGATGTTTCTCTATGTGTTCTTTCTTTCCTTCCTTCTCTCCAGGAAGAAAGTAGTAAGACCACAAAAGGAGTTGGTCATGTTATTAGCATAAAATACCGAATTGACGCTTGGTTCCGGGCGGTGATTTCTATTAGTAAGGACCACCCACATTTATCGATCTTGCCTACAAGATCCGGCTCGGCCCTGGAGTATCTGCATATGAAACATTGCCCAGGAACCTGCTTTGGAGAGGGTGGAGGGGAGTCGCAGAGTATCTGGGGGGCAGGGAGGGCAGGTGGGTCGGGGGATAATGTTGAAAAGAGAGGTTAGAAAGGAAAAGGGAATGCTAGGCTGTCTGCCTCCACTAAACACACCTGCGATGGGAAAGCAAGGAACTGGCTTAGACTTTATTCTGGACCCACCTGTTGGGTGGGCAGCTCACTGAGCAGCTCGCTGTGCGGAAACAGACTTTACCTGTACAGACTAAAGGCAGAGTTGACCTCGCACCAGTCACTTCTGCAAGTCTCTGCACCGTAACAGCTGTTCCTTGAGAGAGAAGGAACGCATGGGCTGTCAGTCAGAGGGCTGTGCTTTTCAGGTGTGCAGAGCCAAGTAAAATGACTCCCTAAGTTTTTAGAAATCTGGGGGCGGGGGCTGCATCTGGCCTTAAAATCCCTCTGAAATCCTTTGTAGAATAAAGCACAAATCCGTGAACTTAAACTTCTTCGTGGCGTCTCCCAGTTTTGCTTGAAGGACCTCCCCCAGACAAACAGAAGGAAAGGAAAGCTGAGTGGGCACAGAAACGTATTTTAGCTACAGGGTGGTGGACAGTGAAAGGGGTGGGGGGCAGAGGTCCCAGATTCCCACCCTCCTCTGCCACTTTCAACTAGGCCTCTCTCTCCCTCTCTCTCTCTCTCTCCAACACAGGTCAAACAGCACAGCTCTGTTCTCCTGCTTTCACTGGAATTCCCCCCCTCTCATTCCCTGGGCTCGGCCTCCCCTTCCCCACCCCCTCGGGCTCTTTGGCCTGGTGTCTTTGTCCTCAAGTCTAGAATTATCTGCAAAGGTGCCACAGAAATGCTCGGGTGCCTGGGGCCTGCTGAACACCTACCCACACATAAAACCGACCCAGACATCTCTTCCTGTCTCTTGCTAGATGCCTGCTGCTGAGTATCCGATTCCCTCTGTGTGATCTGCCACCTCCCCAGCATTCCTGGGAAAACCTCGTCTGTGTAAGGAGAGTCGGCCTTCCCATCTCGTGCTTTTTGTCCTGCTGATATATCCTCTCTCAACTTAGCTCTGTTTGCTTCCCTGCATCCCTGGAGCCTTTGGGGGGACACGGATGATCAAAACTCCAACCTTCCTCCTGCACTTAAAGAGAAAAAAAAACCATAGTAGCTACAAACAAGCCAGGGAGACCTGGGAATTAAAAACAAATCGACTGACAAGCGGCAGGTCTTTTGGGGTAGTGAAAAAAAGTGGGGAAAAAAAAATGGTGCAGTCTCTTAATTCAACAAGCCCAGGTGAGGTTATTTTGAAAGTCACGGACTGCTCTGGCTGTAACCGCGGTGTAGACCTAACCCAATTATCATCCCCTTCTTGTTGGGTTTTTCTTATTGAAGTTTCTGGATCTCTACTCTGGTGGTAAAACAGTAGCTACAAATAACATCGTTCCCTCCTTAGTGAAGGGGTGAAGCGTTCATTATGAGACGATTGTTCTTTCCAAATAAGCTTTGTCACCTTCATCCTCCAGGAGCACATATTAGCAGCAGAGCTGAGATGGGGAGACTTCTGGGGGAAAATTCTAAAATCTGTCCTCTTTGGAATTTACGCCAATGATAGGGCCACAGTGCCAGCCAGCTCTGTCCCCTTCCGTGGTCTCTGTACCACTCACTTTTTAATTCCCCCTTTGTCTTATTTTTATAGATTTCGTTTTATCTTAAAATTTATTTATTTTGAGAGGCAGACAGAGAGAGAGAGAGTGGGAGGGGCAGAGTCAGAGGAGGAGAGAGAACCCCCAAGCAGGGCTCGATTGCACGAACCGTGTGAGATCGTGTCCTATGCCAGAATCAAGAGTCAGAGGCTTAACCAGCTGAGCCACCCAGGGACCCCTTTCATTCCCCTTTGAACACAGGCTATGCGAAGAGTTTATGTCCTATAGAAATTCATATATAAGATATAACAGTATCCTTTCACTTCTGTTTTGACCCCACCTCTCAAACCCACGCTCTGTGGTGCTACCACAAAGATCTTTTAAATCCCAAATCTGGATCCTCTTCTGCCCCTGTCTGTAACCTTCAGAGGTTCCTCATCATTGAAGCAAACATGGCAGGTAGGTTTCATCTTGCATTTGGACGCATTGGAATTGACATGCCGGCATGCCACGCTGAGAAGATTCTGGGGCTGCATCTGGGCTCCGGGGAAATGCCGTGATCGGTTACCCACACCTTCCGTGGGCTCGGGCGGGAGGAGTGGGGGTGCATGGTGTATATGTCATGCTCAGTGGACATAGTCAAGCCTTTGCCATGACACATATGTCCCTCCTTTACTGTTCAGCAGTGCAGAATTTCTTTTAGTTTCCTCAGGAGACACACGTGTTTGTCTCTAAGCTTTTGCATGTACTGGCCCTCTACGAGGATCATCCCTTTTCCAACATCTTTCCTGGGTTTAGTTGTATTTGAATTTCAAGATTGGGCTAAGATTCGTCTTCCTAGAGAAATCCTTTTCCCACTCTTTGAGTGTAGACTTGGTCTTATGCCTAGTGCTACTCTATCATTACACTTAACCCACTGTACTATAATTATCCATATAGGTATCTGCTTCCTTCATGAGCCTGTAAAGTCTCTGAGGGCAGTATATTTAATTTTCTCATTAATTACCTAGCAGAGTGCTTGAGCTCTTAGCTGCCACACAATCATTGTTTGTTGAAGAAAATGAATGAATGTATGAATGAATAAACGAATGAATGCATGCATGAATGAATGGAATATTTCTTATACATGTGAAAGATAAAATAGAACTTACTGGTGTTTTCATTTTATAATACTGATAGGAGCAAATGCAAAAAGAATTCTAAAAAAAACAAGATACTGTTGCATCATGTAATTTTTTTTTTCATTTGTTATCATGCTGTCATTCAGTACACTGATTTAGGGTGAAATTCAAGGTTGTTTTTTTGCAATACTCCTAGACTACTTCGATGAAAACCAGCTTTCTATTACCTGTTTTGCTGTTTCTCAAAAATTTCCATGTATGTCTTAGCTCTGGCTGCTCTAACAAAATACTATGGACTGAGTAGCTTAAACAATGGACAGACTGTTCACAGTTCAGGCACTGAGAAGTTCAGGGTGCTGGCAGATTCAGCTCCTGATGAGAGTGCTTTTCCTGGCTGGAATACGGCAAGAGAGACGTCTTTCTCCTGTCTCTTCTTATAAGGGCACAGTCTCATCATGAGGCCTCTACCCTCATGACCTAATTACCTACCAAAGACCTCATCTCTAAACACCATCACATTGCATGTTAGGACTTCAACATATGAATTTGGGGACATAACTCAGTCAAAAGAAATATATAAAGTTTGTTTGTTTACTACATGCCATTGCTTATGTGGTAAGTGAAATAAAATCTGAATTCCCTGAATTCTTTACCATATTTATTTATTCATCAAATATTTACTGATCATCTATTATGTTTGATGTGCTGGGAATATAGTGGGGAAGCATCAAACACAATACACAACCTGATGCAGCTTAAAGCCTAACTTACCCCAACCAAATTTTCTCTAATTTGGGTGGGTTGACTAACTTCTGTTACCGGTTATCTTGGACCCATCGTATTGAAAGAGTCCAAGCAAGAGTATATACTGCAAGTAAACACCCTTCCTCCCAAGAGCTGAAGTAACCAGAGGGTATTTGTAGTTTGGTGCATCTTAATGACAGATGGCTAAAGTGGGTGTTTGAAAATTCTGGACTATTCTGGACTAAACCACACCCCCATTAAGGCTCATTGATCTTACCCCAAGTCATTTTTTTTTTTTTTCCATTTTACTTAAAAAAATTTTAAAAACCCATTTGTTTTAAGTTTATTTTTTTTATTTTCAGAGAAAGAGAGAGAGGGGGAGAGGGTGGGGCAGAGAGAGAGAGACAGAGAGAAAGAGAGAGAGAGAGAGAGATCCCAAGCAGGCTCCATATTGTCAGCACAGAGCCTGATGTAGGGCTTGAACTCATGAACCCATGAGATCATGACCTGAGCTGAAGTCAAGAGGCTTAACTGGCTGAGCCACTCAGGTGCCCATCAAAAAAACTTCTTTGGGGTTAGAACACCTGACATGAGATCTGCCTTCTTGATAAGTACAATAGTGTTGTCTAGGAGTACAATGTTATACAGCAAATCTCTAGAACTTATTCATCTTGCTTAACTGAAACTTAATGCCCCTTATCAGTAACCCCCCATTTTCCTCTCCCCACAGCCACTGGCAACCACCATTTCACTCTCTGGTTCTATGAATTTGACTATTTTAGATACCTCATGTAAGTGCAATCATGCAGTGTTTATCTTTCAGTGGCTGGCTTATTTCAGTAAGAATAATGCCTTCCAGGTTCATCCATGTAGTCACATCTTGCAGAATTTCCATCTTTTCTAAGGTTGAATAGTATTCCAAGATGTATTTATACCACATTTTATAAAAAAACAAACAAACAAACAAATAAATAAATGGATATTTAAGTTTTTTCCCCACTTTGGCTGTTGTGAATAATTCTGCAATGAACACGGAAATACAAGTATCTCTTTGATATCCTGATTTCAAGTCTTTTGGGTAAATATCCAGATGTGGGATTGCTAGATCATATGGTAGTTCTATTTTTAATTTTTTGAGGAACCTCATACTGTTTTCCATAGTAGCTGCACCAGTTTGCATTCCCACCAACAGTGCAAGAGTTCTAATTTGTCCACATCCTCACCAACACTTGTGCCTTTTTTTTAAATAGTAGCCAATATGACAGGTATGAGGTGGCATCTTCATGGTGGTTTTGATTTGCATTTCCCTGATGATAAGTGACATTGAGCATTTTTTTCATGTATCTGTTGGCCATTTGTATGTCTTCTTTGAGGAAGTACCTGTTAAAATTTTTAGCCCATTTTAAAATCAGGTTATTAGTTTTGTTGCTAGTGAGTTATAGGAATTTCTTTTTTTTCTAATTTTTTTTAATGTTTATTCATTTTTTTCTGAGAGAAAGAGAGATATAGACAGGGGTGAGTGGGGGAGGGACTGAGAGAGAGGGAGACACAGAATCTGAAGCAGGCTCCAGGCTCTGAGCTGTCAGCACAGAGCCGGACTTGGGGATCAAACTCATGAACCATGAGATTATGACCTGAGCCAAAGTCAGACACTTAACTAACTGAGCCACCCAGGTGCCCCAAGGAATTTCTTATATATTTTGGAGATTATCCCTTATCAGGTATATGATTTATAAATATTTTCTCCCATTCCATAAATTGCCTTTTATGGAAAGACATCCTGCGTTCATAGACTGAAAGGCTTAATATCATTAAAATGTCCACACCATCCAAAGAGATCTATAGATTCAATGCAGCCCCTATCAAAGTCCCAATGGCATTTTTTACAGAAATAGGAAAACAATTCTACTATTCATAGAGAACCATAAAAGACCACATTAGCCAAATAATCTTGAAAAAGAAGAACAAAGCTGCAAGCATCATTTTCCTGGTTTCAAAGTATCTTATAAATCTATAATAATCAAAACAGTATGGTACTTGCATGAAGTCAGACATATAGACCAATGGAACAGAATAGAGGGCCCAGAAATAAATCCACAAATTTATCGTCAACTGATCTTTGACAAGGTTGTCAAGGGTACACCATGGGGAGAGGATAGTCTCTTCCTCAAAAAAAAGAATGAAATTGGATCCTCATACCAGACATTAAAAAAACAAAAAACAAACAAAAAACCTTTGAAATGGGTCAAAGGCTTAAGCATAAGACCTGAGACTGTAAAACTTCTAAAACACGAAGGGGAAAGTCTTTTTGACATTGGTGTTGGCAATGATTTCATGGATACGACACCAAAAACACAGGAACAAAAGCAAAAAAAAAAAAAAAAGTGGGATTACATCAAACTAAACAGATTCTGCACGGCAAAGGAAACAATCAACAGAGTGAAATGATCCAATTAAGTCTTATCTGGAGGTACTTGCTCTAAGACAGTGGAAGCAAGTCTATGACTGTGGTTAGTTCTTTTAATTTTGTGACAGTAACTTTAACATTTGTATTTTCACAATTCATTCTCAGGATAACTCATAACTTCACCCATAAAGTTATTTTTATGGGTGAAGAGATAAAGGGTCAGAAGTTTGTGCTATTTACCCAAGAGAGCCCCATCTGAGGAACTGGGATGTTTGCCAGGACCACCCGTCCTGGGTGTGTCCTATAACCCCTCTACCCAAAAGACATACAGTGGACCAGCCTGTCCTGTGTCCTCTTTCTCTAGGATAGAGAGGTTGAAATGGTGTCCCAGAAGCACTGCTTGGTAGCCCTGGTGGTAAATGGAAACCCCTTCGTGTCTCCTGCCACCTTCTGGCCCTGCGTTGTGGTGGGGAGATAGGACTGCACCCACGGGTACCTCTGACCTTATGAAATACTCATCACATTTCCTGTGGGAATTCTGAGTCATCTAAGCAGTAGATCAATAGTAGAAAAGGGTAGAACAGTGCTATCTTCATTGTCAAGCCAGACAACTATGCCTAGCTTTAAATTCATTGCTTTCCACTCACAATGAATTTTATCTAACTTCCTTCTCCTTCCACTTATGTCCCTGCAGCCAAAGGGACTTTAATAGTTCATGGTCTTCTCTCACAGGTCCTCCTCTCTGAGCCTTGTCTCCACTTTACCAATCTCTCTTCCCATAAAAAAAAAAAAAAGGCTTCCTCCCAAGCGAAAATTAATAGGTACACTTCCCTTGACAAAAATTCCTCTGTTGCATGGATAACGATGCTTTTCCTGAACGATCAGCTTGTTTTTGTCTTGTGGAAACTGAATTGTGTAACCAGTCAGGCTTCCCTAGTTGAGCTGTTACAAAGGTGCGAACCAAGTTCATGCATTTCCTGTTGCAAGTACTGGTTCTCTATCGTGGGCATTTTTGTCTTAATCCCATGTTTGGATCATCTTCATTTCTCTACCTTCATTTTGCTTTCTCCTTTTCCACTTATTTTAAAACATGGTCTTTTGCTATAATATATGCATCTCTCTAGGCCACCTATTCATTCATAGTCCAAATTGGAAAAGGGTTAGTTCAGAGAGACCCATCCCTGGCAGAAGGTGTGTCCTCTGTAAAAGGATGTGCTCTTCGAGGATCTGATAGAATCTGCTTCCCCACTGAGCAATGCAGGGCAGCGTTTCTACTACGTAGGAGAGATGACGTTGTGTCTTGGCCGTTATTTGACCCCGTCTGTTGGACTGTCCTACCCAAGTCTGGATTTTGTTCAACGGCTCACTTATTAATTAGTTTCCTGATTCATTCCATCCTTGCCTTTTTCATTCCTTCCTTTATTCAATGTTCATTGAGCACCTTCAAATTACCATACACTGTTCAAGACTGTGGAGACACAAATAGGAAAATATGTGTTTACCTCCCAGTCAACGGTGGGAGACAGGAGTGGATACATACGGTCATCGTATAAACAATGGGTTAGGTTCTGTTCAGGAGGAGTCTATGTCCAGTCTCAGGGGCCTGGCACACTCAGAGGAGAGCATTTGAAGAAGGTTTCAAATAGGAGGTAACATCGTAGCTTTGCCTGCAAAGTGAGGGAGAGTCTGTTGAGTGGGGCAGGCAGGGGGAGGCGTAAGGCAGCTCTTAGAGTTTAGGAAACAGCACTTCAAAAGAATATGGATGTTTGAAAGTGGGTCTGTTCACGGAATGGGGGGGGGTGGTGCTAGGGTTCACCACAGGGTTGTTGGAAGACAAGACTAGAAAAACAAGCAGGGGTCAGATAAAGAAGGGTCTGTTCTCCAAGTGGAATTCGACCTTCCTTTCACTTAAACTTGAACCCACTGCTCAGCGACCTCCCTAATTCCATGATACTAATTTTAATGGTCCTCATTGATTACTAATTGATAAAAATTAACAACCAGTCGTCTCGGAGTCGATTTTTATCTTTGGTACTTCTAACCTGGGCTGCAACGTGACATGAAAATAACTTGAAAGTGGCCACTCCATGACTTGTCAGCTCATTCCTGTTAGCATTGACTTGAGTCCAGGGTAACAGCAGAACATGACACAAAGTGAATCTGGCCCCTGAGTTTCATCGCAACAAGGACGGCATCCATTTAAACTTTCCTTCTTAAGAAAAAGCAGCGACTGCTTTTACTACCCTGGGATGCGACAATACCTCTCAATGCGCTGTTGGTCACCAGCACCGCCTGACTTTATTTACTTATTTATTTTTTCCCCTGGAAACAGAAATCAAGGTGAGCGAGGGCATGAAGGAAAACCTTAAGGACCGCGAGATTTATTTGGCTATTGTGAGTTGTGCCCGCGTGTGTTCCGCGGCACTAAGACTTTAGATAGGTTACGATGCTTCATTTAAAAATAAAATGCCAGTGGCTCTGCTTGGTGACAAAGCACCGCGACTCCAGGGCCCATTGAAGATTCCCAGTCTGAGCTCCGCGTCTGTGGTTTCTCATTCAGTTTGTAGACTCTCCACAAAAACATCTTTTTAAAGAAAAATGTCCTCAGCTCAGGAAACTGGAGGAACCCCAGGCACTTAGCTGATGTCTGCAAATTGGCAGGCTCGGAAAAACATCTTCCAACTGATTTTCAGACATAGTGTTAGCAATCGACAAATATTTTCTGAGCATGGCACACACACACACACACACACACACACACACACACACGAAGGATTTCTTTGAAATAAGATGTTGAAAAAAAAGAGAGGTGCTCTTAAGGGCGATGTTGGACGCGGCTTCTTCAGGGAGACATCATGTGCCTGTTTCCAATCTTTAATATAACCTTGTGAAAACACCACGAACCTTTTGGGGAGAAACAGTACGAATCAAATGAACACCCCCTCTGTGCAGGTGCAAAGGGAAGGACACAATTTAAACTATGGGTCAGGATGAAAGAAAATAGGCTTCACTCCGTGGGCACGTGTGCGTGCAAATGCGTGGGTATCTTTTTGGACACTGGGAATGGAGGTAGTTAAAAGGCGGAATTAAAAACAGGGTGAGTGGTTAACCTTTTGCTGTTGCTTTGCAAGGCTGGATTTTATCCCTGCTTCTCCTGCCCCCCCCCCCCCCCATGTAAAGAGTGTTCTGTGTTTGAAAAGGAATGAAAAAAAACCTAATCTGCCGATGGGATCGTGAGATGCCATTCAGCCTACTTATCTTGCCGACCACTTGGACCCAAGTCTTCATCACGGATGAATCCGTTTCCTTTCAAATTGCGGTGGATGTGGCTCTCGATTACCACAGCAAAGATATTTGGCTCTCACGTTCACAGGAAACCTGAAGGGAGTTGCGTCTGCAACCCAGCCCCAGATGCCACCAGCGGTGGGGATCAGAGGCACAGGATTTTTGGAGGGGCGCATTCTGCTGCAGGGGTGTTTAGACCCAGCCAGCCTGCGTTTCTGGGGACTCCCTCTCTCTTTCTCCTTTTCCCTTTGAACAGGTTATGCGGAAGGCGATTTCTTTTGATTTGTGTTGCTGGGAATTACAGACCTGCTCCTCATTCTTTAACTGAGACCTAACAGAAAGAGGAAGTTACACTCGTTTTGGAGCAGAGGGGAAATTAACAACGTTCACTGGGCGCGCCTGTTTGGAAGGTAAAAACCAAGCCCGGACTGACTTTTGAAACTTTCCCTCCTGAGGGTGAGGACTTCACGGTCTGGGTATGCACACGTGTGTGTGTGTGTGTGTGTGTGTGTGTGTGTGTGTGTGCGCGCGCGCGCGTGCGTGCGTCAACCCTGCCAGAGAAAAGTCCCCCGAAAGCGGCCTTGGCTTCCTTTTGTGTGGAGCGTGGTCACACCCAGTGGCCGGTTGGGTTAATGGCACACACATATTCCCCAGGGACACCTGAGAAAGAGCAGCCGGCCCCTGTCACTTGCCAGAGTGGAAGCCAGAGGCCAATTTGGGTAACAGCAGAGCCACCTTGTTCCTTTCCTTTGTTCCAAGATGTGGTGCCTGGGTCGCAGAAAGCGCCACACCACTCATGATGTTAACGCTGGCAGCATTAGCAGTCATTGGCCTGCCACCGGGTCTGTTATTCTTTAAATTAGGACCCATGAATATAATGAGATGGATTTTCACCGGAACGTTTAAGGGCGGACTGAGACAAAGACGCATTCCTTTTTATTCTCATTTCCCTTTATTTGTGCATAATTTAAACATTTTGAACAGTCCACTGTTCTCCCCGTTTTGTTTTATTTTTGAATTGAGGGAGCAGTATCCGGTAATGTAACACACACAAAAAGGGCCATCTTTTTAGAATGCAAATCGGGGCAGAAACCCTATTTATACATTTTTTGAAGAACTACAGGCAGCAACTTGCAACTGCAGCATCTGTCATTAGCATCACAATGACACTTTTCTTTGTTGCCTGCTGGCTTTCAAAAACTCTCCGAGTAAACACTGTCTTCGCGAGGGGCAGGTATGACTCGTGGCTGGGAGCGCAGGAGTTGTGTTCGGGAGCCGTGCCTTCCTGTTAGGCTGATGATCACCAAGTAGAATTTGTGTCCATGGAAGACGTCTCACCAAAGTGAAAATGAAACCCATTGCTTTGTAGGAGAGAGCGAAGCTGGGTCGTTTCCCTGCGCTGTGGATACAATTTTCATCATGGGAGGTCTCTTCAGGGCCTCCTATGGTCCCAGGCCCTCATACCTGCTCTGATATTCTTCCCATCTAGTGCCTAAATCGAGCCTCATTTTTCTAACTGAAGGGTCCTCAGAACCTCTAGTCAGTGATGACCCCCCTTGTTTGAACTTCAATCATTTGGCACTTTATAGAAAAACAGGGACTTTAATCACCCACAACAAATTGAAGCCAAGAGACCAGGGTCTGAAGTCTCCAGTTCCACCCCTAATAAGCACCTGACCTTGGTTTGAGAATTGCTTGCTTCCCACCGGAAGGACCTGATCTCCTTCTGCAAGACCAGGAGGTTGCTCTAGAAGATATCTGGCATCCCTTCTGGCTACTTGAGAGTAACTTTAATCATCAGACCCTCTCTCCCCCTTTTAATTCATTTTGACAACTTGACTCTTTTCTTTCCAAAGCGATTCATCTCCCATTTTAAAAATAGCTTTTTATAACGAGCCCTGCAGTCTCTAAATTGGTGCTTGGATTCCGCCTCCTCCCCCCCAACCCCCACCACACCCCCTTGTTCCTTTTCTTCCTATGAGTCCTGCAGCTAAGATCTACTGCCAAGGACCATGTGTGTGGCTAGAGATGCATGTTCTTGTTTTATTGATGTAGAGCTCTTATTTCTGTTTCAATGCATGGAACATTTGCCACTTGATGCTCAAAAGGGGGAGACCCAAAATGTGTTACTATTGAAAACAAAACCCTGAATTTATTATTTGTGTTGTTTGCTGTTACCAACCTAGCCTCTTCTGAAGAGCTTCCCTCTTCCAAAGGACCATTATGGCCCCGAGTGCCTAGGCTAGTGAGGCATTGTTACGGGAAGATGGTTAAGGAGGTTATGTGGAAAGTAACATGGCATTCTTGTTCCTGTACAATGATGGACTTGTTTTCAGTTGTTCCTCTAAACAGGTGGAGTATTTTCCTGCCAAGAAACTTTGAGACCCTTCTTCATCCATAGGAAAAAAAAAAAAAAGAAAAAGAAAAGAAAAAAAAAAAGAAGAAGAAAGAAGGAAAGAAAAAAAGGAAGAAACATCCAATATAAGAATGCAGTTGCCAGAAAGAATGTGAATATGGCCACAGTAAACAGAGCTTCACTAGCTGTGGTGTCACCAGCCAGAACCAGCTTTAGCAAAATTTAAAAAAAAAAAAAAAAAAGGAAATTTCACTTCAAATTGAAAGTTAAAGCTTCAGTGCCTTAAAGATGGAAGTTTGATAAAGTACATAACAGATGCTAAGAGTGACGACAGCATTTAAGCAAGAAGCCAATATTATTGAACAGTGATTCTCAAACTGTAATCTTATGAAAATCATTTGGGTGTCCATTCAACGTAACTCTAAGTGCTGGGACCCACAGCCTGAGTTTCTGATTCAGGTCCCTCTGGGGTGGGGCCTGAGAATTTACATTTTTAATCAATTCTCAGATGATGTTGATGCTGCTGTTCTTGAGATCACGTCTACCTCATAGGGCCATTGTATTGTATGAGCTAATATTTTTCAAATGCTCAGATCAATATTAGGTACTTGAAGTGTTAAAAAACTTAAAATGTCTGACTACAAGAATGCTATCGATTATCGTTATGCATGATGTCTAGATTCTGCTACTGATTTCTATTTCTCTAACTGATACTGACACCCAATGGGTGCTCAGTTTATTAGTTTATCCATACCCATGACCCCTATAACATAGCTAGACATGATGGGTGAGAATTATGGGAGACAAGATGTATTGTCACAAAGGAGTATCTTTTCTACCATCCATTCATCTATCCAAGCATATTCCCAGTCTGTGGATTCCCTTCTCAATTTCTTAATTGGATCTTTTGAAGAAGAGAAGTTAACATTTTGATGAGGTATAATTTCTTGGTTTTTCCTTCAATATTTAATATTTTTATGTCCTAAGAAATCTTTGCCCATTCCAAGATTGTAAAGGTTTTTCTCTTGTATATTTTTCTAAAAGCTTTATGATTTTAGGGTTTTTAAAAAAATTTTAATGTTTATTTATTTTTGAGAGAGAGAGAGAGAGACAGAGCATGAGCGGGGGAGGGGCAGAGAGAGAGAGGGAGACACAGAATCTGAAGCAGCTCCAGGCTCTGAGCTGTCAGCACAGAGCCCGACGTGGGGCTCAAACCCACAAACCATGAGATCGTGACCCAACCGTGAGAAGCCAGACGCCCAACCAACTGAGCCACCCATGCACCCCTATGATTTTACATTTTATGTTGAGTTCTTTAATACATTTCAAATAAATTTTTGCATATAGTGTGAGATAGGGTCTGAGGTTCATTTATTTCCGTACTGATGTCCACTTGTTCAGCACTATTTGTTGAAAAGTCTACACTTCCTTCATTGAAATGCATTGATATAATTTTTCAAAAATTAATTGACCATATGAGTTTGGTTCTAATTCTGGAACCCATTCTGTTTCATTTTGTGTCCATCCTTATACCAAAACCACATTGTCCTGACGTTGATGGCTTTAGAGTAAGTCTTGAACTTACTTAGTGAAAGCCCTCCAATCTCGATCTTCTTTTCAGAAATTGTTTTGGCTGTGTTCTATGCCCTTGGCATATCCACGTGTGTTTTTGAATACTTTGTTAATTTTTACAAAAGAGTCTATGGGCTTTTAACAAACTTGCCTTGAAGATGAGGTCAATTTGGGGAGAATGCTTATCTTAATAAAATTGAGTCTTCTGATTCATGAACATGATGTATTGCTCTATTTATTTATATTCTTGATTTCCCGAAGCAACGTTGTGTAGTTTTTAGTACATAGATCTTTTACATCTTTTGCTAAATTTATTCCTGAGTACATTTTTTTGGTTTATTTTTGATGCTAGTATGAATTTTATCAATTAAAAAATTTCAATAGAATTGTATACTGCTGGCATGTACTAATACATTTGCTTTTTGTATATTGACCTGACTTGTGACCTTATTAAATTCATTTGGCAATTTCTGTCCCTCTTTTTGTAGACTGTTTACAATTTTCTATATAGACAATTGTGTCTTCTGCAAATAAAATTCTTCCTTTCTAATTTTATACCTTATATTTCTTATTCGTACTGTGTAAGAACTTCAGTACAATATTACATAATAGTGGCCAGTGGTAAAAGCAGACATCTTTGTCTTTAATTTTTGGGAGAAAACATTGATTTTTTTCATTGTGAAGTACACTTTTACTGTCGGTTTTCCAAAGATGCCTTATATCTGGATGAGGAAATTTTCTCCCATTTCTAGTTTGCTGAGAAATTTTGTTGTGAATGGCTGTTGAATTTTCTAAAGTACAACCTTTGCATCTATTGAAATACATTAGTGGCTTTTCTTCTTTATTCTGTTAATGTGGTGAATTGTATTGCTTGTTTCTCAAGTGTTGGGCCAACCTTGCTTTCCTTGGATAAGCTGTACCTGGTGATGTTACAATATTCTTTGTATATATTGTTGAATTCTGTTTGCTAATATTATGTTGATTTTGCATAGATGTTCACGAGGGATTTTTACCTCCAGTTTTCTTTACTTGAAATACTGCAGTGTTAGTTTTGGTATCAGAGTAATGCTGGCCTCGTAAGAAGAGTTGGGAGATATTGTTCCTCCTGTAGTTACTGAAAGTGTTTCTGTTTAAAGATTGATATTATCCATTTCTTAAATGTCTCGTAGAATTTAGCATGAAAACCAATTATACCTAACATTTTCTTTGTGAAATTGTTTTCATTGTGAATTGTTTTTTTAAATAGATAAATGGTTCCTTAATTTTTGTATTTCTTCTGTAGCCAATTTTCTTACATGTGGTTTCTAGGGAAATGATTTCATTTAAATTATCAAATGTACTTATAGTATCATTCATGACATTTGCTTTTTAGCCTTCTAATGCCTGCAAGAATTTTAGTGAGAGCTCCTCCTTAATTCTTTAAAAATTTCTTTTTTAACATTTATTTATTTTTGAGAGACAGAGAGAGGCAGAGCATGAGCAGGGGAGGGAGAGAGAGAGATACAGAATCTGAGCTGTTTGTTAGCACAGAGCCTGACGCGGGGCTCAAACTCACGAACTGCAAACCATGACCTGAGCTGAAGTCGGGCGCTCAACTGACTGAGGCACCCAGGCGCCCCTCCTCTTTAATTCTTCATTTGGGTAACTTGTGCGTTCTCTCTCTCTCTCTCTCTCAAGCTAGCCAGATGTTTGTCAACTTTATTTTTTCAAAGAACCAACTTTTCCTGTATTTTTTTTGTTTGATTTTACTTCACTTTATTTTTACTCTAATCTTATCATTTCTTTGCTTCTGCTCTGTATGGGCTTAGTGTTCTGTTCTTTTCAACTTCTTAAGATAGAAACTTAGATTCGTGATTTTAGGCCTTTATTATTTTGTAATTCGGTGTTTTACATATGTTAGCCGATTCATGTCACACGTACCACGATTGCTTCTGTCTTAGTATAAATACACTGAGGCTCAGAGAGCTTGCAACTCCTCTAGGATGAGAGAGGTAGAATGGGTGGAACGTGAACTCAGATCCAAGCGGCAAGGCTCCTAAGTCTGCCTGTGGGGCCTCGAGGGCCAAGGGTCAGACACAGGCATTGCACCTTGGAAGGTCAGAACTCAAGAACTCCTAAGTGGTTCCTTCGGTCACGTTCCGCTCGCTCCCCAGTGTGTTCTTGTCTCAAGCTCCTTTCTTCCTTTAGCTCTGAGCTGCACTTACGACACAGCATGCTGGAACACCACAGGCACGTGCTTAGTAGATTCAGATCCAGGCGGGTGGCTTAGACGCTCTTGTTGAGTATATAGATATGTTTTTAATGCAGCCTCATCAATAATTAACCCCCACCCTCTCTGCACCCCCACGCCTCCCACTTGTCTCCCTCCCTCCTCCAACACGGATGCTTCGGGGCCTCCGGGTGGGGATCCCCTTGCCACCAGCTAGCAATTCTGTGGCATCCAGTGTCTGCGGGGACAAGAGTGCGGGAAGTTTTCAAGGTCTGTGCTCCAGGCTGCCTGATGCATTGACTACTCCCTGAAGAGCCCTCTGCTTGTAATCACAGAGATTTTGGCATGTGCTCCCTGACAAAAGAACAGATGTTTCCTTCAAGAACAAAAGAACAGGGCATAACTGTTGGCCTGATGGTTTGCCACTAATAACACCGAATGTGGAAGCAACAAGTCCTAACGAGAACGTCCCCGCAGGATCACGAAGCCAGTGCCAGGAATCGAGAGCGAAGCAAGAGGGCTCGGTGCTGCCTTTTCCGTTCCAATAGGCAGCGTCCTGGATGGTTTTAACCTTTTCAGGTAAGTGGCAACAGAATATTCTCTCTAGCGGTGGACGTGCATTGTGTAGCCAAACAGTAATGATGGCTTCGTGAGGTACTCACAAGATCCCAAAGCTGCGATCGTTCTGGAGGTGCGTTCAGTTGATGATTCTAGTCTCTACTGAATCTGCCCCCGTCAGCTGGTGGCCCACCGACTGGACAAGTGTTTGCCAAACACCGCTCTCACTCCAACTAAAAACACCAGTGCAAAGTTTTCTCTACACTGCTGGCGGGAACCACAAAATACAAAGGCCCACACCCCAAAACGGAAATAACAAAGAGCCTTAAAAAATGAGGCCCAGCCTGCTTCAAATCCTGTGTCTCTCTCTCTCTCTCTCTCTCTCTGCCCCTCCCCTGCTCACTTTCTGTCTCTGTCTCTGTCTCAGAAATAAATAAACAGAAATAAATAAATAAATGGAGGCCCAGCCTCAGAGCTCACCCTCCAAACTTCAGTAGGCCTCTTGTGTTAGAAACCTTGCACCCATCATTCACATGTCCCATGAGGCTTGGGTCATGGTTGTAGATGGCTCCTTCAATTTTTCATCTCTGAAGAACGTCTCCTTTGAGGTCATCCTTGCCTTTAGCCCAAAGGAAAGACGTTTTCTTTTCTGTTCTTTCCCCAACCCCCGACCCAAACTGCTTTTTTGTTTGTTTGTTTGTTTGTTGTTTTTGTTTTTAACATGCTTGGGAAAAATACTATCTCCCTTCTTTTAACCTCTTTACTGTGAGCTGTCAATCACCCACAAAGATCAGTCTTTGGGTTTTGCAAGTCACGGTTAGAAAAGAACATTCATAGCATCGCCCGACTAAAATCTGTGCTATGTCAACGTGATATTTATAAAGCTCTGCTTGAACTTCCTTTCAACTTCAGCGAGAGTGATAATATATCCCAGTGGGACAAGTGGGCCACCCCAGCTTATGTCTGTGGTCCCGGCTTAGCCCTCTTACCCTGACATTCTGCTCGTTGATGTGGACAATTCATGATGTGATCATAATCTCTTTAGTAAGGGTTTTTGAAAACATTTATCACTATTCCAGTAATTTATGTCTGACTTTCTGATGCTGCCACTCTAATGGCGACGTGGGAAATGTGGAACCAAACATTTGGAGAGACTTCAAATTTTCATAAAGTAAATCTCCTAATCATGTATCCTTCATGGTCCATATTGTTTTTCCTTCAGTCTAGTTGAGGTAATGTGATTATGAAAATGTTGTTTCTTAACAACTTTAAGATTTTGAATTTGGTAAGGTCCATAGAACAGTTATAAGTGCTCTCACACTTGAGTTCCAAATGTGGGTTACATTGTTGGGTCGAGTAGCAGCCCCGGCATACTTAAAAAAACCCATTAATTCTAGAATTTTGTCCCTTGTAATGCACTGTATGTTCCAGAGACCAAACGTCAAGAGCAGGTTCCTTGAGAAATTGAATGAGTATGAATTCCAAGGTGACAAACCTTAACGTTCCGATTGAGTTAAAAAAGTGGGGCAGTGTGAAAGTTGGACACATCGATGTCCATTGGTACACTCAATGTCCACTGCTAGGCTCATCTCTAATCAACTGTGTGGCTCCAGACAACCGTCTCCCTCTCTCAGTTTCCTAATCTGCTAAGTGGTCATAAACACACTTTCTTTATGGCTTCTTACAAAATTCTTGTAAATGCGTGCAGGCCCCTATCCGGAATAGTGCTGTGAAAGTAAAACACATTGTACATGTCACCCTAGCAGCACTTAATATAATACACTAGGATTCTGTGGCAACCACATCACAAGATGTGGGAACTCTCAGTCTCTGCGGGACAGCACTCAGGCTGAATTCAAAGTGTTAGTCAGGGGCGCCTGGGATGCTCAGTCGGTTAAGCGTCTGACCTCAGCTCAGGTCATGATCTTACGGTTCTTGAGTTCAGGCTCCGCGTCCAGCTCTACTCTGACAGCTCAGAGCCTGGGGCCTGCTTCTGATTCTGTGTCTCCCTCCCGCTCTGCCCCTCCCCTGCTCGCTCTCGGTCTCTCAAAAATAAAATTAAAACATTAAAAAAAAAGTTTTGGTCAAAAAGTCCTGGTTGCTAAATGACATTTTTTTCATATTCCAGACGGTGAGCGAAATTCCACAAGTGTCTCAGCTCATTTATTGTTTATTGTCATGGCTTGATTCAAACTTAATAAAAACAAATGCACATCTATCATAGTTCAAAAATGAGCTACCTGGATGGTTTGGAGTGGGAGAAAAAGCAATAGATATGGGGGGGAGAGAGACTTACATCTCTATGGTCATAAAAAAATAGTTTTACAAAAATGAAAACAATGAAAATTGAGAGAACGAAAATGAAGTGTACAACTGACCGAGGAGCAAACCAGAACTTTGTGACTCCACCTGGTCCTTCCTCGCCTTTTCAAATTACTGGGTGCCACAACTTAATGAAAATAAACACCGCTGTGTTGCTTTTCTTCGATCGTGTTTGCATTTCAATTAATATCAGGGATGCCCACCTGTCCCTATTTCACCCATAATGAAAACTGTGGGTTGAAAATCTCCTGGATTGAATGAAAAGGAAAAGTAGAGACCGCAGAAGGATAGACTGTTGTCCTTCTGCCAGGTGAGCAGGGGGTTTGAAGTAATTTTTCCAGCAGGACTGACAAACGTAACTCAAGTTACCTTCCCCTTCTGCCTATGACTTCCTGTAAGTGGTGGCTCATATTATAAAACAACTAACTACCTGGGTCAAGGATCCTGGTCTACGACTACAAGTCTGTGGACTTCTGGGACAGTGGAGTGTCCCTGTGAGGGGGCGCCTGGGTCACTCAGTCGCTTAAGCGTCCACTCTTGGTTTCTGCTCAGGTCATGATCTTGCAGTTCGTGATTTCAAGACCCGCGTTGAGTTCAGTGCTGCCGGGGTGGAGTCTGCTTGGGATTCTCCCTCCCCCTTCTCTTTCTGCCCCTCTCCCACTCATGCATTCTTTCTTTCTCAAAACAAATAAGTAAACTTAAAAAATATATATTTTATATATACATATAAAGGTCCCTCTTAGGCTGTCAATACACCCTGCTCTGCCTGGGACAGCCCAGGTTTGTACCTACGGCCCAACATGATTATTAATAGCACCTCTGCTCGTCCTTAAAATGTTTGAATTCGGATGATAAATTACCTGGTCCCACTACCCACTACCTGAGCAGCACACAGCCTGGGTGTTAGGATTCTGGGTTCTCACCAGCTGGGCGGCCCAGCCCAGGTGACATACACCCATTACCAAAGCATGATATCTGGGTGGACCTCAGTGCCTTGATGACAGTCAATTTGTTAGTCTGTACTCTGGCTTTTAATACATATTCCCAAACTAATTGTCTCACTAAATTCGCTAAGTGTATTTTCTGGCTGCAACATTTCTATTTGGGAAGGAAGCCAGGATTGTCCGCCAGTAAAGACTTCAGTCCTTTCTTGGCCAATTTGCCAAAAAAACATCAGAGGGAGTTATTGATCTTTTCCCTTGTACTCATTCAGCTAATTCTCCCCCCCTCCCCCCCATTTCCTCTCTTTTCTTCTTCTTAAGCTGACATCCAATAAAAGCTATTTCTTTCGGGTGCCAGCAACATGTCAGGGCCAACACCATTCACAATATGAGTTGCGGTGTCCCCCGTTTCTCTACAAAGACCCTTTTCTTGGTTCTATTGACGGTACAGGTATCTGTCAGGTTTGCTTCCCTCCCGCATTTAATTTTTGGGTGGCTCTGAGCCCTGACTAGTCCCCAGGACTAAATCCCATTTGAACACTACACTTGCGTATGATTACAAACTGTACACTTAAAAAAAAAAAAACACAGTATACAAGTTACCAGGGCAATCTTATTTTATACTTAATTTGTAAAAGAAAGCCTAGAAGATTAGTCAGGGCATTTAAATAGCTAATTAGTTTCTCAACGGGAGCAAATTTTGGATTTGGCCTTCAGAAATATGAGCTATTCTTTCAAAATCTCTGACACTGAATAGTGCTGCACTCCCCGTGGAGAGAGCTGTTCACCTACGGCCTTTTCTTAGCTGGAGGCTCACTCTCATATTGTCCTATTAGGTAAGATAAAAGAAGGAGACCCTGGGGATTGCGGCAGAAATACCAGAGAGATGGGCAAAGTGGTGACGGTGACAATAAATATTTAAGATCTCCAGGAAGCTGTTAAGAGTAGGATAGTGACAACTATTAGCAGATGCTAGTGTGTGAGTGTCATGGAAAGTGAGGGCGAGAAGGGGCACTTCCTCCATGTATTTTCCTGAATTGTCCCCAGAATAGCGAGCGCATCCCTCCACTTGAACGGGGCTTGCGTGGGGCCACTCTGATGATGCCTGATGGTGCTGTTGGGCAGAGAGCATCATGGCACACACAGAATTATGGTTCCAGGGTAGCACAGCTTTCTGGACGGTTCTCCCTTGACTGTGGATGAGAGAGAGAAGAGCTAAGACCAATGCTATAGTACCTACCCTGACTGTCAAGCCACCTTGACCAGGCTTCTTTGCCTTTGTGATGCCTCCTGGTGGGGCTTCATAGAATTTCAAAACCAACCATAGGGATGCAAACCAGGAGTCTTTTCTTTTTCTTCCCTTTCTTCCCCTTCCTGCCCACTCCCCCTGGTCTTAAGAGCAGGGCTCCTGAGGTTATGCAAGCCAGTTTGGGTGGGAATGACGGAGTTGGAAGGGGGAAGCGTTGATACAGTGATCTATAAGTAGCTTACAAACTGATATATGCATTCTAAAAATATGCCTGTGAAATTTTTGTAATTCTAAAATGGGAATGGGACCAAAATGTTTAGTCAGACATGATAATTATAGCTAACATTTATTGAATGCTTACAATGGGCCAGCTACTGTTCTAATTGCTTTACATTTATTAGCTAATGTAGTTCTCACCATAGCCCAATGAGACCATTATTATCACCATTTTACAAAGCAAGAAACAAGCGCAGAGAGGGTGGGATGGGCCAGGGGCCACCGTGGTGGATGGTGGATTCAGTGTTGGGATCCAGTCCTCCTAGTCCCCCATCACACCCTTAAGGGCATACGGGGCTACCAGCGTGGTCCCCAAATGACTCTAACTCTTGCCCTTAACTCTTAAAGAGTTTTGCAAGGACTGTTCTTATAACACAGGAAGAACAATATTTTAATTTCTTGTTACAGAAATGTTAATAAAAATTAATTACCTTGGTTATGTATGTGTTAAGTTTCCCAGGGCTGCTGGGATAAAGTTCCATGAACTGGGTGGCTTAAAACAACAGGGATTTTTACTCTTTCATAACCCTTGAGGCTGGAAGACCAATGTCAAGGTGCCTTTGGGCAGGCTCTCTCTGAAGGCTCTAGAGAAGAATCCGTTGTTGCCTCTGCACAGCTTCTGATGGTTGGCCACAATCCTTGCTGTCCCCCTGGCTTGTAGATGCATCACATCACTGTCTGTCCCCATCCTTGCCTGGTGTTTTCCCTGTGTGTTTGTGTCCATAATTTCCTCTTAGGAAGACACCAGACATTGGATTAAGGACCACCCTATGCAGTATGACCTCATTTTATCTTCATTATACCTGTAAAGACTAATTCCAAGTAGTCATATTCACAGGTACTGGGGACTAGAACCTGAACCTATCTTTGAGAGGGGGGGGGGGAACAATTCAACTCATAACACATATGTATATGCTCATAATATATATGTATCTGCTCATAATATATATGTATCTGCTTAGCTCATATTATGTCCTCTGTTACAATCTTAAGAAATGTTTTCCCTGTGCATTTTTTCTTTGTCCTCGAACACATGTATATCATTCTTTTATTTCCTCCTTCAAACAGCATCTACTCGACCAGCAGACGTTTCCGCTGTAATAACAAGTGGATAAATTCCACACTTGAGGGTCCTGGGATTAGGGTAGAGAGGTTCTCATGATAGACTTTTTATAGCAGAGCTCTTTTCTTCTCTCTTCTCAACCTGTTTTTCCATTACTTGTCCACAGTTGTTATAACAATAGCATGGAAGTGATCACATAGTTGATGTTTTTAGTTGTTATTTTACTTTACTTTGTTTTATTTTATTTTATTTTATTTTATTTTATTTTATTTTATTTTGAGAGAGAGAGAGTGGGGGGAGGGACAGAAGGAGAGGAAGAGAGAGAATCTTAAGCAGACTCCACACACAGGGCAGAGCCCAATGCGGGGCTCAGTCTCACGACCGTGAGATCATGACCTGAGCCAAAATCAAGAGTCAGATGCTTAACTGACTGAGCCACCGAGGCGCCCCAATATTTTCAGTTTTCATTGTGCAATAAGGATTTCTCCATACCATTTTGAAAACTTTGATTATTATTTAACCTACCTGATAATACTTCAGCAAATAGAAGGTACGTTAAGTGGACAGTTTTCATCTCTGGCCCTGAAGTTTCTCCCCGGTTTTTCCCTTTTGTGTTAATATTGCAATGCCTATTTGTGCATACATCTTTTATCTTGCTTTGGCTTTTTTTTTTGTAGGAGGAATTTGTAAAAGAATATAATATTTTAGTAAGTCTGAATGGTCTACCACTGGATACAGACTGTTGTCAGAAATTGTGCCAGAGTCAATCCCTGTCGTGGTCATCAAGTTTATCATAAAAAAAAAAAATTAAATGGTCTTTAGTTATTTTAAACTTAACTTCTTTATTATCATGGCTGAACACTTTTCAAATGTGTTTCTTCTAAATTTTAAAATCATCTGGGGACTGAAAAACAAGGCAGCTTATCTTTCTTTCGCAGTTGTCAAAAACACGTGGGAAGGAAGTTAGATTGAATTGGTTGCATAACCCAATATCTAAAGTTTCCTGAGTTGATGGGGCTGCAGTAATGTAAACTTTGCTCAGAATGCCCACCTCTTCAAATTCTGTAATTAACGTGGTTCAAATGGAAAAAGTACAGAGGCTTTTTATTAATGTAATTATGAGTTTGTGAGCAAAAAACACCCCGGTGTACATAACTTATTTTAATTAAATAAGATTATTTAAATGTCTGCTGTGCTTGGTGGTGTTTTTCTCCTAATTTACCCTGGTAAACACATGTCCTAAATACTCACTATTAACTTGTTGAATGGAGGATGATTCACCCCTTAATGGATTCATAAGTATTTGCTTAAATGAGCTTTAGTAAATAAAATTACCAGCTTATCACTCACTTTTCTAAAATTGCTACTGCAGAAGTAATTTGCAAGTTTATCAAATTGCATTATGACTTAAAAATGTATAATAATACACATTGATTAGGAATTTACCTTTATATGGGATTTCTGAAATGAATTCATTTAAGATTGTATGTATGATTAAAAGCGACGTATTTCAACAAATAAATATCCTCAGTGATACGTGTTTTAAATCACATCTACTTTATATTGGTTATTTCTTATAATTAAATCCAAGCGTGTTCTGCGAGGGCTGCCTGGCAAAGAGGAATTTTATTTAGCCAATACCATTATACTTTATTTCCAATTAATTATGTTTTTCTGATTCTCCTGTTTTACAGCAAAGCATGGAGTTGACCCCAAACTCAGTCTGAGTACTTAATCCTAAACTTACTTAAGGTCAGCCTCCTTCTTGGCCTCCGATCATAGATTCAATGTTGCCTTAGACTTAGGAGTTCTGGCCACAGGCAAATATGACAGTGACCTCAATCTCCATCGATCGAATTCAGGATTTCGTAGGTCTTGATTCTAGCCGTATTCTGACCCCAGAACCACACCACAAGGCTAAGCAATCAGGCTTCCTGCTTTATGAACTAATTATATCTATATTTATATGCACATGCACATACACACGCACACATGCACCTCTATGTACACACGTTTAAAATTTTTTCATTTTATCCTTCTTGTATTCTAGGCTTGTTTTTGCAATTGTAAAGCGAACGGGTGGCGAAGCATTTGTGATAGAAAAGAAAAAAGAATGCTGCTAAAACCAATTTGAACTGCTTTAGCCCAAAAGGAGTAGCATAGCTTATCCTTTGTCCAGATATCCTTTTGTTTATACAAAGTATGTTGGTTGAACTTTGGTGCAGGATTTGAATGCTCAAGAGATTGTATCGGAGCAAAGCAGTGAACCCAAAATGTAGTGGAAATTCTCTCCACGAGAAATGTCCCTCTGTGCTTGGGGGGCCAGGGCATGAAAGGGGGAATGGTAAGGAAAAAAAGGATGGGAAGGAGAGGTGCTTTTTGGAACTCTAAGGAAGCATTTAGCCAGTGGGAACTTTCTTTTTTTTTTTTTTAATGTTTATTTATTTATTTTTAGAAAGTGAGTGTGAGTGGGGAAGGGGCAGAGAGAGAGGGAGAGAGAGAATCCCAAGCAGACTTCACGCTGTCAGTGCAGAGCCAGACATGGGACTTGATCTCATAAACCAGGAGATAGTGACCTGAGCTGAAATCAAGAGTTGGGTGCTTGACTGCCTGAGCACCCAGGCACCCGGAGAAATTTCTATTAGTGGTGATGACTGGAAGAAATTACGAAGGCTAGGAATGTCTAACATTTAATTTTAAGTTGCTACTTTGTGGTGTTACCATTTCAAGAGGCAGGGCTCCCTATGTGCGTTGTCATGGGGACGGAGAACAGAGAGTAAGCAGGAAGGCCATTCTACTTCCTGAGAAATAATGACCTTGGCTTTATTGGCCGAAGCTCTTGTTGTCCCCTTCGTTGAACATTATAAGGATTTCCTATATTAGCTGAGAAGGCTTGTATTTGAGTCAACAGTATTCCCAAATACTTTTATCTGATCCCCAAATGGCTCACCTGAGAGCAGAAAGGTTTTACCTGAGTTCATCCCCCACACCAGCCAGGCCCTGCAGGCTACAGGGCCTGGAGCATCACAGTAAATGACATAGGGTTGTGGAATCTTCCAGGCGCTATGATCCTAATGTCTACCTGCCTATCTGCAAGCTGCTCTTGGGCCATGGGGGCTTTCCGGGCACTAAGGTCTTGGCTTGGACAGACTGGTCCTTGGGCTCTGTTCTCTTGCTTGCCTGATGTTTGGTCTTCATACCTTGCCTGGTTTAAGCTCTAGTGTTTTCATCTACACGCACATTTGTTTCTAGATTAATAGGTGCTAGCTTATGTTCTCACAACAAACATTTCGCCTGTGCCCATAGCTGGAGGATAACCTCCTAAATTTTCAGCTTTAGCCTTCCCCAGAAGGTCTATCAGAGGCTTCGTCCTAATTATTACCTAATGTGGGACTCAAACGAAACAAGCTGGGCTCACAAGACAAGGCCCTCTCTGAGTAAGCTGCGATTTAGCTTAGGTACACCTAGCTTCTTTGTCGCACTATCGACTGTCCCCTAGTGCCTTGTGCATAAAATGCACTCAATATACATTTCTGAATAAATGGATGAATGTTTTATTCTGATGGGAAAACAAAGGAGAGAAGAGAAATGGCAGAGGCATTCGCGTTGAAAAGGCATGCTATTAAAGCTAAATGTATTCATTTGTCTTTTTGCCTAATAGGCAATAAAAGATTGCCCTGTTAGAAGAGAAACTCAAGGCTGGATGAAATGCCAAAGGGCCTTTTGTACGAAGTTTCCTGATATCCTTAAGCTTGTCGTAGTTCCCCCTGGAGCATCTTTCTTAAAGTTCAAAGACATCAATTACAGATGCAGGGGGAAAAACACAAAAAGGGAAACAGAAACATAAGCAGAGTTGTATTCAGCAGGAATTAAGTACATGTGGAAATTCATCAGTGAAGTACTTGACTTTTCCACAGATTTGTATTTCCGTAAGTCACACTGTAAATGAATCATCAGACATACAGGACAGAGATCTTAGATTCTGAAACAAACAAGCAAACAAAGAACCGGGGTTTGGGATTTTGTTCACTCTCTATAAATTATATAATTTTAAGCAGTCACCAGCCCCTTCAAGTTTCCGCCGCCTTATCCGGATATTGGAAATAACATTTGTTGCTCCCCTTGCTTCCAGGATTCTCTCAAAGATCAAGACCAAGATGAAGAGACTTCCTTTAATGGAGTTGGGTCTTGGCTCCAAATGGAGTGAAGCGTGGTCCCGCCCCAAATCTGGAGGGATCACGGAACAAGCATGGTAGGTCCTGCACAGAAAATAACATTAAAAGAACCATGGTTGGTTGCATGTCGGCGAACGTCCTCACAGAGATGATTGTTTCTACTTGGGTGAAGACAGCGCACCAAGGAAAGACTATGCACGCGTCATTTTCCACACACAGCAGATGGGTGATTCTGTGTCCTAACTTTTCTAAACCTCAGTTTCCACACATGTAAAATGACAAAAATACCAATTCATATGTATGTTTTCTGTTCAATGTGTCTCGTCTGCCTGCCAGGCACTTTTTGGGATTTTTCAAGGAAATCTTTGGAACTTTGGTTTGCTTTTCTTTTGGCAAAGATACGTGCATTAAGATGTGTTTGTCTGTTAGTTTGTTTCCATCCAATCCTTTTACAAGGTACTGTGCCTGTGTGACATTCTGGGATATTTTCCCAGTCCTGCCCCCTTGGGTCCTTCGACCTCTGAGATTCTCCTAAGACACGGGGAGGCTGAATACTCCTAAAGCTTTTGTTCTTTGCCCTGTTGGGTCTTTCTTTCCCAGGGCTCACACCAGAGCGCAGTTCTAAGCATGAGTTTACTTTTTCCTCATCTTTATTTATCTTTCCCAAGATTTTCTAGCAAAGATGCTCTTTGTGCCTCTGCTACCCCCACATCAGCCACGCCATAACTGACAGCTGAAACACAAGTTTCTCAATCGGAACAGAAATGTTGAGGATACCGCAAGACCATGTTGAAATAAATTGGTATAGACTAGAACTTTGTGGAAGAGAAACTCGCATGTTTAGAAAGTTCGTTATATTCGGCTTGCCTGCCACTGTATATTCTAGAAAATACAGGCCATCAGGTGGAAATCGTGGTGCCTGAGGGGTGTCAGCTGCATGAAACTCAACATGCCAAGGAGGGAAGAACCTGCCTCTTTTCTTTCTCAGCTTCCCTCCACCTTCCTGCTCTTCACTGCTCTTCGGTTCGCCCATGTGAAAAAAAAAAATCTGATCCAGTTTCTTAGAGCTCTGATCTCACTTCAAAGTTCATGTTAAACCCTATTTTCACTATGACAATTTCCTATGGACTCGGCCAAATTAGTGACAAAGATTATTTCACATTTTTTTAGCTGCAATGGGGTAGCCAGTGTTCGTTCAGTGTCTAGACAAATTTCACTCAAATTCAGAAGGCTAAGAGAAGACATCCACGCAGGTGGACGGTCTCAGCAACTTTGTGATTGTTTTGAGATACTTTAGCTATTCCTGGAGTTCAACGCCTGAAGGATGGGGGAGGGCAACTCAAGCTTCTCGCTTCTCCTTTTAGTCAATGTTGAGCATTAATCAGCCACCAAAGCTCTAAATGTATAGACCAGGGGCGCGTGCACACACACACACACACACACACACTCATTCTCACTTACATGAATAATTACAACAAACAGATTTCCCTTCAAAGTGACCAAATTTTGACTGAAAAAAAAAAAAAAGAAACCAACATCTAACAAATAATTAAACTGGACTTAATCATTCACGCTACAACATTACCAAGTCCCTTTTTTTGGGGAGGGGGTGGGGTTTAGAGAAGAACTCAGACCTGAGATCTTTTAAACTCCCACCAGGCATTAGAAGGAAGTCACATATAATCTGATGATCTAATATTAGACAGCGATGGGTCTTACATAAGAACCGAAACAAAGGTAGAGCCGAAACGATTTCATGTGAATGTGAGGGGGTTGGAAATATTTTTAAAATGAATGTTTCTCCTTGTTGCATGCATAGTGAGAGAAGCTGCCGAAATGTGGGCAACACGAGAGAATTATGCAATGGGAGGAAAGAAATGAAAACATGGACCATAATTTTGACTCTATTGTTATGAGGGTGTTTTTTTAAAATTTGAATTAATAATAAAATTGAGCAGGTGGAGTGAGTCAGTTGATGACTCAGGAAGGCCCATCGGAAACTTAAAACTGTTAAGGAAAACACTCTTTCCTTACCATGAATTTCAGTTTCTTTAAATGGTCTTTTAACAGAAAACTTAATCGGAAAGATCTCTGCACCGGGGTTAGCTGCCAGGCCCTACCCCCCACATGACTCTAAACCTTCACCAAAAGGATAGATTGCTAGGACAGATTGTTCACCTAATATCTTTCACATTCAGGAAAGCAAAGAATTGTTTTTTACTGTATTGTAGTGTATCGTATTTTCTTTTCTTTTTGAAGTATAATTATCATCCAGTGTTGTATTAGCTTCAGGTGTACAATATAGTGATTCAACATTTCTTTACATTACTTAGTGCTCATTTTGATAAGTGTAGTCACCATTTGTCCCCAAACAACATTATTACAATCTTCCTGACTATGATCCCTAAGTTGTACTTTTCTCTGTAAGAGAAGTGTGTAACAGAAGTTTGTACCGTTTAACGCCCTTTATCTATTTCACTCCACCTCCCCTCTGGTAATCACCAGGTTTTTCTTTGTAGTTGAGTGTTTGTCTCTTTTTTTCTTTATTCATCCATTTGTTTTGTTTCGTAAACTCTACGTGTGAACGAAATTATATGGTATTTGTCTTTCTCTCTGACTTACTTCACTTAGCATTATACTCTCTAGGTCCATCCATGTTGCTGCAAATGGCAGTTCATGCTTTTTTATGGCTGAGTAATATTCCATTTTACTCTATCCATTTATCTCTCCATTCTTTTAAAATTTTTAAATGTTTATTTATTTTTGAGAGAGAGAGAGAGAGAGAGAGAGCATGAGTGGGGGAAGGGCAGAGAGAGAGGGAGACACAGAATCTGAAGCAGGCTCCAGGCTCTGAGCTGTTAGCACAGAGCCCAACACGGGGCTGAACCCATAAGCCATGAGATCATGACGTGAGCCACCCAGATGCCCCACATCTATCCATTCTTCATCCGTTCATCTATTGAAGAACACTTGGGTTGCTTCCATATCTTGGCTATCATAAATAATGCTCACTAAACATAAGGGCACATGTATATTTTCAAATTAGCGTTTTCATTTTCTTGGGGTAAATAGCCAGTAGTAGAATTACTGCATCATATGGTAGTTCCATTTTTAATTTATTGAGGAACCTCCACACCGTTTTCCACAGTGGCTGCACCAGTTTACATTCCCAGCAACAGTGCACGAAGGTTCCTTTTTCTCTACATCCTCACCAACGCTTAGTATTTCTTGTCTTTTTATTTCAGCCGTTCTGACAGATGTAACGTGATATCTCACTCTGGTTTTGGAAAGCAAATATTTTTAAGGTGTAAGAGAAGGGGATGGTCGTTCTAGTGGTGGGGGATACGATCAAGGAAATTGTCTATATTTTGTGTCTTAAGAGAAGGAAAGCGACCTTCGTTCACGTCCTACTCTTCCTCGTACCTTGGGGTTGTTTTCTGACTTGACTCCCTGCCAGGATCTCTCTAGTGTTTTCACCGCACTGTCACAGTAGCTCTCTTTCTAAGTTGTACTGGTAATCTTGATGAGTATCTGATGGATATCACTACTAACCCTCCCCATGGCCACCCCAGGTCCTTGCCACAGTGACCCCTTTGTCCTGGTATACCTTTTTGCCTAGTCAGGAACACCTTCCCTTTATTCTTCACTTATCTGCACTTTCTCCTCCTGTTTTTCACATTTACTTACTAATTTTAAGAGAGAGAGAGAGAGAGAGAGAGAGTGAGAGCAGAGGAGGAACAGAGAGAGAGGAGAGAGAGAATCCTAGGCAGGCTCCACGCTTACAGTGGAGGCTCACACAGAACCCTGACATGGGGCTCCACGTGGGACTTGATCTCAGGAACTGTGAGATCATGACCTGAGCTGAAATAAAGAGTGAGACGCTTTACCGGATGAGTCACCCAGGCGTCCCTTCACTTATCTGTTACTTTCAAATGCTGTCTCCTTGAGGCCTTCTCTAGTCTCACATGTTATATGTCATTCATTGCACTTTGCTCTGTTCTCACAGTGTCTTGTATTTATCTCAGTGAGCACAATGTGTTGTTCTCACAACATGTTCTCACAAACATGTTCATCATCCGCATGTTTGTTCCACTTCGAGACTCCGTTTCTGGCCACTACAGACTGAACCTTTCGTCTTTGGTGACCTTTATATTAGCTGGGCCATAACGGTTTCAGATGAGGCCAGGTAAACAGCTCGATATGCATTTTTCTGGCTGATGAAGAACCATAGCTTTCCTGACTGGGTCTCTTCTTGACATTTCTTGGGCATCCAGAGGTATATTCTGTGCGAGGACACCATGCAGTCACGTCTTCCTGCTGGTGGCCTTCTGCAGACAATACCATTGCGTTGGGTGTCGTATCTGGGGCTCGGAATCTTCAAGTCCCTCAAATGTTTGCATTATCCACAGCTGAACTTTCCAGAAGGTTGTTGTGTTTGCGTAGCAATGGGGACAATGTTTGTTTGTTTGTTTTCTTCTCAAGGGCCAACCCTTGATCAATGGGCCCAGGCAGAGAATCAGACATCTGATTCTTTTTATTCTTTGGTCTTCAAATCAACTCCTGTCCAGAGACTCAGGAGGGGCCACTCACCAACTGGTTTATCAAATTCAACCGAGGTGTGTATCCAATTTTCATCTCAGCTGGGACACTCCAGAACATTTTATTTCTTTCCATCACCTAGGCAATGACATTTAGTAGGCGCTTTTCCAGGTGTTCCCAAGAGTCTCTGAGGAAGGTCTTCATGTTTCCCTGCTATCACCGACCAGCTCAGCCTGCCATTTAGCACCCAACCCTGCTCTGTTTTTCTTCATGCTGGTCATATTCCAAAACTTTATCTCTGAATCCCTGGCTGAACCATACTTCTGGTACATTGAAATAAAAGTTTGGAGACCACCTGTAGAAAATGTTACAAAGCAGGAAGCAGAAATCTAAAAACTGGACACTGGAAATGGTCGCCTCCTAAGGGCCTCTCCAACCTGCTTCAATGAACTCTTCTGAGACCCTCAGGAAAGAAAATATTTCGTTCTAAATAAAAACCACATACATTATGGTGCCTTTTTTGGGACTAATATTATTAAAGTTTAGCTCTTCATTGACATCTCAGCTCCCCATTCTAAGAAAGGACGTTTATTTTGAAATAATTGAGGGGAGTCCTTAACATGCTCTCACAAGAACACAGGGATATTCTGTTTTCACGTCCCAATCTCCTTTTAAGAAGATATGCATTCAGTCCTCAAATTTTCAAAACCTACTGTGGGGTTTATAGTCACATTACTCCTGGCTCCCTGCCTCCCTTTGACTGACTGAGTCTGATGATCCTTAGTTATGACGGTGACCCACCTGTGACGTGATGCTATGTTTGAGAAATGTTAGCCTGAAAAGATGATGGAGACTTCACCTCGGTCACCACCATGCATACTTTGAACGTGGGGTGGACAGATTTTGGACAGTAAAATAACAGATAATATTGGTCATATTATCTTTATTAACCACTAAGCATAATTAAGTTTTTTTTTTCCCTTGGGATCATGACTCTAAGTTTACTCATCTCTTGTACATTATGTTGCCTGTTTTTTCTGTGGCCTGGATAAAGACGTGTGGATGTGTTGGTGCAGAAGTTTCCAAACTACGCTGTCAGAGTTCCTCGGGGTGTCCCATGTGTTGTCAAGGAGTATACGATGGTTCCTGCTCTGCTCACAGCGGATCACTTTTTCTCTGCTTTATGCATCAGACTACCTTGTACAGTTCTGTACTGTACAAAAGGCATCTACTGCCCAGAGATAAGATAAATTGCAAGTACTTGGTGGAGGACAAATCCATGGCTCCTACTAGAACAGCCTCCAATATACGTTCCCCTAAATGTGGATAAATATTACTAGTATTAAAGTGTTGGAAGTATAACATTAAATTAACCACTTTTACACGTTGTGGGTCAGAACAAAGGAAATAGGTTATTGCATCTTTCCTTGGCAGCAAAGCCCTTTTCCCAACATTTATTTGAGAATTTGCAACTCTGGGAAAGCATGGGGATTTGAGGACAAGGAGATTTAGGACACGCTAATCTACCGAGATGCTCCAGTGACCTAAAGAAGACCGAGTGCTTCCCCAAATACTTATTGTACAGGATGAAACATAGACATTGAGGATGAATTGGGTGCATTAAACTGTACTTTAAGTTAGGCATGTATAAACAAGATCATTTTTCTCTTTCTGAAAAATACATGGTGGCTGAGCCTCAGTACGGAGGTTTTAAACCCATCAGTATATCTGGATTTTAGCAAGGCCGTTGGAGAAGCCCCTCAGCACAGTCAGGCTTCCCTTTCTCAACCTTGATTGACCGCCACTTTCTCCTTCCTCGTGAATGCCATTTCTCGCCCTCAGCTTTCTCCACGAACCTCCTTGTGTGTCCTTTTGTTCTCAGCAGATGCCCTAAGCTGCTGCCCTGGTCTTGTCCCTCTGAGATGGAGCCTCGAAGAGGGATCCAGTTCTGGATCTTGTTTGCCTGGGGCAGAGCTGGTTACTGAGATGTGGAGCTTCAGGGCTAAAACCAGGAAGGGCCCGGAAAACAAGGAGTTGGTTCTCTCACCTATGCCATTACCTCTTTTCTCATCTTTGGCTCAACTTAGTCCCTTCGAGGCTGTCTTTGGGGCACCTGACTGGCTCAGTCTGTAGAGCGTGTGCCTCTTGATCTTGCGGTCATGAGTTCAAGCCCCACGTTGGGCGTAGAGATTATTAAAAAAGAAAAGAAAGAAAAAAGGAAAGGAAAGGAAAGAAATACTTCCGTCTTTGACTCAAGAAACTGCTTTGTAGTAAGTAAATTACTGAAGCAGATCCCCCCAGCGACCCATAGGGACTCTTCAGCTCGTGCATGGCTCTCCCTCACAATGTCCCACTGCCCACCATTCCTATTTCTCCATCTTGCCTTTGCCGAGACCTGCTAGATATGCAGCTCCAGACTAAATTCTTCTGCCCCTGCTCTTTCATTGTGGCCAGCAATTTTCTGGCTGCAGCTTCTTGTATAACGACCCTTATTTTGGCAAGTTCTGGTTCATCACTTCCATCCTGATGCCCTGGCGGCTGCCCCTCTGGACATAGATAGGTATGCCATCCATCTCTGGCCCGTGAACGACTTGATATCAGGGATGAATTAAAATATAATAATAACCTTTAAGTTCAAATTCAATCCAATCCTTCTGCCCTTAGCAAGAACAAAGGTCCAGGCGATCTTGGAACACTATCTAAATCATCATGGAAGGAAACGACGTCCGGGAAAGTTAAAAGTATTCCGACCCTGGTAAGCTGTCTTAGCTAGCTTCAGTAACCTGGAGGTCACTCTCCAGTCAGGCAACAGGAAGTGGGGTACGTTCTTCTCTCTGAATGCACTGAGCTGCACATGAGCAGGCAACCCAGGAGGGTGTTCCTGGCCGAGCAGAAAGGTGCATGGCTCCTGAGGTGGAGTGTGCCTAGAGTGTTAGAGGCCAGTGTGGCTGGAGCAGAGTGAGGATGGGGGAATGGAGAGAACGGGGGCTCGTCTGTTGTCCTGCCTGCCTGCAAAATGACCCAGCAAGCCCCCGGCCCTTCCAGTTTGGGAAATGCTGCCGATGCCTTCTTCCTGGGCGTGTCCCTTGACCCACTGTGGGCCACCCAGCTCTAACCTGGCAATGGTGACCTGGGCTTGAATCCTAGCCTTGTCCCTAACTCACATAGGCCATGGGACCTCTTCTGGCTTAGACGTTGTCATCATATGATAGAAGGAGGGAAAACTGGACTTGTAGATGTGCAGCTGTTTTCAACACAGAAGTTCAAGTGTTCCATTAGAAGCACACGTTCATGTGATAGGATTTACTTCATATGCTAATAGGCCCTTCCCTAAAGAATTTGTTACGGAAGTCCTTTACGCTTACAGCACATAAGTGAAAAACAAAAGCAAAGGCTTTGTAGCTACAATTAAATATTTTAAGTTTTAGTGTCATTATTACTACGATTGTTATTTTATTGTTGGCAAATTTACAGGCACAGATCGATGGGATGGGAAGAAAAAGCAGAGTTGAAGGAAATTCAATTAGACTATCCTTTTCCCATCCCATCGCCAGACACCTTCAAAACTGTTCGCCCTTTTGTTTTAACCTCAAAATCGGTGAGAAAAGGTAAAGGAAATAACAGCAGTGCCTTTGACAGCTAAGGAAACTGAGAGTGAGTGGGTTTGAGGCCATCACTCAACCAGTGAATGGCAGAAACAGTATTCGAACCGGCGTCTCTTGGGTCCGAGTCTTATGACATTTTCCCACCAGATCTCTGGTCAGGGAGACCCACAGAGACATTTAGCAATACCTTGCGAGGAAGCTGATCGAGTCAACCTGCTTCTGGCCTGCTTTGAGTCGAGACCGCGTTGTCTCTTCCTACAACGCACGTCCCTCCGTCGCGATTTACCTCTATTCATTCCACCGGTACATGTTGGCGAACACCCGGGTTTGACACAGTCCGGTGGGGAAAACAGTGAAGGTAAAGCGTCGTGAGTGCCGCACATGAGACGCGATTGGGTGCATGGGACACATCTGGGTGAATGCGTACCAACTGTGGTTTGGGAGAGCGGGAAGGTTTCACAGAGAAGATGACATTTCCGTTGTCTTCGAGGAGGTGAGTGGGAGTTTGCCAAACACAGAAAAGAGCAAATGGCATCCAGGCAGACTCATTACATACAAAAGCATGTTTATGGGAAAGCACACAGCACATATGGATCAGCAGTAATCCACCATGGTTACTTACAGCCAAGAGTGAGTTAAGGGTGGAAGGCGGATGAGGCTTGAGAAAGCAACTTGAGAGAAATGTCGCATGTTCAATTTCATATATTTATCATCTTAACATCTAGGAGAAGACTCAGTGAGAAAAATGTCACTTATGGGTAGGAAATCGGGCGTCATGGTGTCCTCTTCCTTCTTCTTGGGCTGTGACACGAACTTGAGGAAGCTCTGAATTCCTGCCCTGCCGGTCGCTCTGGCTTCCCTTCTGGCCTCTGCTCAGCAGGGCCCCACCCGGTGCATGGTTTTCTTCCGCTTTCCCCCTCCCTGCTTCTCTGATGGAAGGTCTTCCTTCTTGAGAAAACGGACTCCTTGGATACAACACAGATACGCACTTACTTCTATGTCAGTTCCTTCGCCTGCCAAAACCCAGGAGGGAGCGTCAGGCCTGATGGCGGCCTTTCCTCAAGGGGACTTGCCGTGCTCTGGAAGGAAGGCCCAAGGGAGACCTTTACCGGGGCGGCGGGGGGCGGGCAGCACGAATATGGCCCAACACACCCCCCTCTTCCTGGTGCAAGGAGCTCTGGCAGCATGTTTCTGACTGTTAATTTCTGGACCAAGAAAATACACTTGACTCCTGGATCCAGAAAATACTCTTCCAAGTTGAAAAAAAAAAAAAAGTAATCGTTCTTTTTTAAATGGGGTAACATCTCTGGAAGACATCGTTCCCAAAATAAGATCCTCCAATTTGGAAAAATCTAGCTGAAATAAATGAAAATAACAGATGGAAGAGAAATAACAGAAGCTATCCAAAGAACAGCAAGAGATATGAAGTGGGGAATCATCTGTCTAGAAAATGGTACTCAGTTGTACTTTTGAAATTAAAGGTACATTGACTCGAGAAGAGATTGCGATTTTTCTCTTGACAGTTCCCCTTTGCACATTATGTCCTTTCTGGGCCACAGTCAGTGCCTAGGAGGTAGAGTTTGCTTTTCCATTCCTGTTTCTCCCATTTGTGCAGTTTCCATCTGTTCCAAGGTGTTAAGATCAACTGTTCTGGTCTCCTGGATAAAGGTTTGGGCTCTTGGCAGAGCGCTGGATAAATACAGAGTCATGCTATTAGCATAGGGATGTTTAATAACAGATTATTTACGTCCTCCTTGGCTTGTCTGAGTGCAACTGTGGGCAATCCAGGGCTCCTCGGCAGCTTGTGTGGTGCCCGTGACAGCAGGGCTGGGCCTCCGCTCCTCAGCTAAGCCACGGGAGGCCCGCGGATGGCGACAGCCAGCCTCCCCCGGATCTCCCGGAGCACACGGTTCTGCTACCTCAGTGACAATGGAGCCCGTGGGTTACGTAATTCATTATTCCGCTCCTGTCCCTCTCATAACTGTGAGCCCTGGCACATTGCTGAATTTCTCGGTCTCCTTCATCCTCCCAACCTCTTTCCTGATGTTCCCCTGACGGCTTGGAGGGATCCATCCACCATGAGGTGGTCGATTGGGCCTTGGCCCCGGCCGTGGGCACCCTGTCCAGCTGCCAGCCCCTCTCTCGGGTGGCCAAGAGGGCTTTATGCGAGGAAGAAGATGGAAGCTTTGGTCAAACAATTTATGTCTCCGGTCCAGTTTCTATCTCTAATCCCTAGCCTGTTTGTCTGGTCTAGCAACTGGAGTGACTCACTTTGTTTCAAGTTTGGGTAGAGCGAGTCATGAGCCACTAGCAGGGACTCCTCTCCGCCCTGACGCCGTCCACCCTCCTCTTCCCTAGCTCTTTGTCCCTCCAGAGTTGAAGGCACAGCCTGGGCAGAGGCATTCCTGGCCTGAAATCTCATCCTCTAAATGTCCCCGCCAAAGGATGAGAGGTGAGGAGAGAGACATAGAGAGAGAGAGAAGATGGGGGAGAGGAGAGAGACAGAGAGACAAATAGAGACACCAGGAGAGACAGAGGAAGGGGAAGGAGGTGAGGAAAGAGGGAGACATGGAGATGAAGACACACACACACACACACACCCACACACAGACAAAGGGAGGAGGAGAAGGTGAAGAGAGAGAGAGAGGAGATACAGAGAGACAGAGTGACACAGAAAGATAGAGAGGCAGAGAGAGACTGAGAGAGAGGAAGGGGGTGAGGAGGGAGACGAGAGACAGAGCGATCTAGAGAGACACACACAGAGACAAAGAGAAAGACAGAGAGAGAGGAGGAGGGTGAGGAGAGAGAGAGAGCTAGAGTGAGAGAGAGAGAGAGGTGTAAGAACCACGTCACCAGCCTGTTTCCCGTAAGAACGTATCCCTTAACCATTCCTAGACTTAGAAGGTGCTACAAAACCTGCAGTTTGTGTCTCCTGGAGGGAAGAATCTGCATGTAAGCCCCACTGCATCCTTGAGAAAGCTGAGAAGATGCGGTAAGAGAGACAGGGCTGAAGGTCTCGTGGCCACTTACTTACTCCCTAATTCACGGCAGTTTTTACCAACAGGTGTCAAGCACCTGGACAGTTTTCAGTGGGGCACCGGAGCATCTCCCTGAGAGTTTCAGTGGGAGCCACGCCAGGGCTGGGAGGGCTCGAGCAACAATATACCACAGACTCTCTAACTCTTCCCCAAGCCCTCCTTCCACATTTTCGTCATGTCTCAGAGCCACAAGTGACGTTGGGGGGTACATCCTACTTCTCCGGCGTCAAAGACGGGGACCTCGAGGCTGTGCTCCCCAGTTAATGGCCGAGGCAGGAAAAAAAATCACGCGTTTGTCGGCTCTCTGCAGCACCCTGCTCTTTCTGCCATACCCCTCCCTCCTGGTCATACGCAAGCAGGTGGCGGGTGGTGGCCCCAGAGCGAAGAGGGAGGGGGGTGCTGATACAAAGGGAAGCAAGTGGTGAAATGGAGCCCAGAAGAATGAGAGACAGTGGACGTCCCATTGGAGACTCCCAAACAGAGAAGCTGCCGTAAGAAGAGTTTGGCTTCAAGGGTGAACATTAGGCCAAAGCAACACACCTGCTTGTGATCAAAGCCTCCCAGGTCATTGCTTTGCTTTCTTTCTTTACCACCCCCCCCCCCCCCACACACACACACAGCTGCTAGAAAAGAGCACGTTCTTTCCTTGTAATCCGTATCTCTGGAACTTGACATCATTCCCTTGCCTTCTTTGGCAACATAAATCCAATAAAGATGGTGGTGGGCGGTGGGGGGCAGGGGAACCAATCTTTTTTCTGAAATGAGTTGGGAAAGATTTTTGAAGAAAAGAAAATCCCTATCCCTCTGTATGAGGAAGACCCTCTTTTTATCTGACTCCACCATTTCTTGTTTTCCACATCATTTTTTGTCTTATTTATCAAGAGCCTCTGCATCATTAGAAAATTGTCTCCTTCCAATTCCTGGGACCCAGTCTTCCTCCTGATTAGGTCGATCCATTAGAGGCCAAATTTCTCTCCAGTCAGTGCATGGATCCCAGGTCTTTGATGCTAGACTTCTTCAAGGGACAAACATCGCTGTACTTCCCACTTCCCGTCACTTCCCTGATGTATTCTTAACCCTTGAATCCTGGCTTCCGCTCCCACTACTCAACTGAAACTGCTCCCATAAGGATCACCGTCCATCTCTTCATTGCAAACTCTGTCCTCACCCTCCTAAACTCCCTGCCACACTATCACTTCTTAAAATTCTCTTCCCTCTTTACAAAGCTGCTCTCTCTTCTCTGCCTCCTGCCCTAGAAAGTTGGATATCTCGCATGTTTTTCTCTTCTTCTTTCTCTTACCCCTTGGCAATTCTGTTCATGCCTGTGATCTGACCACTTACCTCCCCGTCTCTAGGGCTAACCTTCTCCTGTGCCTGTGAGCTCTCACTTCCGACCTGCCTGGCAAACATCTCCAACAAGTTATCTTAGAAGTAGTCAAACTCCTATTTCCGACTGAGCTTGCCTACTTTTTGCTTGAATGTATCACTCCTCCCTGTCCTCTCTTTCCAGGAAACTCAGGACCGTCATCGATCATACTTTTAATCCATCTTCTTTCCATTCTATTCCCATTCTCATTACCTCACTTAGCCACTTGGTACCTCTTGTCCAGATTGGTGGAGTAATGAAGCTGATGTTCTTTCCTCCACGTCCCTCTGATCTCAAGCATTACCATAGGTCACACGCTACAGATGGACCTTCCAAAATCATAGCTCTGATTGTGCTACTCTTCCTGCTCAACAACCTTCAGTTATGGGTCTTTATTAACTCTCCAGGTAAACGTTTTTTGCCGTAGCTTTTAATAGTCTTGATGATCTGGTCCCAGCGTATATTTTTTAGTTTTATCTTTTACCACTTGGCGAAAAAGTAAAATGTGTCGTATTCCCTTTCTATGCTTTGTATTTTTTCTGCCACTTTTACTCTAGTTAGTCTATTCTCTCTGCATTTCCCCCCGTCCTTGTATTCCCCAATCTTGTCTCACCTTTAAGGATTCTCTTTCATGAAGCCTATGCTGCTCATTTCATTCTCCTTTCCATTTTGGAATACCCATCATGGTTTACATTGACCACTCAGCATTATGACACTTCAACTTGTTTTGAAACAATGGCGTTCAAAGTTTCTCTCCCACCAAACTCCTAGGAATTAGGGACACTTGTCTTATGCATTTTTAAATCTCCTGCAGCATATAACACACAGCCTTTCTTGCATAGTAGGTGTTCTATTTGTTGCAGAAATGGAATCCATCTTGATTTTTCTTACCATACTTGGTTAGCAATCGAAATTACCTTCATCTCCTTTCTCACTCCTCCTCCTTCTCCTGCCCCATTTATATATAAAACACAGACTGCTACCATATGGTGCCTTTCTAATCACACTCTCGTGGGAGAGGAAGAGACATGTTATTACAGACTACTGATCCTTTAGCTGTATGAAATGACAATTCTAACTTAAGAGCAGATAGTTGATTTAAAGTTTTGTAGTTTTAATGTTCTTTTGTTGGACTATTTAATCTTCTTTACCAGGAAGTTGAATGATAGGCATGTGCTCTAAAGACTGCATTAATTTAACTTTACAAAGATTTTAATATGAGACATCCTTTAACAAACTGAGAAAGCAAAAGCCTGTGGTGGGTAGGTATATTTCTTGAAGAGAAATTACCTTCTTTTTATTTCAGTATAATCAATGTTGTGGCAGGAAAAAAAAAAAGTTAGGTGATGAGTAAAAAACCTAAAAAAAAAAATTCTAGGTGATAAATAAAGAATAAAAGTGGGAGAAGCCAAGAGACAAATTGTTGTACATAATAAGCAAATGGCAGACTTCTGGTACTGACCGGTGGAACATGCTTACTAATTCTTATCTAACCCACTGATTAAAAGTTAAATCTCTGGACAGAATACAAAAGACAATTACTTGAAGACTCAGAAAAGTAAACAATAGCTGTCAGGCGGAGGAGGGAAGTTAAAACTTGAAGAACAGCCAGTACTGGTAAGTTTCCTTATTTCTTCCCTCTTTTATGTCTCAGCTTTGATTCATGGAAGGCCAATAGTCTGGAAGGTGGAACTATACAAGTGCCGGGAGCAAAACCCAAAAGAAAGACATCTGTCTGGTCAGAGAGCCAATGAAAGAGGCCTCTAAAAGTCAGAGGATGTAGGATATGATCCCTGTTGTTTGTTTTTTATCTCTTTTCTTTCCTCCTCATGCCTCAGCCCCAGTCATGGTGTTGCACAACTCAGATGTGATGGTGGTGGGTATCTAAATCCCAAGAGATAACCTATGTCCCTGGTCAGAGAAACTGGGAGAAAGGGCCCCAGTAGCCTGAGTGTGTGTGTGTGTGTGTGTGTGTGTGTGCATGTGAATCTTTGGTTTGTTCTTTCTTCATCCCAAGGGTGAC
The DNA here is from genome assembly GCF_022837055.1 of Prionailurus viverrinus. Taxonomy (NCBI): domain Eukaryota; kingdom Metazoa; phylum Chordata; class Mammalia; order Carnivora; family Felidae; genus Prionailurus; species Prionailurus viverrinus. Next base: position 141,098,405 of record NC_062565.1, on the reverse strand, counting down.
TCCTACCCACCCCACCCCCAACCATGGAACAGAGCCGTGCAAAACTATGAGGCATAAAACCAAAGAGAAACTCATCTTTCATCATTTTTACCAGAGGAACTGGCAAAAGGGGTTTTGGGGAGTCAGAGAGTTGGGGAATCTTTGAGAAAAGACAGCTAGAGAAGAGTATCTTCTGATTTGGGGGTATGAACTAACACAAGTCCTGAAATCACACCTGAGCTTTAAGTGCAGAACAAACCCAAAGAATAGCAAAGTCTTTGACAACTAAACTGACTTTGGAACTACCACCCACACAAGATGAAAAAGAGCTTATAGTATGAACTTGACTGAATTGACTGACTTCTCGAACAAACAAACAAACAAACGGACCCAAACCCAACATTTTCCAGAGGATTTTTACAGGACTGGAGTCTCACAACATTATATTCAATATGTCCGTAATGCAGTACGAAATCACTGTATAGACAAAGAACCAGGAGAATATGACCAATTCTCAAGGGAAAAGATAATCTATGAACCCAAACCCAAGAAGATTCATATGTTGGAATTACCAAATAAAAATTTCAAAACAGCTTTTACGACCATGCATGAAGAGGTAAAGGCAAACACCCATGAAATGAATGGAAAGACAGACGTCCTCAGCACAAAAAGAGAAACAATTCGAAAGTAACCAAATGACAATTTCAGAATGAAAATATATAATGTCTGAAACGAACAAGTATTGTGTGGCCTCAGCAGAATGTTGGTGATAGCAGAAAAAGAATCAGTGAACATAAATAATAGAATGAAATTATCCAATCTTCAGAAGAAAGAGTGAAAAATTGAAAAGAACTGAGAAGAAGCTCAGGGCTATATAAGACAATAGCGAAACCTCTAACATTTTTGTCGTCGAAGGGCAGGAAAAAGAGTGCAAGAAAAATGCAGGAAAAATATTTGAAAAAGTAATGACTGGAAACTTCCAGCTTTGAAGAAAGATATAAATTAACAGGTTAAAGTAGTTTAATATACACAAAACAAAATAAAATCAATGAAAATGTCGGCCCAGACACATGGTAACCAAACTATTGAATACCAAAAATAAAGAAATAATCTTGAAAATAGCAGAGAAAAAAAGACAGGATATGTATGTTTGTGGATTTTTGTTTAGAAACCATGGAGTCCAGAAGACAGGGGAACACCCTCTTTAAAGTAGAAAGAAAAATTCTCAGCAGCTTAAGGAATTCTGCAAGGCCAAAGAAAATGCCATCATGGGGAAAAATGAACACTAAGAATGAAAAAAATAACAACAGAATTGTTAAATATTTGCGTAAATATAACAGGCTATTATTATCATTTTGAGCTTTAAAAAACATATATGAAAGTCGAGAGCAAAACCTACATTATTTATGATGTGATTTGGAATCTGTGTAGCTCTAGGGGCGCCTGGGTGGCTCAGTCGGTTGAGCATTTGACTTTGGCTCAAGTCGTGATCTCATGGCTCGTGGCTTCGAGCCCTGCATCGGGCTCTGTGCTGACAGCTCAGAGCCTGGAGCCTGCGTCCTGTTCTGTATGTCTCTCTCTTTCTATCTGCCCCTCCCTGCTCACACTCTGTCAGCCTGTCTCTCAAAAATAAATAAACATTAAAAAAAATTTAAATCTGTGTAGCTGTAATAGGCATACCATAAAAGGAGGAGGAAAGGGGACTTATATGGCTGCAAGTAATAAAATATTAACTGATATTAAATAAATATAAACTGACATAAGTAATATTAATTACTTATTTTAATGAGTAATATTAATCGCTAATATAATTAAGTGAACTATGAAGAAGCCACAAGTAAAGAAATAATAGCCGAAAATCCGGTAGATAAGTCAAAAGAAAATATTTTAAAATATTCAAATAATACAAAAGAAAGCAGGAAGAAGGTGAGCCAAGTAAGAATATCAAAGACCACTAGAGCAAAAACAAATAAGAAAACATAAATTTGCATTAAAATATAGCAATAATTTCGGTAGATGTAAATTTTTAAATGAAGCAAATAAAAAAACAGGGATTGTTCAGTTGGAGAAAAATTCAAGACTCAAATATACCATGTGTATAACAAACCCACAATAAACACAGTTTTGTAGATAGATAAATATAATTTAAAAGATAGAAAATGATACTCCGTGCGGCAACAAAATCAGAAGAAACGTGGAGGTCCTATATTAATATCAGACTACTCGGAGTTGCAGTGAATAAAGACAAGCATTATATAATGACAGAGGGGTCAATTTATCAAAAAGGCATAGTGCTTCTGAATGCGCAGGTTTATTAAACATGAAGAGAAAACTCATGGAGCTGAAAAAAGCAATAGACAAATCCACAATGATAGTTGAAGACTTCAGTGGCAATCTTTGAGTAATTGATAAAACAAGTAAATGTAAAACCACAAGATTATAGAAACCTGAAAAACATTCTTATCAATTTGAACAAATAGATATTTATAAAACAGTCCACCCAATCACCATATAATACACTTTTTTTTTAAGTACACATGGAATCTTCACCAAATTAGACCGCGTTCTGGGCGATAAACCTCATCTTGAAATAGGTAAAAGAATTGAGATCGGACGAAGTGCATCCTTTTATTATAATAGAATGAAAATAGATAACAACAGGGGAGATACCCTGGTATAGTCTCAAATACTTGGAAATCACACAGGACACTTGTCAATGACCCATAGGTCAAGGAGAGCCTCTTAAGGAAATTCAGAACGTATGTTGAACCCAATGAAAACGAAATCACAACATGAGAATACCATTGGTGGGGTACAGCTAAAGTGGTGCTTAGTGGAAAATTCGTATCATTCAGTGCCTATCTTAGAAAAGAAGAGAGATTTGAAATAAAAAATCCAAGAGCTAAGAGTTTTTAAAAAGCAACAAACAAAGCCTGGTGAAACCAAGTGGCGTAGGGGTTGAAGAGCAACGGGAATTCTCATTCATTGCTGGTTACAAGGCAAAACGGTAGGGCCGCTTGGGTGAACATTATGGCTGGTTTTACAAACTTTGACATGCATTTAACCTACAACCTAGCAATCTCGCTCCTAACTGACTCAAGGGAAACAAAAGCCTCTGTTCACACAAAAACCTATAACTGAATTTGCATCATAGCTGTATTCATAATTTATTTCCCAAACGGTAAACAGCCCAAATATCCTTCAGCTGGTTTTACTAGTTTCCAAGGGCTGCCATAACAGAATATTACAAGCCGGGTGGGGTAAGACAACAGATATTTATTTCCTCACAGTTTTGGAAGTTAGGAGTCCAGTATGAAGACGTCGGCAGGGCCATGTTCCCTTTGAAGTCTCGAGGGGACATTCCTTCTTTGCCTCTTCTAGCTTCTGGTGGTTCCTAGCTATCCTTGGTGCTCCTTGGCTTGTAGATACATCACTCCAATCTCTGTTTCCATTTTCACATGGCTTTCTTTCTCCTGTCTCTGTATCCAACTATCTTTTTCTTTTTCTTATAAAGATATTGTCATTGGATTCAGGGTCCACCCAAATCTGGTATGGCCTCATTTTAACTTGATTATATCTGCCGGGACCCGATTTCCAAATAAGGTCACATTCACAAATAATGGAGATAAGAACTGGAACACATCTTTTTTGGAGATGTAATTCCACTCACTATAATGGTGATTGGATAAAAACACTGTGGTACGTCCATCCAATGGAGTATTACTCAGAAATAAAAAGGAACAAAGTATTGGTACATGCAACAACACGGATGACTCTGAAATACATTATGTTAACGAAGAAAAACCAGATCCAAGTGGCTACATATCGCATGATTCCATTTATATGATATGCTGGAAAAAGCAAAATGATAGAGGGAAAGAACAGATTGGTGGTTGCCATGGATCAAGGGAAGAGAGAGGGTTTGATTGCAAATGAGGCAACTTTGGGGGTGATGTCTCCTGTTTCTTGTATCCTATTTGGGGTGAAGTTTACACAACTCCATTTGTTAGAATTCATAAACCGTAGACCAAATATAAATTAAAAATAAAAAGTATATGAATAGAGTTTGGAAGGTATGTAAAGCCAGATGTTCAAGGAAAATCACAGATGCCATGAGATGGGACCTGCTATAAAGGATGAAGCTTTCAGGAAAGAGAGCAGTGGGAGAAATACATTTTTAGAAGTCTCATTGATGGAATGCAATGTGATTTCCGCCTCCATATTACCAAAAAACTTCAGTTAAGATCCGTGCTGTTCATAATGACATTTATGTTTGGTTTTGTTTTTGGAATTTGAAAACTATAGAGCCTGGACTTAAGAACACGTGACTTTGGGCTATAAAGGTAATCAGAAGCCTGAAAGACCTGAGATCATTTTTTTTTTTTTAATTTTTTTTTTTCAACATTTATTTATTTTTTGGGACAGAGAGAGACAGAGCATGAACGAGGGAGGGGCAGAGAGAGAGGGAGACACAGAATCGGAAACAGGTTCCAGGCTCTGAGCCATCAGCCCAGAGCCCGACGCGGGGCTCGAACTCCCGGACCGCGAGATCGTGACCTGGCTGAAGTCGGACGCTTAACCGACTGCGCCACCCAGGCGCCCCGACCTGAGATCATTTTTAACGGCAACTATTTTCAAAAGCGACGCACGCATTGGACGTGGGGGTGCGGCGTTAGGAATTCAAGTTCCCACGTGTAAGAGTGCAAAGTATACACCACCTGCATACACACTTTTCAAAAATCACCTGAATGCTTTACTTTAGACAATTGAGAAAAGAACCAAACCCCCAAATGTAAGAAAGGCAATTTCATGGTTCAAAAGAATCTGAGTTAAAGAGTGAAACTCAATCGTTATAAATTTAAGGATTTATAATGTTTGAAAGTGTTTTAAAACCTTAGTGTGATTTTAAAACCTTTGAAAGAGGAGTTATATAATGTAAAATGATCACTTAGTGAAGAAAATGGGTTTCAGTTTTATGTTGAAACGTATGAATGCCCAGAGTCAGGGGGGTGGAGTGAAGTGAAGACGTGTGGTCCTGGTAGGACGGGAGCAGAAGAAGCAGGCAGACGAAACAGATTGCTCCGCTCTTGACTTTGACAACCTTACAAACAAGGGTAAGCATTTGCCTGAAGTACAGTCTCCCTTCTTCCTCAGGAAACCCCAGGTTTGTTCGGAGAGGCAAATGACCCAGATAACAATCCTCCTTGTACCAGCGTGCTTGTCACCAGAGGTGGCCTTGTGACGCAAGTCTAGCCAATGAAAGAGAAGAACAAGTTCACCGCAGGTTCTGGGTAAGTTTTACGACACAGATACAGCCAACTCCTTCTTTCCTGTTCTTCCTTTCTCTCCTTTTCCTCCTCCTCCATCTCCTCCTTCCCCCTTTGTTCCTCTTTCTTCTTGTTTGGAATGTGGGTGGGAGAGCAAAGATAAAACCCTCCTCTAGGACTCTGAGGCCTCTGTGGGATGAAAGCCTTATGCTTCGGGTAACAGGACAGAGCCAGGGAGGAGTCTGGAGTCTGGATGAGCCTGGGGAGCAGCTAAACAACCTTGTACTTCAATGTTCTGACCTCCTGTTCTGTGGGAAAGCGAGTCTTGGTCTGGATCATTTTCTATTTCGGGTAAATGAAGCCAGTCCTCAACTAAAGATGTTTTTGAAAGCATAAACCTGACCACGAAGAGAATCATAAATAAAATATATTTTGTATACAAAATCTCACTGTAGGGGCGCCTGGGTGGCTCAGTTGGTTAAATGTCTGACTTCCGCTCAGGTCCTGATCTAGTGATTCATGAGTTCGAACCCCACATCGGGCTCCGTGCTGACAGCTCAGAGCCTGGAGCCTGTTTCAGATTCTCTCTCTGCCCTTTCCTCACTCGTGCTCTCTCTCTCTCAAAAAAAAAAAAAAAATAAAAAGACATTAAAAAATAAAAAAAAATAAGATCTCATTATAACCTGCTTACAGGAGTTGTTTGTCAAGAAAGAACCAACAAAACGTTAAAATTAAATGTTTGTCAAATATTTACCAGGGAAACAACAAAAGAATGAAGTATGAGGTAGCAGAATTAACATCAGACAAAATAGAAATTAAGGCAAAAGACATTTAATCAAAGACATTCTTTTATTTTGATAAAAAATACAATGAATTATGAAAATGTCCTTTTAGGAGCCATCTGCCTTAATTGAACATATGAGTCAACATTTCTTGGAAGAAAGAAAGATAAATTGGTTAAAAGACAGTTGGGAAAGCTTTTGACACGATCTTTTAGGCCTTCAAAGATCATGGAAATAAAAAATAAATAATGGCCCAGAAAATGTAAATAATGTACTTAATGAGATTGAAACAATCATTGTATATTAAGGTGAGAATGTTCTTTTTGATGGTTGAGTACATTTTCAAAACTAAAAATTATAAAAAGTTACAAATGAATAGGTGATATACTCTGCCCTTTATTCAAAAGCAATCAAAACCACAAAACCAGAGCTATATGGTGATCATATTCTGAACATACAGGATTGTGAAAAAAGAATCTTTTAAAATGCTAAACCTTATTATCCCCAAATTTTAAATGTGCACGATGAAATACTACAATTCTTACTTTAGGTGAAATGAAAGGAGATACAACTTCAAACTTCTATATTTTATGTATTTTCTACCAGTATGTACTATATTTATAATACAGGAAAAACAATAATTGGCAATAAAATGAGGAAAACAAACTGAATGTTCAATATGAATTAATTTTGTGTGTGCATACATGTGTATGTATGAATTTATAGAGACAGAAGTTTAAAAAATGTGCTAACATATTAATAGTGGGTTATCTCAGAGCTATAGGACATTTCTCCAGTTTTCTACAATGAATGTCTATCATCTCTATAATTAGGGGAAAATAAATATTAATAAAAAATTAAGCACTCCTTGGAAGTTTTCCTTTTGAGATAGTATAGGGATTCAGGCTTCAGAGCATTTCCTGTTTCTGAATATATAGCAACACAAGTTCAAATATATAGATATATAGATATAGATATAGATATAGGTATAGATATAGATATAGATATAGATGTAGATACATACACACACATATGTATATAAAGATGTATATATCATATATATGTACATATAAATGTATATATCATATGTATATGTGTGTGTGTATATGATTAAAAAAATTTTTCTTAACATTTATTCATTTTTGAGAGACAGAGAGAGACAGAGCATGAGCAGGAAAGGGACTGAGAGAGGGAGACATAGAATCCGAAGCAGGCTCCAGGCTCCGAGCTGCCAGCACAGAGCCCGATGTGGGGCTCGAACTCACGAACTGCAAGATCATGACCTGAGCCAAAGTCGGACGCTCAATCAACTGAGCCACTCAGGCACCCCGATATATAATTTTTTTAAAAGGAGAATAGAAAATAAATAGCTGGACACAAAAAACAATTGTAACTTAAGATGCTGAGTGAAGTTGGGACACAGGTCTGGAAGCCAGAAGATGAACTGGTGACAGAGTTTAACTTCTGTGGGAAATATCTAAATGTGCTCCTTATGGGAAAGGCCATGTAAGCCACGCTCATTGATTAAAGTCTAGGGCGCCTCCCACCCCCATCCCCATTCCCAAGACAGGAGGCTGGACCGAAGTAGGTGGTTGGAACCTACTGCCTAGACCTTTAGTACTAAGAAGCAGAGAAGCAGCATGACAAAAACATGTACCTATGTTCCAGGAGTGAGTCAGGTAGCCAGCCGGGCTAGAGGTTGGACCTGGGATAGCTCCAGGGTCACTATGGATTAGGAGCCTAGAAATATCATAAGAACTCACTCGGCGGTGGTGGCTAGGGTGAGAGGGAGGCAGGAAGAAGTGATCACAGAAGTTCCAGACAGGACGGGAGGCATGGTTAATAAAAAAGGAGGAAAGGAGGAGGCAAGATAGAAAAGAGTGGGGGTGGGGTGGGGGGGGAGAATAATAGGCAATTTCTCACTTGAAATTCCTAGACACAGGAGGAACTGTAATGCAAAGAAAGATCCAGTAACATCAGCAATCAGAACTTGAATTCCTTCCAGACGAATCGTGCGATGGAAGTAGAGAGAAGGCCTCATAATTCACTGGAACTTCTTTAGGGAGTGATCAGTGCATATAAAAGATATGGCACCCAAACCAGCTAATCTGGTTATCAAATGGCTGGGCTGGTGAGGTATTTGGTACAGAACCGTACCACAGAAATGTAACACAGATATATATATAACATAGAGCCATGTTATATGGCATATATGTATGTGTATGTATGTATGTGTATATTAAATTATATAATTATCTGTATTATATATTATATACATATATACATATATATGTATTATCTGTATTATATATATATCTGTATATATATACATACACATACACATATATATACACAGATATATATATATATAGCATATAGCTATGTTATATGGCATATATATATATATGGCTATGTTACATGTGTATGTATGTATGCATATATGCATATGTATGTATACACATATGGCGTATGTGTATGTGTATGTGTATATATATCTGTATATACACATACACGTATGCCATATAACATAGCCGTATATATATGGGATATACAATCCCTCCTTCGTATATATGCGGCTATGTTATCTATATAAAACAATTTATATACAATTAGATTATATATAATTATATAAATATATGATAATAAGTATATAAATATTATGTAATAAATATTATATAATATCCAATTGTACAATGCATATTATATAAAGATATAATTAAATTATATAATTAAATTATACATTCATATATAGTTATATATACTCATATATAATTAATTATATGTTTACATATAATTAAAAATTTAGAAGGCTTTGAAAGCTCTATCACCTATTAGGTCCAGAGCAGGTAGCATCTGATCATACGCCTCAAAAAGACATTCAGGTTCCCAGAGGCGAAGATGCTTGGTGATTTAACCACAGTTTAAAATGTTAGGGGTCCCAGCATGACACCAGAGCATCTGAGTAGTAGCGCCCCCACATTCCCGGCCGGGAGCCCCGCGGGGTTCAGCCCCCTCAGAGCGGTTGCATCACAGGGTTCAGTTTGGACTCGGCAGCGTTGAGAGGGTGTGAAAAACTCCTAGCGCTTGTCGAGAGCCTCCGGGAGGTACTAGAGAACAGTCCACAGAGTTGTGCCCCTGCTGGTCCCTCTGTGCACTTGTTCTGCCCTGCTCCTGCTCCCCTCCCAGATTCCGATCTCGCTTCCCGCTTCACTTCTACCCCTCACTCTGTTTGCCACGTCACCGTTGCCCCCCGGGCTCATGCTTTCAGTTACGATCCCTCCTTTCAGAAGCTTATACCCCAGAGTCTGGCTGGGAGGGGTGTTATGGGGACATCATCTGAGCTGTCCTTCTAAGCCACTGTCCATAACACTGTCCTTTGACTTTCTTATACCCGGAGATGGCTCCCACCTCCCCAGTTAGGGGAGAATGCCTAGTTAGGATGGAATGTCCCCCTCCTTTATGAGGGCCTTCATCTAGGCGTAAGAGGGCCTGCTTGTCAGTCCCAGAGTATCTTTGCTAGAATCCCGGAACAGAGCCAGGAATCTTCAGGAATATAAATATCCCCCTCCCACAGTCTGACTCCATATCCCAGGGTTCAAATGGTGGATGTCAAGATACATTACACAGAGGAGTGGGTACAGTTGTTTTCTGCCTGCAGTAAGCACCAAGCAAGGGAGGAAGATTCTAATCTGCGGGAGAAAGAATTCTAGTTAGGCTGTAAGTAACAATTGCTTAGTATTGAAGATTACTAATCTTTGAAAGACCTATGAGAGATTTCTTAAAAAAGTAAATAGACTCAGCATGTGCCAGACTGTCTTCCAGGGACCGGGGATGTGAAGAGAACGTCTTTGTAGGCTCACTGCTCTGCTTGGGTGATGGTTCATCTAACACAGGGTATTTCAATCTCCTCTTACTGACAGTTGGGACCAGATAATTCCTTGTTGGTGGAGGTTATTCTGTACATTTCAGGATGTTAAGCAGTATCCTTAACTTCCACCCGCTAGAAGCCAGTAGCAGGCTCCCCGTCCCCCGCTTTGTGACAAAAATATCTGTAGACATTGCCAAATGTCCCTTGGAGAGGGGGTGGGGGGCACAATTGCCCGAGTTTGAGAATCCCTAGTCTAAGAACGTGTTAAGATCAGTGAACCCCGATCTTTTTATTTGACATGGCGTCAGGGGAAAAATACTTCTCTTCATAATGCTTTTAGATTGAACTAATCCACTAAATGGGTGAAAGAAAATGGAGAGGAGATGGTAACCGGGTGGAACCCCAGAGTTTTAATCCTGGCGGGCAGGGTTTAGTCTGCCCTGCAATAAGGTAATGGAACTGCAGTCCCTCTCGGGGGTTAGAAAAGAAGCCGGTAGTGATCAGTCACATCCAGTGTAGCATTAAGGCCCAAGAAGGCAAGCCGTGAAAACAAGTCCTAACTGGCATAAAATAAAAGGTTTTTAACCACATGGAGCAAATCATTCTCCGGGCTGTGCCAGGAAGGAATCTGGAAGGGACACAATTATGGAGATTACAACTAGAGAGATGATTAGAGACTTGGGGAATTCTTTTTTCAAGGACTTGCTAAGGAAATAGGACTGTAATTAGGAAGGGAAGCAGAATGAAGGCTTTTTTTTTTTTCCTTTTCCTCTTTTAGGTCAACTAGAAAGCTTCAGTAAATATGTAACAAGAAGCCACGAAACTTCCAAATCAGTCGCAACATGTTCTAACTTCAAAAATCACTAATGAATACATCCTAAAGCAAAGTGCTGTATCTGAAAATCAGTCTCTTGGTTACCTGTCAAGTCCAGAGCATCAGGACTTATATCCTGGAATAGCAGCTGACAAGCTATTGAAATGAAAATCCTGAATAAAATTAGGACAGCCCATTAGTCCAAACGGGGCAACATGGTAAAAAATCTCATGGATTTGTGATCTATGATTTTTTTTTTTATCATTGATAGTTTTCCTTTGAAAAGCATAGAAAGTTTTTTTTTTTTTTTTGCATTTTTTTTTTTTTTGCATTTTTGGTAAGGGGATAGAACCCAAGCTGAGATCTGAGGCTTTTATAGTTTGGCAAATTTCAGAGATATGAAAGCAGAGATTTTGGCACTCAGGGATTGAGAGGCACATGACATCATATGGCTTAAGGGAAATAGAGAGCTAAAAACGTACATTTGGAAAATTTCAGAAGCTGGCTGCCACTGAAATAATTTTGAATTTTTTTTCCAGTAAATTTAGTTGTCACAAAAGGCGCGAGATTGACAGACCCCCAGAGGGAAACCAGGAGATGCCATGTCAGCTCCCGCCTGGGAGCGCCAGGCTGGCAGGCTTCTGGAGGCCTTGTCAGAGCTGGCCTTCCAGGGGCCACTCCCTGCGCTGGGGACACCTTGGGGTTATTAAATGATTCAGCCACAGTCTGAGGGGCTTGTGGGGAGGAAGGAGACCCAGTTTCCACTATCCAGTCTCAGTGAGCTCTGTGGCATCCCAAATTAGTATGGGGGTGATTTGGGCAATTGAAGCTCAAGGTCGTCGTCCCAAAGCTTCTGCATTACTTTTCATTTCCCGAAAGAGAGTTCATGGACAGGATACCATCTTCAATAAGTGGCGGGTCAATTCAAACAAAGAGGACGAAGCTGGTGAGAATGGAGGAGGGTGAAAATATTTTCCAATAAAACCATGATTGGTGGCTGACTGACCGCTTCCCTCATTCTTGAGTGAGTGAGGGGAAGCCAGTTGGGGGAAAGAAAGAAGGTGTATCCAGGGTTGTGATGGAACAAGGTTGGGGGAACTGAGATTATAGGACTTTTTTCTGTCCTCTGTCTCTCTTTTCTTTTTCCTCCCCAAGCTTGTTAATTCTCAGCGACCAACCTAGAGTTTATGGCTTGGCAGAGAGATGGTAAATGAGAAGTTGTATAAAAACATCCTTAAATGAGAAAAAACACTAAAATGGGATAAAACGAAACACAGAGGAAAGGACAGAAAATGCCCTTGGTGCTTTAAATACACGCCTGCAAAAGAGGGAGACTAACAGAAGGCACCTCACAGTTAGGGTGAACGGTGCATAGTGGCTTTACGTGAGGTCCGACCTGTGTTGTGATTATATTGTGTTCCAGTCTCCAAGCGCAGCTCTGGACAGCTCACCAAGTTAACACTGGTGTCGATCAGGTTGGAGAAATAGCTCTGGGCCGTACCCTGTGCTCCTCACTATATTAATGTCCAATCAATTTCCTACTGGATTCCAAATCTTGATTTAAAACATTTGATTTTTCTTCCTCATTGTCTGCCGTGGATCTGGATTTCCCAGAGGATTAGTGAACATTCTGGTGTTTGCCAGGACGACATCCAGAAATATGTCAAATGTTTCCCCCTGAAATCATCTGATTACAGGCTCATTTTGTGCCTCCCCTCCCCTGTCTCCTCCCTCTTCACTTGGGAGAACAGAAAAGGTCTGAGCCATGGAGCCTGTCAGCTGTCTCCTTGCTCTTCTTCCCCCAACAACCTGAAAACACCCAGGATGAATTCCATCTACCTCTTGCTCTCTGATGTACCTACTTGGTTTTTTATTTTTTATTTTTCCCTTCCTTACCTTCACTCTTTTTGCAGGTTAACCCGTGCACTCGTGGACTCTTGATCCTATCTCCTTTTGTTTCCCCAAAGTCTCTGCTACATGAATTATTCCCTCTTTTTCTTAAATCTTCGATTACTCTTTCTCTACACTGGCTCCTTCCCCCTCTGGCTATAAACATACTTAGATCTCCTTCATCTTAGGAGAAAAAGCATCTCCTACAAAAACTTCTGTGTCTCCCTCGACTATTACTCTTTTCCAACTCCCTTTAAAATAAATGCCTCTATTTCTTGACCTACGCTTGACTCATCAACATGATTTGATTCTGCCCCTGCCCCACCCGCACCCCAGCCTTTTCCATAGAAATTGTCCGAGGTGATCAGCTTCTAATTGGCAAATCAAATCGGATCCTCTGCTTCCTTTTACCTGGCCTCCCTGCAGCCTGACACTGGTACTTATTTTTCCTCCTCGAAACTCTTTTCTCCTGATTTTGCCCCCATGTCTTTGGAACGCATTCATTTGATCCTAGCTGGCTTCTTTCCTTTATCCTCTCCTTGACTGTTGACTCTCCCTTTGGCTCCACCTTCTCTCTTCATTCTTCAAGCTCTCTCCGGGTAGTTTTATTTACTCCTGTGTTTTCAACCATGTCTTTCCCATGGACGACTTTAAACGCATACCTCCAGTCTTGACCTCATGCGTGAACTCTTCTCAAGTATTGCCAGTTGTTTTCTGATATTTCAAACTCAAGCTGTCAAAAACCGAATTCGTTATCTCCAGAATCTAGCCTGGTGCTTGGCGTGCGACAGTCTTGCTGAAGCAGAGGAGTTCCTGGCAGGTCGGAAGATAGTTTCCAAGCGGCTCACATCTGCATTCTTTCCGGCCCCTTGGAGAATTCAAAACCAGGCAGAGGCAAACTGCTAATTCCCATCCCGACTTATCTTCCGATCTTCCGCCAATTCTGTAGTTACAGAAAACAGCACACAAAATAATGACTTCAAACTCTGGTACAAACAGGTGTGTTGGCCAGCTTTGCAGTGGGACCAGAAGGCCTTGATGAGCCGGACTTTTGGGCCAGTACAGAAGCTTCAGTGTTATCTCTGTGTGCCTTAATCTATTTTTGTTACTTCTCTGAAAAGAGGCAATGAGCATCTCCTGGAAATTCTAGCTCTGCAATTCTGCCGTGGATGTATTTAGATGGGCCTTGTTGTGTGTCGAGGCTCAGCTCTCCCTTTCTTTTGGTACAGCATGCATTATTCAGGTTATTTGAGTCGAAATTCGTTTTGCCTTCCGGTCGAGACTGGTAATTCAGACTTCATCCAAGATATTGGGAAACAGAGAGGAAGATGTCAGCAGGCCCTACCACTGATCTCATCACACGGATGGTTGTTCTTCTGAGTGCCTGGTTTCATGAAACCCAGAGAACAGAGTAGTAGGAAAGTATTTGGGGGTAAAAGCCACGGGGGCTCCACCTGATCTCTCTTAAAGGCCACATCTTAAGCTAGTAGCTATTTACAACAAAAGTTAGCATTAGCAATCGTTAGTTGGGCCCCTTGAAGCACTCCATACATTGCTTGGGGAGTACCTGGAAAAAAGAAGGAGGCTTGGGCCAGTAGGGAGAAAATTTCAGAATAGGAGGCATTTGGTGACACAGAGACTAACCAACCCCAGTGCACTGTTTTTTAGGGTCAGCAAAACTACACCAAGATTTCTGAACCCCTTTTTGCTGGCATGGTCTAATAATGATGAAAACATATCGGGACCAAGTTTACATAAGGATCTCAGGTTTTGAATTGGAAGCCAGTATCCACCTATGGGATGGAGACGGACGTTGGAGTCGCTCTAGGAGGGCAGAGGTCTTCCTGTCTCCCAGGCGGGAAGGCAATGCAAACAAGGACAAAACATACAATGATTGGTGATATAATTCCTTTGCGTCTTTAATATTTTTATCTGGACCCCAATTTGAAGGTGTGTTTAAGGAGATCTATGGAAAGCAGATGTCTGGCATGGGGGACGCTTACTGCTCTGTCGGGGCTGAGCCAAGAGGTGGAGAGAAGGGAAGATAGAGAAGGAAAAGGCACCAGTAGGAGGGAGGCGTGGCGCTAGTCACAACTAGAAGACACTTCCTGATGGGACACATGGAGCCTTATTTAATTCTCCTGTGGCGTTTCAGTCTGGATGCTTTCAGATCTTTTGAACTCGATGCTTTTCTCTTACACTGACTCAGTCGATGCAGATGAGAAAGTCTTGTGAGGCAGTAATGTCACCAAAAAAACTGTGTCCTCAGCTTTTATTGTTCTGTAAGGCATTGCAATTGACACAGCCCAATCAATAATGACTACTTTTAAGTGAGGAACCATTCTTGGAGACACTGCTGCCGCATTTCAGATTTACAGATATTTTCTCATTCAATTAAGAAGATGGAGACCATTCAACCCCTGCTGGTCAGAGAGCTGGAATTCCTGTAACACGCTTCTGCCCAACTACATTTGGCTGCAGAATGCCCCTATAAGAGAAAATTTGGGCCGTGTCCCCTGATTTGATGCCCAGTGTTTTACATATTCAAGGGAACTGTGTGGAACACAGCAGAGCACCTTTTCAGTTTACTGGGAAGAAGTCCTTCTGATCCAAGTTCTCCTTCTGACAATTTTGCTTGTATCAGGCAAAAAGTTGTCCACTGATGATGGTCCTTAACAGTTTGTAGCTTCTTCTACAACCTAGGAGAGATGATCGTCAAAGCCATTCCTTAGAGCAGCATAAGTGTCCAACGCATATATAGAAAAAGATTTGCATTCCCGGATTTGGTTTTTTGGTAGAAATGCTCCCAGCCTATTGAGGACAGAGGACCCTCCAATTGTAGATACGGCATTGGACCAGATGTGGAAACTCCGACAGCTGGAGGGAAGGACAACTAAGATACCCAAAGCTCACAGGTAGCAATAATTTAAACAAGCGTATCTTTTTAAGGTATGATACATGTACAATGCAGTGCATGAATACAAAATGTGTAACTTGATGAAATCCCCCATAGACACATATCCAAACCAAGTTGTAGAATACTGCCAGCCTTCCAGAAAGCTTAATCCTGCCTTCTGCTAGTAAATACCCTCAAAGGCTTACCATTATTTTGACTCTTATCCCCATAAATTACTTTTGGCTATTTTTGAATTCTTTTGTATTTTGCTTTTAGTGCTCGACATTCTATTGGTGAGATTCGCCATAATGCTGCTTGAAGCATAAATGTATTCCTTTTTATTGCTATTTACTAGTCCATTATATGAGTATACTAAAGTATATTTACCCATTCTACTGTTGATGGTCATTTGAAATGTGTCCAAGCCTTAGCTCTTATGACAAAAACTGCTATGAATATTCTTACACCAGTCTTGCATGCTTCCAGAAAGTTTTCCCAGGTGGATATAATATTTTATATGTCCCCCAGCAATGGGGGAGAAATCCAGCTATTTTACGTATTTACCAATACTTAGTATTTTTGTCTTCTAAAGTTTTAGCCATCCCTGGCGAGTGCGTAGTGATTTCTCATTGTGGTTTTATTTTGGATTCTCCTGATGAGTATACTATCTTGCATTGACCATCCTTTCTTGTGCTTAATCGTCACTTGGATAGCTCATTTCTAAAGTATCTGTCCAACTGTTTTGTTCATTTTGAAAAACTGGGTCGCTTGGCTCTTCCTTCGGGTTACGGTAATGCTATGGATATCCCAAGAGTTCTTTGTCTAGTGTATATTGCAAATAGCTTATCATAGACCATCCGTTATCTTAGAAGTGCTGCCTCTCCAGGATTCTCTCTGGCTGACACTGATGGTCATACCTAATTCGAACCTTCTAGTACTGAAGTCCAAAGGAAGCAAGGAGAACCGAGGGGGAAATGGAGATTCCCTTATCAAGTGTTATCCAGGGGGGAGGTGCATTTTGTGCACAACCATCCCTAAACCCTACGCCTCATGTTCTTTTATGTCTTGAGGTGCCTTGTACTCATGTCTGTTAGCACACACGTTATATTGTAGTCTCTTCACTGGACTGTGAGCTCCTGTAAGACAGGTTTTGTCTTCTCATCTGTGTATCCCCAACAACCAAGTCAGGGCCTGGCTATGTTCCACTATGTCATTACTCAAAAAAAAAAAAAATGTATTAAGCAAATAGATGGGTGGGATGATTTTAAGCATAAGAGTGACATGACGGGATTTGCATTTAAGTAGATAATTCTGGCAGCAGTATGGAGAGAGAGGATGAAGGTCTCAAATATTAAGTGGCAATTTTAGATCACATTTGTTTAGACAGCAAAGCCAGAGAAAGTATTCTGAACAATAACAGAAAAGGTCTGCATGTGCTTTATTTCCATAGCCAAGGGAGGCACAATCAACCCCAAAGTAATGATGATGTCAAATCTTGTTAGAGAATTTACGGAATCTGACTCAGTGATAGATGACAATACAAGGCAACAGAAAAGATATGTCACAAAGCCCAAATGACAAATGTCAATTGAATAGTTGCACACGGTTAAGCGCTAAGAGTTCAGAGGACCTAGCGATTACCATGAACCACATTGATCAGGATTTTACTAGTAAGATTTTTTCCCTAAATACTAAGACATTAGCTGATATGCGTTTTTTATTATGATGACAAGTATTATTACAAACCTGAAACTAGAATGAGTTGAATGAGAAAATATAAACAGGGAACCTTGAAGGGAGGAGCCAGTAGAAGTTTCTAGAGCTGCAAGGGTCAGCACCACTGAACTCAGAACGGCAGTGGCTCTGTAGGTTGCTGTCGACTGCAGGCTCTTGGATGGGGGTGCTCACCCCTTCTTCAGAGTGGACTCTGCCTCTGTGTTCACACTCTGCTCTTCCAGCCACAAGTCCCCAACAAAGCTAATCTTGCACTTTCGGGAGTTTTTATAAATGTGGGGATCTAATGCTTGCAAATCCTCGGCTTACATTTTTAATTCGGAATTACCAACATTCAAAACACACAAACTTAATTTTTTAAGAGTGGTCAGTCGTTTTATTGGGGTAAAAAATGCATAACAGAATTCACCATTGTAAGCATTTTTAAGTGTATATTTGTGAAGTACATCACAGCATTGTTCAAACAAAACGACTCCAGAGTTTTTTCATCTTCCCAGACTGACGCTTTGTCCCCAGTAGACACCCCCTTCCTCCCCTCCTCCCAGCCCTTGGTGAGCACCCTTCTATTTTCTGTCTTTATGAATCTGACTACTCAGGTACCTTGTAAAAGTAGAGTCACACAGTATTTGTCTTTATGTGACTGGCTCATTTCACTATTAGCATAATGTCCTCAAGACTCATCCATGTTGTAGAATGTGCCAGAATTTCCTTTATGAGGTTGAATAATATTCTATTGTCTGTATACACCACATTTTGTTTATCTGCTCATAAAGTTAAATTTATCATTCCTACTTCTCCAGAGTGAATGTGAATATTTTTAAATTTTGTTTACATGTTGTCAGAAGAAGAAATAAAGTGGGAGGGAAGGAAACTAAAATTTGTTTGGAAACTGTTATGGATCCAACACTGGGCAGTAACCTTCACACATTGTGGCCATTTGTGCCTCACACCAGCCCCGTGGAGTGGGCACTATCACAACAATAGTCAGCCAAAGGAAGTCGAGTGATTTGAACCCAAGCTTATTGTATTACAAAGATGATTAATTTTCCACGATTTCGCTGTGCATGGGGATGAAGCCCAGAGAAAGCAGACACCACAAGTTTGAAATGTGTAACGCTTATCCTTGGTTACTCCTCATACTTTCGTCATCTTTCCGCTTTCAACACCCTTCCCCCAACCCCAGATAATCTGTCATCTGGGTCAACCAGGTTCTAGCTTTAAAAAGAATCGTTTTCTTTTATTTTAAAGCATGTAACTAAGGAAGGCAAACCATGATTATTTCAATAGATGCTGCAAAGCATTTTAATTCTTCACATTCATTATTTAAGGAAAAAAAAAAGAAACCTTAACACTTAGCTGAATGACAGTATCCAAATCCCTTGATCCTGGCTTCTTCATCTATGAAATGAGAACTAGGTCTCTCCAAGTCTTGGATTTCCCTTGTCTCTTGCTATTCAACCCAACACTTGATTTTTGTAAATTACGTTGCCATTTGTTTCCGTCATGCTTTGCAATCCTGGAAGGTACTTCAGTGATGGGATTGCTGAATCATAGAGAAGAAAGATGTGCTTGGATGCTGGGAGTTTGCACAATGGACTGACCACAGAAATGTCAACACTTCAACTCAGTTCTTTACTGACTGAACAGCTAAGCCACGGGGATATTGCTGACTGATAGACTAATTCAGTTTTGACCTATGAGTCTCATGGCTGACCTCAGGCCCATCCTACAGCTTTGCCCTGCCCTACGGTTTTTGTTAAATACTTGGATGAGAGGTCTGCTAGCTAAATGGTCAAGTTTGTAGATGACGCGTAACTAGAAAGGATAACAAAATTAGGAGTGCAAAACATTTTTAAAAGCCGGAAGCATGATCTGAATCTAAGAATATTAAATAGATGTCAGGGCCAGCATTTGGATCCAAAAAAAGCCAGCTAACTGCTCAAGCACAGATACGGTAGCAGTGAATTCATCAGGACTCCTGGAAATCTAAGAGACAGAAATATAACTGTCATGGACACCAGAGAGGGAGGTTTTTGGTAAGCAAACCACAAGGGCTTCGAACTTGAGTGCTGTTAGGACTTCTCAAGTTGCCTCATTTCTGATTCTCCTTGGGTATTTGTCTTGATGAAAGATCAAGGATATTTAACCTGGAGAAGAGGGCATTTATGGAGGCATGATAAATGGCAGTCATATACCGGAGGAGGCGTCCTATGGAAACAGGACTGAACTTGCCCCATGCTACCCTAGGGATACACTCTGGGACACCAACACCACCTGGAACCTGGGGCCAGCAAACCCTACCATAAAGTGGAAAGAGCATAGCCCCGACCACTTGTTAGCTGTGTCATATTCGGTGCCTTGATTAATGTGTCTCATGGGGACACGTGAGTGTCTCATAACATTGTGTTAAAGATTCTGTGACATAATGAATCTAACGCTGTTAATAGCGTGCCTGACATGTGCATGGGGTGGCTTCATTCACGGTAGCATTAGTATTGAAAAATTTTGCATGAACATAATGAAGGGATTTTCAACGGCAAGTGAGAGCCTTCACAGGTAGTGAGCTTCCTGCTAACTGCAGGTGTTTAAGCAAGGGCTTGAAACCCACCTGGTGGAGTACATTCGGACGCCTCCCCTGGGTATTAGGCTAGGTGGCTCTCAGGGTCCTTTCTGATTTAGAAAGTCAGTGATTCCTGATCCTTACCATTTCTTAACTCCTTAAACAATTTTTCAAATTCATATTCATAATTTATCTGTTTGCAAAAATTTAACAAGTAACAGTTTTAGCGATAATTATTGCATTTCTATATTTATAGATAACTGGCACATATGGAGGTGGAATAGCACAATTTGATATTTTCTCATGTGCCAGATTTTTTTAATAAATATAGAAAATCCTATAGTTATGAAAAACTATTTGTTAAAATTAAACGTATATGCAACTGGGCATCTGTTCTGATATACCAGATCTCTTGAGAACCGGGTTTCCTGTTGCCATTGGATGGGACCCAATATTAGCCCAGAGTTCAAGGGCCTATGTGTCAGATTGCCCAAATAAAAATTGAAAAAATTTACTAGTCGTCGCATGTGATGCACTTCTGTTCGTTCTGGTTGAAATTTAATTTTCTCTCTATAAAAATAAAAAAAAAATCCCCTCCCTGCAAAAAGCTATAGTAAGATATATACATATATATATATATATATATATATATATGATAAAAATTCTCAATGATAAAAATTCCAAGTTGATTGCATGGTACAGTGAAAAGATGGGATTTTTAGAGCCAACTAGATTTGGGCATTAATTCTGGCTCTCTTTCTTTTTACCTGTGTGATCTTGGGCTAATTATTTAACATTCTTGAGCCTTCTTTTCCCACCAGTAAAAGGTGGAGAGTGATACCTACTTTTAGGTATGTTGTAAGGGTAAAATAACATCAACATAGTTCCTTGCTTGCAGTAGACATTAAAAAAATATTGATTTTTTCTTTGATATGTGTGAGCTGATGCATTTTGGAAATGACAATGGGGATTGTACTCATGTTGGCAATAGTTTTTAAAGTAATATCTACCCTTTGTTGAGTGCTTCTTTCATGCTAGGTACTAGATTAAACATTTATAATACACACTTGTTTAATTCTATCAGCAGCTCCTTGAGATGCGTGGCATCTTACAAGAGAGGGAACTATTAGAGAAGTTAGCTTCTTAAAGATCCTAAAGCTTGCAAATGGCAGAATGGGATCTCTCAGCCAGTTCCAGGGCCTGATTTTTAATTTGACTCCATACTTCTGGACTAATATTCTAAAAGAATCTGAAAGAACCAAAGTAATGTTTATGGTGTTTGCATTTTCATTTCACTAAGGTGAAACGTGAAGTTTTGGTTTTCCGTCGTTGAATTTTCACAACCCGCTATGTTTTTGTGATCACAGCTCCCGTAGATTTTGACAGGTGGGCATTGGATCGTGATCTCCTCGCCATTACCATGGTACTAGTGCCATTAGGCCTGTTCTTGCCACTTTTATGCCTTGCTTGTCTTATAAAACCAAACCTATGTATTTATTGTTCTTGTATTATTAATTTGCATGGTGAAACATTCCAGGAAATATGATCTAGACACAATTGTGGACGACTGAGTCTTATCTCTTGTCTCCCTTCACCCGGGAAATTTCTCTTTGGGTCTGTCGTGCCCTCCACCTCCATGAGCAGTCGGGTCCAGCTGCTTGCATTCCCACCGGCTTGCCTGGGGGGCAGGAGCCTCACCCCCAGCGGGCTGGGCAGAGTGCCTGGTACTTACTGCCCGATGACTGCCTATGACCCCCGAGAGCTTCCAGAGATGTTTGGCACACCTGTTCTTTCAGTTTAGAAAGATACGGCTCTTAGCTTTCACTGGATGTCAATGTTTAATTTGTTAGCTTCCAATTGAGGCTTATTTTTGAGAATTCAAATCTCCTTTCAGACAAATGAAGTTAAACGGCTGGTGGTGAGGGAGCTGCTTGACCTTGAATTATTTTTTCTCTTCGAAGGACAGTTGACAAAGGGGCTGAGAGATGAGATGAGATTGAACATGCTCTGGGCAAACCAGAGAGAGTTTACGAGCATAAATATGCAGATCAAGGAGCAAGTAAATGTGTCAGAAACTGGTGGCTTCATCTCCAGAACAGGAACAGTCCACACCTTTTTGACGGTTATGTCTAGCGCCATACAGATTGCGTGGTATGTGTTTTAAGTGGTCTTCTATAAAAAAATTTTTGATATTTAACACGTTCTCAACACATGTTAGGTAGGTATTAGAAAAAATAAGAAGAGATTCAAGAAGGTCAAGAGTCTAATATTTTATTTAAAGTACAATTGGACCGCTTTCATTTTCTAATTTGATAAATAAATAAAGAAAATTCCCTTCTATCTGTAAAAAAAAAGATGCTGCTCTTAGGTTTAATGAACTCAGACTAACCACGTTGCAAGTGTTCAGTAGCCGCATGCAGCTCCTGGCTACTCTATTGGAAAGTGAAGAGTGACTATTCTAATAAATTGCATTGCTAAGAAACAGCTTGAAGAGGTCAGGAGAGATTCTCAATACTGGTTGCACATCAGAATCACTTGGAGGAACTTTAACAATATCCTGATGTCTCAGGCCCATTCCCAGAAAAATCTCATTTAGTTGATTGGTGTCAAATGTAGGCACAGTATTTTTAAAAATCTCCCCCAATTGATTCTAATGTGCAGCCAGATCAAGAATTATGGGGGCAGATGGAAGGGCATCCGAAGGTAGGATCGACCTACATCCGTAGGATCCATCTACATATGTTTCTTTGGTGCTATGGTCTGAGTGTGCCCCCTTTAAATACATGTGTTGAAATTCTAACCCCCAAAGATGATGGCATTAGGAGGAGGGGCCTTTGGGAGGTACTTAGATCATGAGGGGCAGAGCCTCATGAATGGGATTAGTGTCCTTAGAAAGAGATGGTAGAGAGTTCCCTCCTGCTTCTGCCACGTGAGGACACAGTGAGAAGTTGGCCCTCTGCAGCCACAGGGAAAACCTTCACCAGAACTTGACCATGTTGGTGCCATGATCATAGACACCCAGCCTCCAGAACTGTGAGAAATAGGTGTTTGTTGTTATAAGGCACCCAGTGGACGGTGCTGAATGGACTAAGTCACTTGGCAAAAGGAAAAAGAAAATAATACTAACACCACTAAGACATCTATGACTCGGAGGCACTTTCAGAAGGATTGTTTTCTTTACTTCACGTAGTCCCGTGTGCAGATCTTGCTGCTGGTTTCTTGAAGGCGTAGTAGAAACGTGGAAACGTCAAGTGGGTTCACCCATCGCAGCTGTACTGAATCAGAGCAGAGACGAAGTTCCAGATGAAGTGACCAGTCGGGAGACCTGCTCTTTCCATGGTACCGTCTTGCCTGACTTGTCTTGTTTAATGGTAATGCAAGTGTGTCTTCAGTTGGAACCATGGGTCTGCTCTTCCTTATCTCCTTGTCCAACGAAATGCAGTTTCCTCACTTTGAAAGGAAACTAAAAACAAATTTCATTAGTAATAAGAAAATACAGTCCACGGCTCCTTTCCACAGAGGCAATGTTTTCTAGATAATTTTCTAGATAATTTTTTCAAATGTTTTGTGTGTGTGTGCGCGTGTGTGTGTGTCTGTGTGTGTGGAGGGGGGAGGCGTGCGGAGGAGTTCTCAAAACACGATGACTAAAAACAGGCCTTTTCCTCTCACGTTTCTGTCTTCAAGGGAACTTCCTCTACATCGTCCTTTATATTTGATTCTCCAAGTTGAAAGAGCTGTTCCCCTCGATGTCTGAGACACTTTTCTAGCCCTGACTTATGCATTTCAAAGTTCAGTTTCTTGGAACTTGCTCAGACCTTGTTTGTGGGGATGCAGGATCATTGACATGGTGGTACACCCATGGGTTCCGATGGCCTGAGGCAGGGGGGGCGGGCACACAGGTGCCACTCTGGTACTTGGGGCCAGGGTGGGGGCCGTTGGCTCAATGGGAACTGTTCTCCACATTCTCACAGAGATTTCCTATGAGCTCGCCTGAAGTCAAATGTTTGACGAAAGGTATTTTGTGATTTATTTATCATATGGAATTATTTAATCTGTGATTTGAATCTCAGACCTGAAGTGACTTAAGCCCTTTTATTTCAATTCACTCTATGGTCACTAGCTTTAGGTGAAGGAGATACCTATTTGAAGCTAAGAATTACGGTTACTTTCCAATGTTTTACTTATAGTGTTTCTCTTGGCCTACTTTTCATGTACTTCAAAAATCACTAAATAGCACAGAATAGGAATTTGGCTCTCTCACTGATCTCGGTTGTCCTCAATTTCTCCTTTAACATTAATAGTGTAAGTAGATCCACCTAATTAAACCATTTATTTGTCATTCTTGCCGTAGAGGTCGTACGTGTGACCTTAGAGTTGCACTGCTGAGAACCTTAATTCTGAAATACAGTTGACCCTTGAACGACAGATTTGAACTGCAGGAGTCCACTTATATGCGGGTTGTTTTTAAGAAATAACAGTGTAGTCCTCTGCAAGCATTGCCTCTTCCTTATGATTTCCTTAATGACATTTTACTTCTCTAGTTTGCTTTATTATAAGCATATAGCGTATAATGCATATGACATACAAAAGATGTTTTCATTGACTGCTTATGTTATCAGTAAGGCATCTGGGCAACAGTAGGCTATCTGTAGTTGAGTTTTTGTGGAGTCAAAAGTTATACATGGATTTTAGACCGTGGGAGGTCAGCCCTCCTAAACCTTGTGTTGCTGAGGGTCAACTGTGCGTTCCCACAAACTTCTACTTTTGAATGCCTGGATCTAAAAAACTTCACTCAGTAAACCCATGTCACAAATTCCTGAAATTTGGGGACTACTGGTTAAAATAAAGGCATTTATCCATCCAAGAGCAGAGGAGATTCAGGGACGCACTGCCCCATAGGAACCTAAAGAAAGAAAATAATTCAAGAGATGTTTTGCAGAAACCAAACATTTTGGTACGTATAGTTCCAGGTAAGAAATTGAGATTGGATTTGGACAGGTTTCCAAATGCCTTGCCAATCCTCATGGATCAGCATGACCTCCTTTACCACCACTGTCCCACAAAGAACTGTCAACATATGTCTTTAAAAAAAAAATTGCTGTAATGTTATACACCCACGGAACAGAGAGTTCCAAATTGAATTGGAAGAGAGCGTTATATTTTATAACATCATATACATCATACCAATTTTATAATAAGATACATGGTAACTTTCGCAGTTATTGGAACAATAAAAAAAATCATGCTAATTCTTGCAGGTAGATTTTTAATGGATTATTCTTGGAGCAGGCCAAGAAGGAGGTAGAGGGATTAATAAATTATTCCCCCACCCAAAGATACACTCGTTCTCTCTCCAAACATCTGTATGATACCATGTTGTCACGTAGAGGGGAGCAAATCTGGTAAAATCGTCCTCAAATGCACTCTTCGGGTTTGGTAGACTTCATTACCATTCTTCTTTCAGACTGGGCCGTTACTTTGCCTCTAGGCGATGTCCCGCTAACCTTATAGGAACCAACAGAAGAGCTGGTTAGGAACAGGCCCCACTGTTTCTTTTCCTCGTCTCCCGAAAGGGGCAACGTGTCTCCCCGGAACCTTCAAGGCAGAGGGAGAACACACGGCCCATATTACAGAAACCTCCTTTGTACCTATCATGAACCGCAATAGCAAGAAATCCACGAGCCGTCTGAAAATTGCTCAGGACGCTGCGCGAGAAAGCTGTACCGTACGTATCAAAGGAAGCAGCCAAAGGACACCCTTTCGAAGGGGAAAATTGCCCGCCCAGAGCGCCGTGGACAATCAACATGAAAACAGGGGCTGATAGAATCCCAGCTAAAGGAACAAATGTTAAGCATTCTCCCTTCAGCTCAGCTGGCCTATTATACCTCTGAATACCCAGGCTCACAATGCCTCCCCTCCCTCCCTCCAATTTCAGAAGTGTCAGACGGGAGACACAGTGCCAGCAAAAAAAAAAAAACACACACACACAACCTTGCACCGCTCTCTTGTTAGCTAACTGCGCTGTTTTGTTCCGTGGTTACATGTCTGCACAGGCCGTCATTGTGTCAGTCATAATTACCACCTGTTCGCCCGCTCCCTTCAGGTTCCGTCACCTCCGCGGCATTAAGCAGCCAGCGGCAGGAAGCAGTGTCGATTGCCCGGGAGCAGCGACTGTCAGGCCCCGGGTTTCAGAGCATAATTGCCGCCCGCGCGCACGGATAGCCCTGGCCTCTTCCCCTCCTTCCCCTCCCGGGAT
The DNA here is from genome assembly GCF_022837055.1 of Prionailurus viverrinus. Taxonomy (NCBI): domain Eukaryota; kingdom Metazoa; phylum Chordata; class Mammalia; order Carnivora; family Felidae; genus Prionailurus; species Prionailurus viverrinus. Next base: position 141,072,359 of record NC_062565.1, on the reverse strand, counting down.
CGGGAAGGAAAAGACCCAGCCGTTTGCTCTCCGCTCGCTCGCATTCTTTAGGCAGAGGAGATCAGAGGCACCTCAGATGTCATTTTCATGCCGTGAATCACATCTGAACTCTCTCTCTCTCTCACGCACGCGCGCGCGCGCACACACACACACACACACACACGCCATTCTGTTAAAAAAAAAAAGTTCCAGTTTTGAAACCTGTACAGACCCCACCTCCTTGCCCCTGTTGGGTGCTGTTTACTGCTCAGGGCTGCGTGGGTTGCTTGCTTTTTAAAGGTATCGCCTTCGGACGTTTTGGGCTCCGGACTTGTTCGGATGACATACATGCATCTCTCCCACTCTAACGTCACATGGGACAAATAACAGGTAGCGTTAGCTGCCATTAGTTGAGCACCTAGTGCAGCCTTTCACGCTAATTAATCTTCACGGGGCTCCCATTTGGTAGGTACCATTTTTATTGCCTTTCATGGATGAAAATAGCAAAGCATAGCGTGGTTAAGTTCTACCAGCTCCTTGAACTTTTCTTTCCTCCAAACCTCGGCACGTGGGGTACGCGTAATGGAGCCCTTTCCTTCTCAGCAAGCTAACTCCGACAGGCTAAAAATTCATCTCAAATATCAGTTGCTTGGGAAAGCCTTTCCTGACCTCATCCTCCAGCCTGAATTAAATATTCTTATGAACTTGATTGATATGACTTGCATAACTCTCATAGAGGCTACCATAATTGTCGGTGGTATGTCTATTACTTCCCTAATGGGGGAGGGGACTATAAATCTCCCCGATAAATCTGTTCCCTGAGTCAACTGTCTTCTGACCCAGCACTAGTTTAACATCTATATAATTATTAGCAGGAAAAGGATGATGGAAATTATGGCGTTCTTTTTGGCCATTGTTTGTTTCCCTTCAATTTGCCAAAATGTGTCAAATAAGGGAGGGGTCTTCAATTTTATGTGGTTATCATGAAGCCCCAGTCATGAATGTTTACTACTGACACCATATTGCTTGGGAAGAGAATATTACTTGGAATTATTAAAATGTCATCTTTATGCAAATGGAGTCTGTAGGTTCAAACCGTAATGCTTTCATGTGGGGACTTGACGGGATTACAGTTATTTTGCCTTGTAGTGATCTCAGGGAGGGGAGGGGGGATGGAGTCATGTTGAAAAGGCCAATGGTTCCCAAAGTTGGCCGACCATGAGAATTATCTGAAGAACTTTGAGAAAGCACAGATGTCCCGGTATCCCACCACCACTGAATCCGCATGTTTGGAGGCGAGGCCAAGGAAAGTGCATGTGTCAAACTTCCCTGAGTTAATTTTGATGACCAGCCAGTTTTGAATGCAGCTGTTTTCTAGGCCTTGAGGTGGCTTTAAGTGGTTTGGTTTAAGCAATTACTGAACGCACATAAGAGCAATCTTCTGACGTGTGGACGTGGGACCCCCCAGAGAGGATAAAATAAACAACTCACCAGTCATATCGGTAGCATGAAGAAAATGAAGAAGAAATGTACGTTTCCTTTCGGTCGGGATTCTCCATGACAGGCTCAATTAGAATAACCTGGAGGAGCTTTTCTACAAGGCCTATGCCCTGGAGCCCACAGCTGCCAGTTAAATCAGACTCTCAAATCTGAGCAAGACCTCAGGATTCTTTGAAAAGTAACCAGATGATGCAACCAGGTCGGTGGTGGAAGTAACGGCCCAATCAAGGAAGTTTGAACCCGGGGTCCTTCTGAAATCATCGTGCGCTGGGAAAACTGGACCTTCCCCAAGACTTATCAAGAGGCTGTGAAAACAGAATTCTGTGAATCGGTATATTTGAGAGATGTTCCCGACTGCCTACGCCCATCTGTGAGGTGTATGGGCGTAGTTCCTATCGATGTCTCCCAGAAGACCTGTGACCAAGAAAAGTGTGAACTTGATTTAATCCAGTACTTTTCCCCAGAAGCCGCTTTTTATTTTAATGGCATTTACTAACAGCTGATGGAGCTCCAGGAACAATGACTCAAGGCAAGGAAGCCAGGTACTGGAGCCCTGTGCAGAGGCAGGGTATGGCTCAGTCTTCTCTGTCACATACCAGGGAGTGGAGGGACCCTTGCAATCCTGGTTTTGATACATTTTTTTTAGGGGGGGAAGGGCAGAGGGAGATAAAGAATCTTAAGCAGGCTCACCGCCCAGCAGGGGGCCCAATGTGGTCCTCAATCTCACGACCCGGAGATCATGATGACTGGCGCCGAAATCAAGTCAAATGCTTAACTGACTGAACCCCCAGGCACCCCGGATACTTCAGTTTTAAAATGATGGGGGTATAAGGAACCGGTGGAGAGGGGACTTTAACAGGGTGAATGAATCAGGATGCTTTGACCCTTTTTTTCTATGATGTCTTCATTTACTAGGTCACACATATAACCTTCACCAGGCCACAGAAACACTCTTTTTAAATTTTTTTTTTAGTTTATTTATTTTGAGAGAGAGAGTGAGTGAGAGAGAGAGAGAGAGAGGCAGAGAGAGAGGGAAAGAGAGAGAATCCCAAGCAGGCTCTGCACTGTCAGTGCTGATCCCAACGCAGGGCTCAAACTCATGATCCATGAGACCATGACCTGAGCCGAAATCGAAAGCCAGATGCCTAACTGAGCCACCCAGATGCCCCAATTCTTGATAGCAACCTCGTTTGCCCCACCTTCTGCAGAACAAAAAAACTTTGGCATTGGCTTGGGGCCCAGAGAGAATTAAGACTTGGTCATTGCCTTTCTCTGGGTGCTGAAATGTGAATACAGGTAACATATACTCAGTCCAAGCAGAAGCCTTTGAAGGCCTTCTTACAGGGTTTGGGTCTGTCTCCTCAACTTCCCTCTGCCCTGAGAACAGGGCCCAGATAACAGCTGCTCCTGCAGCCAGGGTTCCAGGACTAGGAAGACATATGCTGTTGAGTCTAGCCAAGCCCAGTTTGGTCTTCACATAAGCTGACCAAGAAGCAAATACTCTTGCTTGTAACCAGGAAGACTTTAGTATCACTTATTATAACTAAACACAATAATCTAAATCTTATTGAGCTCCTGATTCAAAAAACAAACACACAAACAAAATGAGATCGTCAGAAAACTTTCTATACTGACCTTATGGAATTTGGGTCGTTAAAAAAAAAAATGTAATGGGACTGTTTTGCTTGTGTTTAAATAAAGAATCCTTACCTTTAGTGATCCATACTGAAATACTTCTATATGAAGTGAGATAATATGGGGACAGGAAAGTGGGTGGAGTTATAAATGAAGAATGTCCAGGGACACCTGGGTGGCTCAGTCCATTAAGTGTCTGGCTCTTGATTTGGCCTCAGGTCATGATCTCAGAGTCATGAGATCGAGCCCCACATTGGGCTCCATGCTGAGAATGGAGCCTCCTTAAAATTCTCTCTTCTTCTCTCTCTGCTCCTCTTCCCCACTCACATATGTGCTCTCTGTTCTCTTTCTCTCTCTGTCCCTCAAAAAAAAAAAAAAAAAAAAGAAAGAAAAGAAGAAAGAAAGAAAGAAAGAAAGAGAAAAAAAGAAAAAAAAAGTCCAAGGGTTGATAATTGTTGAAGCTGGGTAATGGGTAATTAGGCCTTCACAGTATTATTCTACTTTTGTATATTTTGGAGATTTTCTACAATAAAGTTAGAAAATGAACATTCACAGAAAGTATTCTCTATAGGTTGAAAATTAATGGAGTTTCTTGTTAGAATTATAACAGTCTTCTAATTTTACAGCATTACCAATGAGCCATTCCCATCATAAAAGAGTCAGCCAGAGATATCTAATAATTTCCACCATGCAATTATTATTACTATTTATCTCAATGGAAATTGGTGCATGTTTGGAGTTGAAACGCTAAGAAAGAGAAGTAAAGATCTGGAGCATTCAAAAGGTAATTATCCTTCCTTGAATATTGACATACTTACATGTTTTTTCCAGACGTAGATTTTGTGTAGGCGAAAGCTATTTGATTATGAAAGATCCGGTTTCTCCAAATTTTTTAGAGGTAAAAAACCTCATTAATTAACATCAAGGAAAATGGAGCATCTGTTACTTTTTTGTCAACAGACTTTAATAATATTGAACACTGCTAATTGGATAGAACTGAAATATAGCTCTTTGTGTGTTAAATTAAGATGGTTTCTTCTGCTATTTTTTTTTTCCCAGAAAATTTCGTTTAAACCACGGCAGCTCTTCAGAGTTTTCCTCAACCACTTAAGCGAAAGTGATTTTCAATACTTAAGGATAAAAAGGATTCATGTCAGAAAATTCTGTCATAATTCTGTTGGGATAGTTACTGCGACCAAAAGGAAGGAGAAAAGCAGTCAAACTTGCTAACATTCCAGCTCAAGAGTTCTCTTGAATGTTTCTGAAGCCGAAGGATAAAACAGATGCATTTTACTAGGCTTGAGGAGAAACTCCAACTGGACCGCTGGTTAAAGACCAAATGAAAGTTTTTCCAACACAGGAGTGGTAGGAATTGTAGACAGTGCATATCTTTGTTTATCTTTAAACATTGACTGTTATTACCAATGGATGGCGAATTGGCCAGGAATCGCTGGAGACACACTTCGGGTCCAATTTAACCTGAGCTCTCATGAATAATAAAAATCAGAACCACTGTTAAACGGATCAGAATCTCGTTTGGAAAGAAACGGAAAGAAAGGTGAAAATGGAACCAGGTTCCTGGATTCAAAGCTGGAGTTCACTCTTTTTTTTAGCTGTGTGATTTTGGTCAAATTACTCAACCTCTCTGAGCCTCTGCTTCTTTATTTGTGTAACAGTGAGAAAAAGACTTACCCTCTAGGATGGCCGCTGCCAAGTTGTCTTCCTCTTCCGCTCTTTTCCCCGTAATGTCAGAGGAAGGCTTCCAGACTGTGTTGGTTTTTTGAACACTGGCATTCTCACTCAATCCCCTGAGGTGCACTGGGTGCCAGTCCTGGGTCATGACAAGAGTCCACATCACGTGTGAGGTTAGGCCAGGTTCTTGTGGGAAAGTTTCCTCTCAGTAGAAGTGTCTTAGCTCCTTTCTGAGAAGTTAGAACTAAGAATGTTCCTCTGCCGAAGAGGGTTCTGAAAACCCTCACCCTGAACGACTTAATTTTCCATGTACATGGACTAGACTGGAAGAGAGGCAACACAGCATGGCAGCTCTGACTGGGCCAGTTCTCCCAGGAAAACATGGCTTCAAGATGTGATGTCCAGTTAATGCACCTTGTTCACGGCACAGCTCAGAGGGCACTGTCAATGTGAATGGTACCTCCAGGTATCAGCACTGCACAGTCCACTCAATTGGATGCCATGGCCCCGAATTTATGGTCTGTCTGGTGGCTTGGGGCTCCCAGTGCCTTTTCTTTTCCTGTCTTTTTTCTTCCAGCTTTATTGAGGCGTAACTGACAAATAAAAAATGTTTATATTTAAGGCGCACAATGCGATGCTTCGATATACATATATATTGTGAAATGATTACCAGAATCAAGTCAATTAAGACATCCATTAGGTCAAATCGTTACCATTTTGGAAGAAAGTGGTGGGCACGCTTAAGATCTTCTTTCTGAGCAAATTCCAAGTATACAACACAGTATTATTAACTATGGTCACCATGCTGGACATGCTATCCCCATTACTTAATTCATTTTACAGGTGGAAGTTTGAACCCTTTGACTAACCTCTCCCCACCCCCCTACCTCCGTCCTCCACCCCTAGTAATTACCATTCTTCTCTTTGGTTCTAAGGTTTCAAGTTTTTAAGGTTCCGATTATAAGTGAGGTCATACAGTATTCGTCTTTCTCTGTCTGGCCTATTTCACATAGCATAATGTCCTCCAGGCCTACCCTTGTTGTCCCTAATGGCAAGGTTTCCTTTCTTTTTATAACTGAATAATATTTCATTATGTAACTCATTATATATTATATATATACACACATTATGTATTATATATATATATATACACACACACATATATACATATCATAGTTTCTTTACCCATTCACCTTCGATGGACACTTGTGTTGTTTCTGGCTCTTGGCGGTTGTGAATACAATGGGAAAAAGACAGTATCTTCAATAAATGGTGGTTGGGAAAACTGGATATCCCCATGGGAAAGAATAACATTGGACCCTATGTCACAAATAAAAATCAACTCAAAATGGATTAAAGACTTCAACATAAGACCTGAAACCATAAAACTCTTAGAAGAAAACATAGAGAAAAGCTCCTTGAAATGGGTCTTGCCAATGACTTTTAGACAGGACACCAGAAGCAAAAATAAATAAATGAGACTATATCAAACTAGGAATCTCTGTAGAGCAAAAGAAACAATCAACAACCTATGAAATGTAGCAAATATTTGCAAATCACATATCTGATAAGGGATCGATATTGGAAATATATAAGGAACTCCTACAGGTCAGCAAAAAACCAAACAACCTGATTAAAAAATGGATGAAGAACCTATCTTCCAAAGAAGATGTACGAACAGCCAACAGGTACACGGAAAGCTGCTCAACATCACTCAGCACTAGGGAAATGCAAACCAAAGCCATGAGACATAGCCTCACACTTGTTCAAATGCTCTCATCAAAGAGACAAGATAGAAAGTGCTGGTGATGATGTGGAAAAAAGGGAAACCTTGGGCACCGTTGGTGGGAATGTAAATTGGCATAGCCACTGTGGAAAACAGTATGGAAGTTCTTCCGGAAATGAAAGGTAGAACTACTGTAATATCCAGCAATCTCACTGCAGGGTATATACCTGAAGGAAATGAAATGAATATATGGGAAAAAAACATCCGCGCTCACAGTGCCTCTTCAAGAAGCCCAGGCTTGCCTCTCTCAAGAGGCTCCCCTCTCTGTGTGCGCACCTTGGGGGTGCCCCACTCCACCAGCTTTCACTTGGGCTCTTATAGCCACAGAAAGGCCACAGCAACTGAAATTGGAGGCTCCTTCATCCCAGAGAAGCCAGTGCTGCCTTCCACCTGTGATTGCCGGGATCTTCTGGGGAGTCTCAGCAGAAAAAGACCTGAATAGCGCAGGTTTGGCAGGGTGCCCTCTGCGCATCTTGCTTCATGAGTGGAGTCCTTGGCATTGCACTTGTGACTTTCCTTCACTTGAGTCTGCTGCTCAAGCCCCATGCATATCTCTAGTCTCCAAATGTTCCTTACTCAAAGCTAGTAGTACGGATCATTCTCTTGCCCATCTAGGTCATAAGATTTCACTATCTTAAGGGGTTTTCCCCAAATCTTCCAAAACGTTTAAATCTTTCAAAGGGTACTCAAAGGTTTTCTTCAAAAAAATTTTCCCTTAGAGGCAAAAGCTTTTTGGGTAACATATTTGCCATCAAGTTTTGATATTCTCAATTCTTTCCTTAGAAGGCAGTCATGTTTACATACACACACTCACGCATGCACACACACTCACCCTCTCACATACTCTCACGTACGCTCACACCCTCTCACACATTCACGCACACACACACTCACCCTCTCCCTCTATGCTCATAGCCTCTAAGATACAACATAATCAAAAGTAACACTGTTTTTGGTTGGGTTGTTTGCTTAGTTTTAGTTAGTCCTTAATTTTGCATCTTCATTTTGGGAGTTGTGGAAAATAGCACAATATTAAGATTCTGGTATAAATTCTGTGCAACTTAACACAAGATTCTAAACTAGTTGTCAATACTTTAGGAACTCCTATTGTGTATTAGGAGCTGTGGAGATGCAAAAATATCTAAGATTGTCTCTGATCTTAAGGAATCTAACTTCCGCAATATTAAGTAGAATCGATGGAAATTTCCATACAGTGTGATAGGTTAGATGTTGGAGGTTAAAAAAAAAATAGGTCTAGTAAAAGTTGATTGGGCCCAAGTAAGCCTCAGATTGCTTAGTGAGTAGAAATCAGAGGCACAGTTGAAATGGTCTGAATTGAGTACATAAGAAAAAGCAGAACAGCACCATGGAAAGAGCAATGAAAGAGAGCTTGAGGTTCAATTCTGAACTTGACCACTTATCAACTGGATGCTCTGGGCAAATTACTTTGAGGGAGGAGTGGCCAGGGGTCAGCCTGGGACAAGCATCTGGAAATACATGCTGGAAGATGAATCTTAAAGAGTGAGTGGCTGCTGGTCAGTAGAAGAAATGGGTGGGAAGGTATTCAGACCCTCACTAGTTCACTAGCCTGGAGGCAGGAGGTGGGTTGACTACTTAACTAGAGCAGAAGGCTAGGGCTGGTGGTGCTGGGCAGATAGCAATGATAAAGGACCTGATGAGTCATGCTCAGTTCTGGATGAAGCCACTGCAGGATTACCAGCAGGCATGATACACCACCGGTACATTTGTACAATGAATTAGAAAGAGTTAAGACTACAGTGGAGGCAAGACATCTGTTGGAAGGTTACAGAAATGGCTTTGGCAAGAAATGATGAGAAGCTGGACCATTCTGGGCACTGGCAGTGAGTATGGGAAAGGATGGGATCAGTCAAGAGGAATTTAGTATCGTAGCCAACAGCTAACATGGAGCACACTAACATTGGCAGGTACTTTACATATATAATTTAATTCTCAAAGTAGGGTAGGTACAAAAGGAGACAGGTACATGGCTACAGTTAGTCTACACGACGCATATGAATTAGTGCCTTCTAATAGTGGGCACAGGATGTGGGGAGGAGATCGCATCTTAGTGGGTAGAAAAGTATACTCCTTTTTATGGGCAGACAGCTGTGCCAGGGCACCTGGCTCAACAAACTGGATTCTGCTCTCCATTGCTCCTTTGACTGGATTTGCGTAGTGCCAGATTATACAGTGTGCGTGACAAACTGTCAAATGAGGACCTTGAGGCTCCGAAATGTTCAGCTAGGGACGGGAAAGCCAGAGTTCACATCGTGGTAGTCTAACTCTATAGCGTCTATGTTTATAAGTGTGTGTGGTTGACATCATTGCCTTGACTTTTACAGATAAGGAAACTGAAGTCCTGGGGGGTTAAAGCAATTTGCATACCACTGGAAATGGAAAGTGGTGGAAAGGGAAACGAAAGGCAAAATGTCTGTCTCCAAACCTCACCTTCCTAAAATCAAATTAACCTTAATAATTTCAAGTGGCAAAAATATGACAGAATCCAAGACATTGTGGGCTAGTAATTCAGGGACTGAACATGGATGAATTGCTCTAAAATTATGAACTGTATATCTAAGAATATGATTTTGGAGCAATTAAATTGTCACCAATTTCTTGGTTATATTTTGAATGCTGGAAAAAATGCCTAGCTTGCAAATCTGATATTTCTATCCCCTTAGCATTACGGAGGAGCATTATCTGTAAAACAGAGGGCAATTTTGCAATATTACAAGAGTTACACAAAAATACACTGGGGTACAATAAGTACCATAATATTGGTGAAAATGACCCCTCTCTTACGGAGATTTCCAATTGCCTGTGTTCCATAATTGTGTATTCAGATGCTAATTGCATGAAGCTCTTGCCGCTGCTTTGAGGTGTGTTGACAACTACGGATCCTGAACTCATGTGTCTTTTCAGCCCCAGAACACACAAAGTCATAATAATAATGATTCTAAAATGTCTGTCATCTAACAAGTCTTACATTCTTTCCACATAATAACAGATAATTCCTTTTTTTCTACCACCCCTTTGAGATAAACAGTTCTTTTCTATTTAGTTTACAATGACACTGAGGTTTAGAAGAATTGTGAGCCATATACTATTGTGATAATGGTGATGGGGATGATAAGGAAGAACACCTTTGGGGGTGGTCCTTTGTGGACAAAAGACATATATGTGTTCTTTTCAGTACTGACCAGGGCGTTGTGTGGAAAGAGTGTGGCTCTGTCTTCACAGATGAGGAAATAGAGGTTCAGGAAGCTGGGGTTCATTCGCTCCTTCACCCATTCAGTAAATGCTTAGCGAGAGCCCACTACGTGTCAGGGACCATTCAAGGTGCTGAGGATATAGCGACTGACAAAAGGGACGGCAATGTCTGCCCTATGGAGCTTATACTCCGGTTACCTGATGTATTAGTCAGCTTGGGCGACCACAACAAAGTACAGACAGTGAGGTTTAAACGACAAGCATTCCCTCACAGTTCTGGAGGCTGGAATCCTCACACTAAGATGGCGGCAGAGTTGGTCTCTCCTGAGGCCCCTCTTCTGGGCTTGTAGACGGCTGTCTTCTTGCTGTGTCTCCGCATGGCCTTTCCTCTGACCCACTCATGACCCACGCTTAATTACCTCTTTAAAGGCCTAGCTCCAAATATAGTCACATTTAGGGTACAGGAAGTAGGGCTTCTACATATAAATTTGAGGGGGGTCACAATTCAGCCTACAGTACCTGCCTAATGCATCCATCATCCAGATGGCAGGTAGGAGAGTCAGGGTTAATCTTTGCTTTTTTGACCTATTATCCGAACCTAGAAGATGCTGCCCGTTACCTACCAGATTAAGACCTGAAACGTTATTGCTGTCAGGATGCGACGGGAGTGTGTGTGTGTGTGTGTGTGTGCGCGCGCGCGTGTGTCTGCGTGTGTGTTTCTGACTGAACTACTTACACAGAAGAGAAACTTCAGTTTAGGGTAATTGCCCTCTCGAAGCTGTGCTCCCCAGAACTTTCTGATTCCTGGCTTAGATCTCACCAATTATTCCTTCTCCTTCAGCTGTCAGCTCTTTAGCATTTCGGTTTCTTCTAAATCTCTTTCCATGACTTCAAGATTCACACCATTTAAAAGCAGCAGCTTCAACTATTCTTTAAACTAGTCCTTCTTTCTCTTTGGCATCAAGACTTTCCTTTGATAACTTCAAATGTTTCCCCTTCTACACCAACCACTTAACGCTCACCAGTGAGTGGGTTAGCTTTTCAAACACATTAATAATAATATATTTTGTGTATATCTTTTTTATCAGTTTTTAAACTATGTATTTCTGCCTGCTATGCTAGTATAAACAAGGCTATTAACTGAATAATATTGTTTTTAAAAAATGTCTTAAGGAGTCCTATTGTTGTTTTTTTTTTTTTTTAACACTGCTTCTAAGCACAGGCAGATCTGTACAATTGAAATTTCCATTCTGTGCTCTCAGTATACTGACCGTGAAATAAATAAAAGACGGCTTCTGCATTTGGTAACCTTGAAGTTCTCGGAGTACTTTTACCTCCAAGGCTGGGTAAGTGCATGCTTTCGAGTGACTTAAGGAGACGAGTGGGGGAGGGAGAAGTGGTGCACAGGGAGGGAGCTCAGCGTTTACATGAAACAAGAACAGGACTGGAGGTTTCAGAACTCAAATTGAAAGAAGGAAGCAGAAGTGAGAAAGGCAGAAAAAAACCGAGTGGAATAATTTTAAATTTAAGATGCACATAATGTAGCATCTCAATATTGTCATAAGAACAGAACTTCTTATTTTTCTAATGCATTCAGAAGCTACACGGTGCTTTTCTTCTAGAAGGAGTGCGGATGACTTCACATATGTCCCTCCATTTCCCACACGTAGCACCCTGCACGCAGTGTAGCCATCTCTAGGGTACGACAGAACCACTAGTTAATGAAAACTAATTGGATACCTTCTTCAACGATGAGCGGAAAGAAAGATACCTGGGACCCAACTGAAATAGTAAAAGCAGTCAATCATGCACCTGAATTCCGGCCTAGCCATTAACTATATTTGTTACAATAACAATAGTAAGAAAAAAAAAGTCTTTGGGCCTGTTTTTAATAACAACAAAAATAGTATCCAGACTACCAATGGCTGTATTTCTCCTAGAAATACATACTTTCTTCATAGATCTAGCCAACTCGAGGCTTGACGGTTTTCAGGGCAAATAATTCTGTGGTTCTCCTGTTTCTCATGGGATGAAACAGTTCATATAAGATGCTCATAATGACCTTTCGTTGTCTAAATATATTTTTTTTGTTTTGTGTTTCTTTCTTTTAATTTTTTTTTTTAAATTATTTTTTAGAGAGACAGAGACAGCGACAGAGAAAGAGGGAGACACAGAATCCAAAGCAGGCTCTGGGCTCCCAGCTGTTAGCATAGAGCCCGCCTCGGGGCTGGAACTCACAAACCCCGAGATCATGACCGGAGCTGAAGTCTGACGCTTAGCTGACTGAGCCACCCAGGTGCCCCTTGTTTTCTAAATATTAAGCTGATATTAGTGTGACATCCTAAGTCAAATAAGACCGGAATGTTATGGGATAAGAAGGGGTCGACAAGCTTTTCCTATAGAAAGCCAGAGAGTAAATGTTTTAGGCTTCATGGGTCACATCATCTCTGTAATACTTGGCGTTGCAGTTGAAGCGTGAAAGCCAGTGGAGACAACGTGCGGGTGGGTGGGTGTGGCTATATTCCAGTACAGCTTTCATTTATGGACACTGAAATGTGAATTACACGGAATTTTCATGTATCACAAAAGTCTTCTTCTGATCTTTTCAACCATTTGAAGGTGTAAAATGTGTTCTTTGCTCGTGGGCTTGTACGAAACGTGAGATATAGAACGTTATTGGCTGACCCCTGGGAAAAAGACCTGTGTGGCATTAATGCTTATGGCTATTTAGGGATATTTAGGGATACGTCACATTATTGATTGGGGTTGGAGAATGAAGGTATTAATATCAATATCACTGAAGTATCAGATTGGTGATTTGCTGTGTTTTCAGCACCTTGATTTTCTGCCACGTGTAGCCCAAATCTGCAAAAAACTGCCTGGTTCGCTTTGTTTCTAGCTCTATGTGCCAAGCATGAGATTGTTTATCTATTTACTTGTTTGGGATGGCTAAGTCTTCTGTACCTTATTTCTCTCCCTACCCTTGTTCCCACTAGAAGAGGATCTTTGGGAGCTGTTCTCAGATCTTCTCTGAGAGTTAGGAGAAAGATAGGGCCATGGTGGCCCAGAGAGTGGAGGAAGGACAAAGTCAGAGAGGCTGGGTTGATTTGCTTATGCAAGATTGGAGGGTCGGAGAAAGTCGGGGATGTCATAAAGGCTGAGACGGTGGCGTCAGTTTAGGATTGGAGAAGCTGTGTAGAGGCAAATTGATGGAAGAAGGAAAGGGATTTGAGTAATGTTGTGTATTATTGACTGGTTCCCTTCTGACGTTTTCGAGAAACATAAGTAAATAGTAGAGTTCTCTTTGAAAGTTTACTTTTTGGCTTCTGGGCTATGTGTCTTCGTAAAGATTCCACACAGAGACTTGGCCACGCGAGGCCCCGGGATTTATTAGTTATATAGCTGTCTAAGATTTCATAAAACGAAATAACATCACATGCACAAAGCAACATATTTTATTTTTACTTACTCTTTCCTAGGTATCTTGGAATTACTAAATATTTCACGGACTTTGACAAGAGTGCACAACACTCACAGGGGCTATAGTTGCCGAAAAATAGGTTAATTAGAATTTTAGCTTTGGGCTTTGATGGCAACGATTGTTCACTGCTTTTGCTTCTTCTCAGAAGGTTTGAGCCTTTGTTTTGGTTCACAGGTAGTGACCTGAGTTGGATTCCTCATCTGAGGACTGTGTTCTCTAATGGACTTAAGAACAGCGTTAAGAAAATAATTAATTTTAAAAGGTAATTGCCACTTCTTTATAAATTAGGAAATACCTATGTGCAGAGACTCAGAAGAATTATGACACACGATTCCTATCCAGTGAAGGCTAACTGTCACTTAGTTCAGATAACATGAAAAGTCAGAAAATAGAGTTGTCGAGAATGAGGGAAAATAGCATCCTCGTCATAAATATAAATATCTGCAGAAATACAAGGTATCGTAAATTGTTCAGAGCAGCTGTCAAAACCTCCATTAGAAACTTTATTTGAAACACAGAAAAACAATAAAAAATCTGTGGAATTACTGAACGAACGCAGTAGCCTCTCTTCGTTCCGTCTTGGGCCTGAAGCCATGGTTTAGGATTCACCCAGAAAATACAGTGGCTTTTGCAAAGAGATGGGTTTATTCTCTATCATGTTCCTCACTGTGACTGACACCCTCCACATGCTCGGGAACTCTGATAGGATCGTAGCACAGAAATAACTCTTCAGAATGCAATTAAATTTTTAAAATAATTTAATAACTCAAGGACAACATCCAAGAGAATGAAGTTGATTTGCTCAGTTCTTTCAAATCTCGGGCAGCAATCAAATTATCACCCGGATCCTCACCAATAAGAGCAAAGAATGGTTCTGAATAATCAGATACTTGCAAATACAGACCCCCTTCGCAACACCTCTCTGTTCATTGCTTGTATCTTGGATGTGAAATGATTTTGATCAAGGTATTCTATAATCAGACTGCCATACCTGGTTTGCTCGCCTATATCCTGGCTGATATCATTGTAGGTACGGTTGTCTGTAACAGTAGAACTAAGCTTATGTGTAGCTCAGATAAACAGCGCCAAGGAGTGCAGTATATTCTGTTATTTACTCTCTGAGTATGCTGAGATCTCAATTACAAATTTTGTGAGCCAAATTTATCTTCTTCAGTTCCTATAATGAAAGCTTCATGTATACCACTGAAGGGTAGAAATGCTCTCAATGAGTCTTTCATGTTCCATTTGCATTTAAATCACATCATGAGCAAAATTTTATTCTAGTCTGAGGATCTCCCTTAAGTGCATTTCCTCTTGCTCCTCAGAGACCACTCCTGGACCAATAATCTCCATGTATAGACCCAAGACTGAGTCACTCAGGGCAGAGGTAGAGACCCCATTCCCCTCATGTGACTGGATCTCTAATCATTCTTGGTACCAACAGACTTGGTGGCTCATGTGTGGGGGTTTCCCTGAATCGTCACCGTTTGTTAGGATGGACTTGTGTTTAGTTCCCTTGCATACCCATTGCGTTCTTTCCTGAGACTGAATTCAGACCCTGCTTGGTGAGGCCCTGAAGGCTTATGAGACGATGGCAGAGCCCATCTCTCAATACTGAAAAGAATACATTGACCTCAAATCTGATACCCGTTGGAAATGTCTTTCAAAAGCAAAAGAAACACATCTTCACACAGGCAAAAGCTGACAGAATCCATCACTAGCAGAACAATATAAAAAAATGTTAAATGTAATTTTTTAGGAAGAAGAATAAATATGGAGCTATGGGTCAATACAGAGAAATGACAAGCATCAGAAATAGTAAATACATCAGATATTTTCTCATTATTTAAATCTCTTTAAAATATAATTGAATGTTTAAAAAAATTTTTTTAAACGTTTATTTATGTTTGAAGGTGAGAGAGAGACAGAATGTGAATGAGGGAGGGGCAGAGAGAGAGGGAGACGCAGAATTTGAAGCAGGCTCTAGGCTCTGAGCTGTCAGCACAGCTGATGCAGGGCTCGAACCCACGAGCCTTGAGATCATAACCTGAGCTGAAGTCGGACGCCCAACCGATTGATCCATCCAGGCACCCTGAAAATGTAATTGAATGTTTAAACAGAATAATAACTATGTACATAACGGTAAAAAGTTTGACACCGCTGGGATAAGGACCATGATGGAATAAAAGGGAGTCTATTATTGTAAAGTTTTATACCAAAATATGAATTAGTATAATATCCCTTTAAAATAAGCTGCGATAAGTTAAAAGTGTATTCTGTAAACTCTATTACCACCACTGTAATAATAATATATTTATGACCAGTAAGTCAATAAAGAATAAAATAAAATCATAAAACCAATCAGTTTTTAAAAGGGGAGAGCCAAGAACAATTGGAACAAATATAAAACCGAGAGCAAGATGACAGACTTAAACCCAAGGATACCGATACTCACGTTAAATAACAGTGGTCTAAACACCACATAGAGGGCCGGGTTGAATACAAAAACAAGTCCCAGATATGCTGCCTGCAAGAAATATATTGTGATTATGAGGATGGAAATAGATTAAAAATAAAAGGATGCAAAACAATATATTATACTAATACCAGTCAAAGGAAACCTGGGATAACTATGTTATTACCAAAGTAGATTTCAGAACAGAGTATTACCAAGAACAAAGAAGATCATTTCATAATAAGAAAGGAGCCAATTTATCAAGAGGACATAATGTCCTAAATGTATATACTCATTGACAGCACTTCAGAATACATGAAGAAAAAATGATAGAACTACAAGGAAAAATGGACAGATCCATAATTACAGTCAGAAATTTCAATACGCCTTTCTCAATAATAGATAGAACAAATAGAAAATCAATAAGGACACAGGGGGCTTGAATAACACTATCATCAACCAACCCTGTCTAATTGATATTTGTAGAACTCCACCCAATAATAACGCTATATTCATTATTTTTGAGTGCGCACGGAGCACTTACCGAGAGAGACCCTGTTCTGGGCCATAAAACGAGTCTCAATAAATTGAAAAGGATATACGTAATGTAAGTAATACAAAGTAGGTTCTCTGATCACAATGAAAGTAAATTAGAAACCAGTGGTCTCTGGAAAACTCTCAAATATTTGGAAACCAAATAATGTACTTCTAAATAACCCACAAGTCAAAGAAGAAATCAGAAGTGAAATCAAAAAGAATGTTGACCTGAAAAAAACCTGAAAACACAGCATGTCCATATTTGTGAAATACCAGGTAGCTCTTTGGCAAAACCCAAAGCACTGAACATGTATATGAGAAAAGATGAAACGTCTCAAATCAATAACCTCAGCTTCCAATTTAAGAGAGGAAAGAAAGGAGAACCATTACACATGTGTTAGGACGGCTGCATTTAGAAAGATGGACACTATTGGGGCACTTGGGCTGTCGGTTAAGCACCCTACTCTTGATCGTGGCTCAGGCCATGATCTCATAGATCATGAGTTCAAGCCTCGTATCAGAGTTCAAGCCCTGCATCAATGGCTCGGTGCTGATGGTGTGGAGCCTGCTTGGGATTCTGTCTCTCCTCCTCTCTGCCCCTCTTCCACTTGTGTGCTCTCTCTCTCTCTCTCAAAAAAAAAAAAAGAAAAAGAAAAAGAAAAAAGACTGACACCATCAAGCTCGTGAGGATATGAAGAAACTGGAACAGTCATAAACCTCTGGTGAAAATATAAAATGGTACAATCGCTTTGGTAATTTCTTAAAACTTTTAAACATAGGCTTATAAGATGACCCAAGGATTCTACTCCAAGAAAGAAATAAGTGTATACTCATACAAATATTTATACAGGAATATTCACAGCAGCTTTATTTGTAAACAACCCCAAAGGTCATAAGCCAGGCAATGGATACATGAGTCGTGGCATATTCATATATGGAGTATTACTCAGCAATAAGGAATGGTGAATTACTGATACACTCAACAACATAGATGAATGTCAAAATAAACAGGCTGAGTGGAAAGCTCCAGGCAAGAGTCCATACTGTATCATTCATATAAAATTTATATTTATATAACATTTATAGAAATCTTATATATACACATACATATGTACATACATGCATACACATATATAAAATATATAAAATGTATACATTTATATAAAATTCTAGAAATAGCAAACTCACCTGTAGTGACAGCTGGTGAACAGTTCTGTGAGGACAGGAGGAAAGGGGAGAGAAGGAAGGGATTACCAAGGGGCACGAGAGGCTTTGGGGGTGATGGATATATGTACTATCTTGATTACGGTGCTGGCTTCGTGGTTGAACATGTACATTAAAACATATACAATTTCATTTCTCTGTTTACGGTTTATTGTTTGTCATTTGTACTTAAACTCTCAGAAAAAAAATTCTACCCCTTCAGCCTTCCTAATATATCTGTTGTGACTCCCCACCTCCCCCACCATTTATGAAAAACTTAGAGAGTAATACGCTCAGTGTCGGTAGCAGGAAACTGAAATTTCCAAGTGGGTTCAGCTTTCAGTGAGCTCCAGTCTTGGAAAATCACAAAGAAGCAACTTTTACCTGGGGTTTAGTGATCTATACGATATTGATTTTCACAGCATCATCTCCTCTGAGAGTGATTATTTGTAATCTGAAGTATTTATTATGTTTCAGAGGGATACTATCTAAACATAAATAGGAACTTGACCTACTTGTAATTTGGGGTGCAGCTTACACAGTCTAGGTGAGACTTGTGTCTGGGTCTGCTACAGGAGCTGGAGGTTCTCAGTTTGAGTCTTGAGGAACAGAGGGTGCACATAGCCAGGAAGTGGGGGGGGGAGACTGGAACCCGAGATGGTGTCTCCTCGTCCCCAAGGCTATAATTTCGAAGACGCTGGTGTCCCTCAGTAGAGCATGAGACACTCACCTGGTGCAAAAGTTGAGCAAGCTGGAGGTCAGCCCTGAAGACAAAAATAAGACACGACATGTATGAGTTGCGATACTATCTCGAGCTCTGCTCTGCCCTTTCAAGAGTTAAAACCAAGATGGCTCTAGCTCTACTTCCGCCTTCCAAATCTTGAGCCAAGTGTCTCTTGTGGGCCAGGAAGGGAATTCTAGAACATGTAGTTCGGTTTAGCTGTACTGACGCAATCCAAATCTTCCTCTCTCTCCCTCTCTCTCTCTCTCTCACACACACCCGGACATGTATGAACATGTATTTGTGTGTGTGTGTGTGTGTGTGTGTGTGTGTGTGTGCATATACATACATGTATATGTGTGAGTGTATGATTTCGATTGCGTCAGTATGGTTGAACGCAACGACATGTCCCAGAACTCCCTTCCTGGTCCCCGAGAGACCGTTTTGTGTGTAGGTTCACAAAGACATGAGTCAGAAATGTGATGATACCTTTAATACTTTGGGAGAAGCTCTTCAATGAGGAAGAGTGCATGCGGTATGCCAGGCTCTGTGCTGATTGCTTTACGTGCATCATCCAGAATCCTCTGTCCTTGGTAATTCTGTGCGTCTACGTTATCGTCGCCCTTTCGAGAGAAGGAGAGCAGAGAGGCCAAGTGACTTGTCCAAGGTTAGATGTTAGGAGGAGGCACAGAAGGCCTTCCAACCCAAGGCCTGCGGTCTTCGCATATGCTCTGCACCTACGCGGCAATTCAGTGAGATGAAAACAAAAAACAAAACTAAAAAATATAAATAGTAAATCAGCAGAACATTTTTAAGATAACCAATTACAGAACCTTTAAAACATGGCACTGTTAAACAAATTGAAAATCCTCCGAGATAAATAACCGCTCAAATCGCATTCTAAAGATTGTAATCTCATCTGTGTTAGGACCCTCTTTAATTTGCGCTGAGTACACACACTCCTAAAATATACGCCAACAACATGTGAATGTTTACTGACTTCAATTTAAAAGGGAAAAAAAAAGAGGAATCAGAATAGCCGCGTGTTTCAGGGAACAGGCTGGTGGGCGAGGGTGGGAATGTGACAGAGGAGGGGGAAAAGCTGGAGCCAGAGACCGAGAGACCCTGAGCGGGAAAACTAGAGAAGCCTGAATCTGAGGCAGAGATATGCAAATGTGGCCGGGTCTGTAATGAAAAATCTCCTTTATTAAACTGTGCTTTATCTGGGAACAGTCTTCCTTTTAGGAACATATCCAAGCAGAGATAAAGGCATCTTACTATACTCATTAAACTGTGCATGGCTTGATGCAATCAGACTTGTATAATTTGCATATGGAGTAGTTTAATCTAGCTCATCCTGTCTTGCATCTATTGTTAATCATGCCGAGGCTTCCCTCCCTCCTTTCCCCCTCCTTCTCCACTAACCCTTTGATTTAAGCAGATAAATGAATAGACATAAGGACGTCAACATCTTTGTCAGTGATCATCCGCCTTGTACGTTCCGAATATCCCTTGGTTTGCTGATTAAGTCTTGGTTGGCATTCCATATGTTTTCGATAGTGTCCGTCTTGGCTGATTTAGAACAAGCCATATAGAGCCCATCAAGGTGACAGGAAAACATTAATATCATCCATTGTGCGCCCAAGTCTCTGTTGGTCTTTTGCCATAAATAATACGAGGGGTGTTCCCGCTCTGTTTATTGGATGGCACCTGCTTTCCGCAAAGGGCCTTTGAGCCAGTGCATGAGGTTTGTGTAAAGATGCTTTGAAGAATATACGAAAACTTTGTAATTACTTCTTGGCAGTAAGTAATCTGCGGTTATGGAGATGGGTGCAATTTGATATTCCACGTGTTGGTCTTTGGTGAGGATGAGAATTATTCAGAGTCTTTGCTTGGGTCAGTTGTATTGCTTCCCATTAGTTGTATTAAGGGGATGAAGTATGGAAAGCGGGGAAAAGGAAGCAATGTAAGGTTTCCTTTATCTCCTCTGGACTTCGACTCAACCCCAAATCTTAGAGATCTTCTCTATCCATCCCTCCACCTTACCTCCCCGTGCTGGAGGTAGGGGAGAAATATGGGAAAGACGATGTTGGGAAATTTTCTCAGGAATGAGTTGCAGCTACAGAGCACTGGTGGAGACCAGCAAACACGTCTATGAGAAAGCCTTCCTCCCACCATCCCCTCCCTGGGATAAGATTGTGTCATTGCTTGAAAGTGAAGAACCTGTCCCCAGGAGATAGAGAAGGAAGGATGTCAATGTGCCCCCAGGACAGGACCCTGAAAAATTTAGAAGTGTGAAGTGAATAACATTTAAACATTTTAACCAAATCCATACAGAGCTCATTGGTTGGCTTGCACCCACTACAAGTTCAGGTTGTTTGTTGTGAGAAGACACACTCGTATCGTAGATTTGAGGGCAAGAGAGTGTGGGAAACAGGGGGAAAGCAACCCCCCTCCTGTCGGACAGGCACAGCCTTCTTGAGGGCAGGTGACTAGCCTGGATTTAGAAGAGGTGGGAAAGCAGTAAGAAAAAATCAGTTCCGGGGCTTGGGGAGACGGTTATCTTGGAGAAGCCGATGGTACTCAGGGCAACAGAAACATGTTAGGGCATCCAGGAAAGCTAAGAGAGCAGGGAAGAAAGCAAGTCTGATTAGGGGAAGGAACGAGTTCTAACAAGGGAGATGACAAAGATGATCTTTTTCTTGGGAAGTGAGAGTACATGTTCCCACTTCTAGAGTGTTCACTGATTCGCCAACATTCACTTTCCTCATTCCACTCTGGGTCTTTAGGACATAGCCCTAATATAGGATACATTTGGAGTTTGAACTTAAATACACACGGGTATCCAAATCTTGTCCTCCATATCCAGCCAGATAGGAAATAACAACACGCATGTCCATGAATTATTTCGTTTAATCTTCCCCACAGAGAGGGAGTTATTCCTATTATCATCATCCCTGTTTTTACATATGATGTAGCAGGCTTGGGAAGGTACCTCAGGTCCCTTGCTCAAGATTGCTCAGAAATTTGTTGGTTTGGGCTTTCTGACATCTATTCTGACACTATTCCTCCACTTCGGTTAGCACCCGACTTCCTTCAGGGAGAACTGCTTCCTGTAGTTGGTGGAGGAGAGCAATTCTTCGCGCCTGTCTCTTATGCCTCCCTCTCTCTTGCCACCTCTGACCATAGAAACCAGGTGGTGGGGGGGTGGTGGGCAAGTCCTTTGCTTGTGTCTTTCTGGGACACCTGTGGCAGGCATGCAACTCACGTTCATCCTACCAGGCCTGGGCACACGATGCAAAACAAGTCGGGAGGAGGCATTCTTGCAGCAGTGGTCAGCCTGGTTTGTGGTCCAAGCTGTCCAGATGCTGGATTTCCTTGGTTTCTGCCTGCTTTCCCACCCTGGTCATCGTGGCTTGCTTCGACTCTAGGCACCCCAGATATCCTTAAAATAATGGCACCTTTGCCAACAGAGCCAGAGGACAACGGTTACCGTGATCCTCAAGTTCAGCGCCTCACTTCATTCTCCCGCCATTGAGAGGTCCTCATTCTTGTGTTCTGATTTGGTGACGGCATTTGCTCATTTCTCGGCTGTACCCATATACGTCCTACCCATTTGTCAAGTTTCAGCCCAGACCCTCTCCTGGTGCCTTTCCTAACAACTCTAGTCCTGGCAGACTTTCTGTTACTTTCACCTAGGGTCCCCCAGCTGTGGTTCACACTGCTGAACATTAGCACTGCTTCTCACACTCTCTAATGCACCCATTCTCAACTCGTGGATGCATTAATGTATTCCACGATATTTATTATGGGACAGAACTCTACTAGGAGCTAATGACAAAGTGGGAATATACACTTTAATCCTATGATGTGTGCTTCCAAAGAGAAGTAAGGGTTCTATGAGGAAGTATAATGGGAAGTCTAACCTCACCCTGGGCCAAGGAGAGGTCCAGCGGTGTATGAAATTTTTAAAATGTCATACAGAATGGTATACACATGCAAATTTTTCCACAGCAGGCCTGTGTAACTATCATCAGATTCTCAATCAAATAGGTCCATGGCCCCCAAAATATTAAGAATCCAAACTCCAAGCTTCTATGATTGTCTCTCCAATGAGTGAAATCTCTTTGGGTTGGGGAACTGTCTTATAATCCCCTTTTGTTGCCCAGGTGACCTACCCCAGCAGTGCTAAGCATAGAGTAGATTCTCGATATTATTGATTACTGAGAGACTCGAATAAATAAAAAGCATTGCTTCAAAATGTAGGTCAAGTGTCTGCTTCCAGTCATGTTTTTTTTTAAATTCAAATTGAATCATCATGTATGTTGTTCGATTCATGTACTTCAGAGCTGTATTGGCTGAGATAAAAACCTGGCAGTGAGGAACGAGATCATTTTTAACTTCCTGATTGTGATGTTAGTCCGAAAGCTGTACTTTTCAGTGCCTGCTGACCCTGTTTTTTAGATGCCAGGCTGTTGCCCTACATTTTCTGTGATCTTCCGGGCTGCGTCTAGGGCGGGAGTGCTTTAATTTCATCCTTGCCTCAATAGGTAACTAGCCCTGTTTCCCCTATTTGCTATCAAGCTGGGAAGAATACAAAATGCCTTTCTCATTCATAATGATCGCTATCAGACTTCTGGGAGATCTGATTGCAAAACTGGGTCCTCTGGCCAGACAAGGAATCTGGAAATTAGCTTTTTATAGTTTCGAGAAGCCTTGGAATGAAAGAAGATGTTAGCAGAACAAGTGGCAACCAGGTCAGAATCAATATTTATTGGCTTATTAAAGGAAGGGGGCTGTTGGGAGCAAGTGTGTCCCTCCACATGTGGGGGCTGGGGAATAGGAGTCTCTATGTGCCAACTGCTGCCTGCCTCTGAATACCAACTGTCAGGGTCAAGTGTTCTCATTTTTCTTATATTTACAATCTCTGAAGTTTCTCATTTAACATGCCACAGGGCACACGTGTTAGCCATTCAGGTATTAATGCAGCAATTATTAGACCAGAAGCGATTCCTAGTGTCTGATTTATCTCTCTCTTTACCCCATCCTTTCCCCATATGCTTGTTTTGTCTCCCTTTCGGCTTGTGATCTCTGTGGGGGATATTCTAGTAGGATTTCAATCTTCAAAGACAGTCCGTCTCTGTGTTCCGGAAGTCATGGCCGTGCTCTGGAATCCGTCTCTTGCTTGATGAAGGCACAGAGATGCATAGGCACCGAGCATTCTGAGGAGAGTGATTTCCCCCGGAATGTGAGGAGGCCGGGGCGGTGTTCTTCCCCCAACCTCGCCTCTCCTTTTGTGTTTTCTTCCATTGCCGATAAAAATCTCCTTCATTATTGCTGATACTAGAAATTTCTCCTAGAAGATGGCTTCCTTTGGGTCAAAGTGTTCTCTAGGAGGGAGGAGGATTATATACTAAACCGTATGTGAGTCTCAGCACACCTGATTAATTCATGAAATTCCAACATTGAACACAATTTCATTGAGCAGCTAGTCTATA
Organism: Prionailurus viverrinus; assembly: GCF_022837055.1. Lineage (NCBI taxonomy): Eukaryota > Metazoa > Chordata > Mammalia > Carnivora > Felidae > Prionailurus > Prionailurus viverrinus. Next base: position 141,048,641 of record NC_062565.1, on the reverse strand, counting down.
CTTGACTCTGTGCTGTGTGCTTTATATAGGTCAATGCATATCATTTCCTCAAAAACCTTCCGTAGGAGGCTCCCTCATGACACCAATTATAATTTTGAGTTGGCTCAAAAGCTTTCCTGGTGCAACATGTGTACGTGTACATGTAAGTGTAATTTTATATGAATAAAAGTAATAACAATTAAAAACTATTTTTTTCTGAAAGTTATTTAGTTGATATGCAACATGACCAGAATTCGAATCAGTCCAATCTGGCTTCAAATTTAAGGTCTTTCCATTATACAAAGTGAAATTAAACCCAAGTCACTGTATGTATGTGTGTGTGTGTGTGTGTGTGTGTGTGTGTATAAAATACTTCATTAAAAATATATTAGTTCTGGCACACCTGAGTGGCTTAGTCAGTTGAGCGTCCAACTTTGGCTCCAGTCATGATCTCGTGGTTCCGTGAGTTTGAACCCTGTGTCCAGCTCTGTGCTGGTAGCCTGCTTTGGATTCTGTGTCTCATCTCTCTCTGCCCCTCCCTACTCGTGCTCTCTCTCTCTCTCTCAAAAATAAACAAACATTAAAAAAATTTAAAATTCTGAATATATATATATATGTGTGTATATATATATATATATATGTATATATATATATATACTTCTTCACATATCTGTCTCTCCCAAATTTATATTGGGGAAGATCATCATAAACTATAACACCTAAATATTATTGGGGACTAAGAGATGGAGAGATTCAGTCATGTAGTGATATGAAGTGGCTACTATGTGCTAGGAACTTTTCTGGTTTCTGGGGAGATCACCATCAACAAAACGAAGCTTCCAAATCTCTGGGGAAGCTCATGTTCTAGTGGGGGTAGATCGCAAAAAAAATATACATGCGTGTAAAATATAGTATGGTAGAAGGTTACCCGGGCTATGGAAGACATACATCATGGGTGAGCAATGGTGGAAGCAGGATGGGTGAAATATAATTAGGAATTTTAAGTTGGTGGAAAGCTACCTACTGTGATTTTCAGAAAGACTAAGAAGAATGGAAGAGAGTAAGTACAGGTAGGTCTTTTAAAGGTTCTGCATTAAAGGAGAGAAAGAAATAGTACACAGAGAGAAAAGTGTTCTTTTTAAAAATTTTTTCCCAGTATGGTAAATATAGTAGGTTTGTGTGCTAATAACAGTGAATCAGGAAAGAGTGGGGGGGCGGGGGAATTAGAAGAAGCAAATGAGAGATGCGGAAGTTACTAGAGATATGTCTCTGGGTAGCTATGAAGGGTTAGGATCTAGTGGGGGAAATGGAAGGATTTATCTTAGCTCAGAGCCCTTCATCACTCACGGTACAAGCGAAAGAGACGGAAGTCATGGGCACCACTGTGGGTAACGAGGGAAGTTCAGTGGTAGAAGCACGTTCAAGTCCTCAGTGAACGGCTTCCATTTTCATGGGCGCAAGAAGCTAAGCTATCAGATGAGAGTGGTTATAGAAGGGAAGTGTCCGAGACAGGAGGAGCTGTGAAATTACCACCTAAGGAGCAGGAAGCCCATGGTCTAAGGACATATAGAATGACTCTTAGGCAGGATCTGGAGATTTGAGATTAGTGATCATGAATTTTAAGTGAAAATAACAAGTTAAAGATTAACGTAAAAAACTTGTGGCAGGGCGCCTGGGTGGCTCAGTCAGTTAAACATCCAACTTTGGCCCAGGTCATGAGATTGTGGTTCATGGGTTTGACCCCCATGTGGGGCTCTCCACTGTCAGCACAGAGCCTGCTTCAGATCTGCTGGCTCCCTCTCTCTTTCTCTGGCCCTCCCTTGAGGTGCACGTGCACTTCCTTTCCCTCACTCTCTCTCTCTTTCTCTCTCTCAAAAATAAATAAACATTTATGGGGCATCTGGATGGGCCAGTTTGTTGAGCATCTGACTCTGGCTCAGGTCATGATCTCAAGGTTCACGAGTTCGAACCCCACGTCGGGTTTGCTGCTGTTTTGGATCCTCTGCCCCCTCTCTCCCTGGCCCTCCCTTGCTGGTGCTCTCTATCACAAAATAAACATTAAAAAGTAATAAATAAATAAATAAATAAATACTTAAAAAAAGAGAAAATATTAAAAAAAAAACAACCCAAACGTTATATGGCAAATCCACTCTGCCCCAAACCCATTCCCACACTCAAGGTCTTGGAAAATTGGAGGGGAGTGAACAAGTGAGAAAGAAGTGATGGACCAAAATCAGGATTTGCTCACATTGAAACTATCTACATTCACATGTGTAAGCACCATGAAAACACTCACCATTAAGAATCTTAGTTTTTTCTTTACCACAGTCACCTACTTACTTGATGACTCCTTTGTGAGTGGGACTCCAGAAGCCGCTGTTATCACTCTGGCCAACTGGTTACTCTAGCAACTGGTCAGCTGCCATCTTTGTGACTTCTTATATGAGTCTCTTAGAAGGCTAAGAGCAACATTGAATGTTAAAAGCAGATGTCTGGTCTCATCTTGCAGGTAAGACGACAGAAACGCGGAGAAGAAAAGTGATTTGCGTGAAGTCATCTAATTTGGGACAGAAGTAGAGCCGGTAGCCAGATTTGTAACTCCTGCCCACTTCTCCTCCTGGCACACCTCTCAGTTGGTTCTGGGCTCAAGACAAGTATACAACCTCTTTCAACCGGCAAGTGAAAGGTGGCTCCTGTGCTGAATTTTACAATGTCGTTTCATGCCAGATACATAAACCACACTGATATGAAATTAATTTCATTTGCTTGCTGGCACTCTAACAACGAGTGATTTAAATAATGACACCTTGAGAGAACTAGTTGCGATGTGAGATTTTTAAGATTTCATCGCTAATCAGGACAATCAGGACAGCGGTGAGAACTTTCAAATTGGCAATCACAATTGGACCCCTTCTCCTCCTTTACGCGACATTCTGTGTTACAAGGCTTCATCCTAAAATTAAGAATTGTACTTCTGAGATGTCCAGTGCCCGCTCATGTCAGACTGGCAGTGTGAATTCTAGACCTTCCATTAGACCAATTATCGTTAAATATGAAAAGCAGGAGAATAGCATACAATCCACTATCTAACAACTTTAATTTCCCAGAAATCGTGGAGCAACTACCTGGGAGGGAACAGTATGATGAAGAAACAATGATGGGGGCAAGTCATAAAAACACTTGTGTTTAGTTTCCCATAATTAATTACGTAGTTAACTTTTGTCATTGCTGTGAAGGAATTAACATTTTCTGAGGTGTACTTCTTTCTTTAGGATATAGCATAATTGATTACTTTCTTTGACAAGTTGGGATGTGTACCGGAGCACAGAAGATGGGGCAACGGGTTGGTCCCTGAAGGTGATGACCGATGATCCGATGGGCTTGACTACACCAGCGATCACTGAAGTGAGCACGGACCGGTGGATTTCAATGCAAAGTTTCCAGGGAATCACAGCTTAGAAGTTTAAGCAGAATGAATGAGTGTGATTTTATTCACTAGTGTAGACATTTGAAACAACGATGGTGATTCTCAAGCGAGTCTCAGGTGAGTCTGGTTGTGAATCAATCTCAACCTGGAGAAGGAGTACCCACACTATTATGTTGCCACAGCGTGTGTATCAGGGACATCTTTGTTAAAGCAAAGGTCTATTTCCAGTGTCCCCAAGAACCTGTAGTTCTTATAGTTAGAGACCTCTACAGATAACGAGATGTCTGTACGTGCATGTATATGTGCATGTTGGTTGGTTTGTGGGGAATGATTGGGATGGAATTACAACATCATAGAAAGAAATGCAACATTATAGATTTTGAGACAGAAGTTGAAGTGTGGTTGTTCCCCCACTCAAATCTCTGAGAGGGTTTTATCACGAAGGATCTCTGAAGTACCTGGAAGACATAGCAGGGGGGCTTAGCCATGTCACCACAGACCTCTGCTTTTACTTCTTTTCTTTTTAATTTTTTTATGTTTATTTATTTTTGAGAGAGAGAGAGAAAGAGAGAGAGAGCATGAGGCGAGAGGGGCAGAGAGAGCTGGAGATACAGAATCCGAAGCAGGCTGTCAACACAGAGCCCAACCTGGGGCTCGAACTCATGAACCTCACGATCATGACCTGAGGTGATGTTGGAGGCTTAACCAGCTGAGCCACCCAGGCACAACTCCATCTTGCCTCGTACTGCACATCTAAGAGAATGGCCAGAAATAATGGCTGCTTTACACATGCTTACCATTTGAACAGGCTCAGTATCCAAATCCACACTCCGAACCGTGTCCTCTTTTCCATCTCTGAGTAAGACCTTTCCATTGGCATTGCCGTGCTCACCGTGGGTTCTCAGAAAGTCTTTGGATGTAGTGATGATGCTTGCTATACAAATGGAAGACCACGCACTCTTAAATTTACCCGACTCCGTCTGACATGATGAAGTAACTGACAAAGCATTTGATGCTCGGCCATAGACGTTGTGCAGGGCAAGAGCTTTAGCTCTAACCTTTCTCAAGTACCTGGTACCTTGGGGTACCCTTAGGGAAGAGGATGTGCTCTTGGGTAACATGAGACAATCCAATATATTCTATAGCCAGTATCTTCTAAAATTCCTGATTCGCTTTGTTTTATTTTTTATATTTTTCAAGAGAGAGCAAGTGAGCAGAAAGGCAGGCAGAGAATCCTGAGCAGGCTCCAGGTCCAGTGCAGGAGTCTGAGGCGGGCAGCATCTCCAGAGCCTGAGATCATGACCTGGGTCAAAACCAAGAGCGGGGCTTTTAACCGACTGAGCCACCTGGTCTGATTGGTTTTAATAGGAGGACTTGGCAAGGAGGAAGAGATCTTGTTCACGTAAGTGGTCATCTTTTTGCCTTGAGAAGAAATCATAAATAGAAATAACAAAGATTACTAATTGGTGCCGACAAAAACTTCCTACTGTCTTGGAGATAAAGTGACTAGTTTTGATCTGTTTGGTTAGTCATTATAGTAACTGCTCAGAGGTCCAGGCCATGGGCTGCAGTGGCTGAAATGGTACATTCCTTTGGTGAGGAAATGAACCATGGTATCTTGGAGAAGTGACTTCGCCAAAAAGAGAATTGAAGGGGTCCTTCTGAGATAGCAGTAAGACTGCCTGGTGTGTTCATTTGAATATAAAGGCATCAATTAATCACTAATTAATTTTTTTTAACTTTTATTTTTTTTAACTTTTTTTTGAGAGGGAGCGAGCCAGGGAGGGGCAGAGAGAGAGAGAGAGAGAGGGAGAGAGAGAATCATATGCAGGCTCCATGCTTGGTGCACAGCCCGCCTCGGGCTTGATCTGATGACCCTGAGATCAGGACCTGAGCTGAAATCAAGAGCCAGACGCTTAATCTAACTGCGCCACCCAGGCACCCTAATCACTCGTTAATTTAGAAGACATTCGTGAAGCCGTTGTCCTGGGTGTTGGGGATATTCAAAGGTAGCTACGGTAGACCTGTGTCCGCGAAGAGCCTTCAGTCTGGAGAGGAAAGCAGGCATCCACAAATGATATTTTTATCACTTTAATACGTGGCAAAGATAACTGACACGAACGTGTGGACGGAAAGCAACGCAGACGCACTTCGCCAAGTTCCGAGTGCCTACAGGCACGTGTAGGACGTGGTCCTTCCGCTGCAGAACTTACAGTCCAGGGGCGCCTGGGTGGCACAGTCGGTTAAGCGTCCGACTTCAGCCAGGTCACGATCTCGCGGTCCGTGAGTTCGAGCCCTGCGTCGGGCTCTGGGCTGATGGCTCGGAGCCTGGAGCCTGTTTCCGATTCTGTGTCTCCCTCTCTCTCTGCCCCTCCCCCGTTCATGCTCTGTCTCTCTCTGTCCCAAAAATAAATAAACGTTGAAAAAAAAAATTAAAAAAAAAAAAAAAAAGAACTTACAGTCCACTTGCGGCAATAAGTCGGCAGCTGGCACGGCAGTAATTGCAGTGGGTTTTCATAAAAGAAAGATGTCTGTTCCAGCTGGGGTGATCCGAGAAGCCTTACCGCTGAGGAAGGAACTGAGTCTACTAAAATCTGTCTCTCCGACAGATGAAGGGGCAGCATAAGAGGCACCTTCAAGCAGGTGAAAGAAACAGGAAACTAAAGGGCATGGTCTGGGCTCCTTGTCTATGACTCCCACAAGGAAGCACCCTGAAATGCTGATGTGGGTGACTCTGAAAGGTTTCTAGTGTCGTGGTGGGTTCTTGAGACCCCTGAGAGGGAGCGACACTTTCTCAAGTGTCCCCAGAGCTCCGTAAAAACCAGCCACATCTTTACAATGTGCCGAGGAAGCTCTGTTTACATGGGGTAAATGTAATGGGGTGCCGAGGAAGTGTAATGTAATGGGGTGCCGAGGAAGCTCTGTTTACATGGGGTAAATGTAATGGGGTGCCGAGGAAGCTCTGTTTACATGGGGGTGGGGGGACGAATGGAGGTAAGATGATGGATTGACTGGGGTCTGACGGAAGAGCCGTGGGTGACAGGACGTAAGGGAGGTGCTGTCCTCCTCTTTCTAGAGGCCACTCTGGGACTTCTCCTGGTTGATCGTGATAGGCCTGGCAGAAGTTGTTTTAATTTGGAGAAGGAATGGAACATTGTCTGTCCCAGTCCCCCACAAAGCTTCTGGAACACTCTGACTCGGCATCCCAAAATGGGTGCCGGGGTAGTTCAGGCCCTGTGAGCCTTTGTAGCAAGGAATATGAGCTGCTTGCTTAGCCAATAGCCCTCACCCAGCTTCCTTAGGACCTCGGGGACCGCCTTCAGTGTCATGGTGGGTTCCATGGGACACTGGGAAGAAGTGAACATTTAGGCCAGCCCATAGTTTTACTAGAACCAGCCAGATAGTGGGCATGACATCTTATTAGCTCCTTAGTTCTCTGTCTTCATTTGTAGCCTCGCTCCCTCACCCCTTCGCCTGCCTCCACCATTTTCTCCTTACCACAGCACAGGTACAACCACAAAGTGAGCTCCAACCCCCCACCTCTAATAAAGTGAATGCTGTTGTCAGTTCAGATAAGGGCACCCACTGGACAGAATGGCAATATTTTCTGTCCTGGCAAACGTGATCATGAGTTCAGTTTATTAATATTGCAACAGTCGCACTAAATGAGATCGCTTGGCTAACAAACCATTTATCAACAAAACGCTGCCACCTACTGAAGTTTTGCAAACAGCCCAGATGATTGGATAAGATCACAAATTCGCTCTGTCACAAGCTTATGGTCTTTTCTGAAATCATTCCGGAAAAGAATGATAACCAGCAAAACCAGACAAGACATCTCTTTTCTGCAGTCTGTTTGGAAAGTGTCAGTGTAAATCCTACAGAGTGGCATCCAAACAGAAAAAGGCACGGGGCCCCTGATGTTCAGTTGATTATGGAATTTCCTAGTAGGGCTTGGGATGCTCCCAAACAACTGGTAGATAGGGCTGTGTCTATCGGGAGAATGTTCTTCACAAATGGATTTGCAACGCTGATGTTCAGTCTGCAGTGAAGGCACACAAAAACCACTTGGTTTTTATTTTTATTTTCCAGAAAATAAATATATTTGGTACCAAGAAACATCCCAATGGAACTTAGGATGATGAGAAAAGCTGTTTTCCTGTAAGAATACGTAACTCTGGAAATAGAGTTTCATTCAAGGCTCCTTAAACTATGGAAACCGCTTTAGAAAAGGATAATGAAGTTGTGTGGTGCTTATGAAGTTCAGACCGCTTTAGGAAGTAGAGTGAGAACTAATTTGTAGCGCTAAGGGGGAAGTTAGGGGAAACGCAAAACCCAAATGATGATTTCCGTGTGATTTCTGCCTTCCAAAGCTAATCGTGGCTCTTCTTTGAAACATCTTCAGACGTCACTTTGAAATGCTGAATGACAAAACAGGGCCCTCCGTACCATGACTCACACTTGCCCCAGCTCAGTTCTGGAGCAAGCAGAGGTTGGCCAGGAGAGAAAAGAAAACATAGTGCCCTCTGTAGAGCTCTGTGCCTCCTTCTCACCCCATTTTACATAGATGGAAAAGCGTCATTTCTCCCACCATACTGTGATGGTCTCAAGGGAACGGCCCTGGCTCCTTGGGTCTCGGACAATGGCTTGCACGTTGCCAGCCCCATAAAATTAATATGTCTGAGACCTAGATAGTAAGTCACACCAATTTTAGATAACTGATTTTGTAGATCCCTGGCATGAGGGGCTTTTCAGGACTAAGTTCTCTCCCTCTCTCTCTCTCTCTCTCTCTTAATTTTTTTCCTGGAAATTCCTACACCTCCCTGACCGTCATGGGTATGAGATTACTGGCTGAATGATTTCAATGGATGAATACAACCTTTCTCTCCACTTGCTACAAGACCAGAGGGTGGAGAGGCGGGACCCGGCTGCCCGTGCCTCTTGATGAGGGGGTGGGAAAACTCCCAGCCTGGACATCTCGTAAGCATGTTCCTGCCTCCGCTCTGCCATTTTTCTAAATTCATAACGCCAAGCGAGCTTGAAAGTAAGCAAATGCAGCATGGGAGTGGGAGAGGAAAGCAGGCTTCATATCGGCTTTGGGGTCAACTAAACATAATAATAACAAGTGACGCCGTTGATTGAACGTCACCCAAGTACGTGTCCGTGTGCTAGGCATTTTACCTGTATTCCTTCCGTTCCTCGTAACAATCCCTCATGGGAGGAGCGAGTCGCTGCACCTGTTTTACAAAGAAACTGAGTCCCCGAGAGGTAAATGACTTGGCCAAGTCCATCCGGATGGAATGGTAGAGCAAACCCCGGTCTAGGTCTCCTGGCTCAGGACACCCTGCTCTTTTCAGGGCACCAGTCAGAGCACAGCTTCCCCATTTTCCTCTTGGCTTGCACAGAGTGTTAAATGGAGAGAGGTTGGAAGAGAGGAAGTTCCTCTCTCTTCTACCCAGGGAAGTTACGCTGCTCTCGCACATGGGAGAATAAAGTTCACAGTGTGCTAGTAAATGAGATCATGGGTAGGAAGCCCTTGGACCTCCTTAGAAGTAAGTGACTATAAAAAAAAATCCAAACCATTTGTATTACTCTTGTAGGTGATGTGATTTCAAATGGACAGAGAGCACAGTTTGTCTTCTGTTCCAATTGGCATCCCTTCATGCCGTTCTGGGAATTAGTTCAGAACTGACTACAGGAAGCATAAATCACCTTTGCTACCCAGTACTGTTTCCTAGCAGGCCCATATTTTCCCAGGAGGTTCTTTCTCTGTAGTAGATAAAAGTTTGCCTTCATTTCATGTGATCTCATTTCATTTTCCTCTTCAGTAGATACCAGCCAATGTCCATCATTCCGGGCAAAGCAGGATCCTGTCCCGTATACTTAAATTCCAGGTGGTCCTACTGGAGCCTCACTTTTTCCATTGAATGCCTCCATCACTCCTATTGTTACCAGGGGAATGATTCTCATTCTCATTGAAAGGAAACGCACATTCTGAATGTGTAACAATAACCTGCATGCAGCTCTCTGATTATAAATATCAAGTGTTATAAAAGCCCCATCAGTGTAGTGATCAAAGGCATGAAGGGACTCACTGCTGAAGCAGCAGGTGACCCAGAACAATCGGAATAAAGGGAAATGCTGAGTAGACATGGGGTCCTAAGAAATTCACATTAAAGATTTTTCCTGACGTATTGCGGTTGTGCCTTATAAAAGGATTTAACTAAGAGCTAACAAGGCAGTTGATTTTGCATTGAATGCTCTCTGATAATTAAAAATAAGTTTAAGATTTACCGATCAGGAGTAATTCTTATTTTTCATCCCTAATAAAGCCAATAAATGTTCATTATAAGAATCACTTTCACCACAGGAAAAATATATTAAAAGTGCTTCCATTGACACCTTCTCACAGAAAGACATTGTTCTGTGCATATAAGAGTGATCTGGGTCAAGGAGAGAAATGCAGAAAGAGCTGATGACAAATTAGTCAAAGAAGGCAGGTGCTTCTTTGGTGCTTGGTCAATAAATTCTTTTTTATTTTCAAGAGCAAATAATTCAGGATGAGGAACCATCAGCCACTCAGATTGAGTGCACTCACTATGCCCCCCCCCCCCAAGCGAGTGTGGGGAGCCACCTCCCATGAAAAATACCCGTCCCCATTTTTTTAAGGTCACTGATTGATTTCCTTACTTAGAAATACATTTGTCTCTCACAAAAACACTTTCCTGGAGTGTAAAATTCGTTAAGGATGGGCCCCATGTTAGTCCCAGTCCAGGGGAATTTCTGAGAATCCCAAGGGACAGTTTCATGGCCACTTCATGAAATGAGCTCAGAGCCAAGCCTCCAACACCGGCCTGTCCACACGGGGAGAGGCTGTCGGGCATCAGCCTGACCTGAAAGGAAGCAGGGCTCTTGCTGGAGACACCACCCAAAGCAGAGAGAAACAGGAAGAAACATACTGGTTTCTGCCTGCTCCCACCCTCCAATCTTCAGCCAGCACCTCCCACTAGGTGAACCTCTCCAACAACCAGGAAGTGGGGCACCAGGAAATATAGTTCCCTGCAGTCTAGAGCAGAGTGGGAAGTGCCAGGAGAGGATCGGAGAAGAGACGGGGGAAGGACCATCATGGCGCTACAAATGGACACACACGAAGACATTTATGTCTCTCTAGGAGGGGTTCCTGGTTTGAATTTCTTCATGCTTTAGCTCTTCTTCCAATTTTAGAGCATCTGTGCTGTTTATTCTCTTTATTGTCTTTTAAAGTATTTAACTTAGCGTTCAGGGCAACGGAGAAGGCCATGGTGAACTTAATGACTAGATGTGAAAGTCATTAACAGGAAATACTTGATTAGGAGAACACTATTTCTACGAGCCTGATTGAATAGTCCCTTCCTTCACTTTTCTCTGTGCTACAGAATACTTCAGGCTGCTTCTAAAGGTCTGGAGTTTACCAGATAGCTCATTGGTGACTTTTAGTGACCGGGGAAACAATGAAGAGGAATATGGCCCTTGATCCTCAACATCTCATTAATGTCTGCATGAGGACAGGGTGAATTTTCTAGAAGCCACTGGAACTCAGGGGGTCCAGGGATTGGGTGTTAGTGAAGGGAAGCCAACTCTTGGGATGAAACTCCATTTCTGTCCTTTCTGCAGTGGCCCTAGGCGTTAGTTCTGTATGTGGGGGAGGAGGACAGAAGCCACTTTTCAGTTTTATTTACTTTTGCTTTCATTGCTTGGCTCTTTTGAAACAGAATATTTTCTTTAATAGTGCTTTCTCCTCTTTTCTTTCTTGTTCACCTGCTTTTAAGATTCCAACTTCTAACTATTATTATCTTTTTTGACCATTTCAGCTCTTCCCTCTACCCCTTAATTGGCCTGAGAAGTCCCTTCACTTACAGGCTGAACAGCTGCCTCAGCCCTTCCTGACCCAGAGAGCCAGGGTGGAGCATAATTGAGGGTCTTTCGTTGTGATATTGTCGGGCACTCACAGTCTGCTTTCTTAATGCCGTTCCATTAGAAAATTCACCATCCTTCACACAGTGAAGGTGCACTTTGCTGTGACTTTGGCCATGTTGCAATTCCACTAATAGCCTTTTACTGTAGGGAGACTATCTACAGCAGCATCTAAAAGTACTTCTTGAGGCAGAAGCAAATAGGGGACCTAAGAGGAGGCTAAATGTTTTGCACTCCCACCATAATTGCAGTTAAGAAAAAGTAATTGATTGTCTGCAGAAGCAGTGGGCTTTCTACCTTTAACCACGTGTTTCCATCCCATGGTCTGGGAACTGCCGCAGACACTGAAAATAAGTGAAAAATGGAGCACATCGTAATTTCCCAACATTTGTGACCCTAAAGATACAGAATGTTTCTTTGTCAATCTTGGTAATAAAATCTAGCATTTAAACTTTTCTTTAAAAAAAATATCGGACCGAAACCATGCACAGTCTAAAGATACCTGTCACAGACTTATTACATGCAGGGGGGCAGATGGTAGACTGAAATGAGTTTTCATTGCAGACAAAAGGTAGTTTTCTTTAATTTTCTGTAATTTATTTCATCTTCTGCTGGAGACCCCATTCTTCAGTGAACAGAGGAGAAACTGCCCATGAAAGGAAAATTGATTTCTTTCCTATTAAAAGATATCTTTGGGGTTAATTTAGTTTCTCTTAGGTAAATGTTTAGGCTTTTAGGGCTTTTCTCTCCCTTCTCCTCGCCTGGATGGAATCTTGAGTTTCGACTACATGTCCTCATATCATAGTGTCCTCCTCTGGTTCTTGTTGGTCAGAGGTGCAGTATCTTTCTAACCTTGCCACAGAGTAGGGTCCATACTGCAATCTTCATTAGGGGGAGCACAAACCAACCCTCAACTTGACCAACACCCTTGACCTTGGCATTGGATGGCTCTCCTGAATCTCAACCATGTCTTCTATCTAATACATAGGTTAGCTGACCTCCTTAGAGCTCCTGTCACTGACCAGCAGGCTTCACTCTGGTAGGTTCACTGCATCTCAGTCCCTCAAACTTTCTTCTCTCCCACTGGACACTCTCAGGAATTTCAGTAAAGTTGGCAGTAGAGTTAGAGAAATAATGAGGAGAACTTTGGACTGAGACATCAAGTCCGCAACAACTATTTCAAACTTGGGATCCTTCCTAGAAAGACATAAATATCTTAAAACGTGCCCATTTGTAACGTTACACCGGAGTCATGAGATGTGCTTAGATCAATGGTTTACACCCCAATTCCTGGGCAACTTTGGGGATTATTGGGGCCTGTCCTATGCACCTGTTACAAAACATGGAACGTGTCTTTGGCCTAAAGAAACAAATCCTTCTATTCTACGTGGAAGCTGGGAGATACACAGGATATTGTCGCTAGTCCTTTCTATGATGAGATTTTTTTTCCCCTTAGTCATTTTTGACCTACAACATGGTCGGTGTCATGTTGAATATGGCAGTTATGTGAGGACACTTAGGATTTTCACCATCTATGAAATTATTCAATGAAGTGGTTGTTGATTATCCCAACTGCCAGCCAGGATTGCGGCTGGAGTGAGAAACTCCATACTGATCTCCAACCTCTTCTGCAAAAATGCATTGGGTGCATTTTTCTACACCCAATGTTATAAAAACTCTTCAGTTTCTCCAAGGTGGGATGGACACTTTCCTTGGCCAGCCCTTATAATCCAAGTGGGTTGATATGCAACAGAGAGATTTTGGAATCCAGACGTCATTTCTCTCTTAACAAATCCTAGGTCCCCAGAGATCTCACTTTGTACCGAAAAGAAAAGTCTCATGTGAAACCAAAACTAGTCATGGCTGCTTTGTTCTCTTTGGAGTTACCCACTGGAGAACCTCAGACATGATGATTTTAAGTACAGTGAAGAATGCACTGCTTTGTTAAGGATCTAAATGTCAAAAAATAAAACTTTAAAAACTTTTAGGAGAAAATGAAAAGAGAATATCGTTACGACGTTGAAGTAGGAAAAGATTCCTTAAAGAAAGTTTCCAAACCCATACCAAAGAGGAGGTTGAGGTAGGAGGTGGGACACAGGAAAAGAGGACTTACATTGGGAGAGGTATTAGTTCATTGTTCTATCTCCCCCCACCAGAGATGTCTCTTTCTCTCTTTAAGTCAAATTGTGTGCCTTTGGGTGGGAGGCGTTAAAGGAGCCTCTTGGATAACCTGACGTGTTGGCTGTGGAATTTGATGGGATGTTTGGTTTATGTCTATAAAAAGGCTATGGTGAGAGTGGGGAGAGGAAGCTGCATTGGGAACAAGCAATGGTCCCCAAAAGAGAAAGCCTGTGTGGATGTTCCCAGTCTGGGTGTTGGAATCTCAGCTGTCACTCTGTAGCAAAGGAGTTGCTGTTAGAGATTTCCAGTGGGGAGCCTCAGAGAAACCCAGAAAGGTGCCTATGTATTATAAACTCACATTGGGAACATGCCACATTTAAGGGCACTGTCACCAGATTACATTTGTTTCTTATCTTTACTCTCTATCCCCACATCTCCCACCCCAACCAGGGATGTATCAGAAACTGAAACAAGTGACGTGGGGTATGGCTGCAGGAGAGATGAAATTAGGAGGGAAATGCTAACAAGACTTCCCCGGGGAAGGAAGTTGGTTTAAACATCTGACTTCGGCTTAGTTCAGGATCTCGCAGTTGGTGGGTTCGAGCCCCGCATCGGGCTCTGTGTTGACATCTCAGAGCCTGGAGCCTGCGTCTGTGTCTACCTCTCTCTCTCCCCTCCCCCACTTGAGCTCTCTCTCGCTCTCTCTCAAAAATAAATAAGCATTAAAATAAAATAAAACAAAATAAGACTTCCTCTAAGACAAGTTTCTCAGCCTAAACAAAGTAGCGGGGAATCTCAAAGATAAGCAAAGAAACAAGACTCACCAACCACCAAAAGTAGACACACAGAAGACAAAATATAGAAGAACTAAAGCCCGAAGAAATAGGCTCAGCCGTTGACAGGGTCTCTTAGCTTGGGTTTCCCCAGCAACAAACCCAGGTTCAAGTGCAAATAAGTCTTTGGAAGGTGAGGGAAAGAGCAGGAGGAGAGAAAGGAAGTGAATGCCATCAAATCAGCATGCACCATGGCAATGAGAACTCGATCCCGTTGGGGAAACAGGATCCGGGGTCAAACACGCGAGTCGGTGATCCAACCTGAGAGTGAGGGGGTTCAGGTAATTTTGCACCAACTTTCAATAGTCGGTGGTTGAGGACTGCTCCTGAGATTTAGTTCCTTAATTCCTCCAGCCAGCAATTTTGGTAGCAATGTGGGCTTCGTAGGCAAGAGAAAGCCCTCAGGCAAAGAAATATAGGCACTGGCAACTGGCTTGTGTGCACAGTAGTGTTAAGAATGAGGAGATATGCATGAACACCAGACAGAGCCCACTACGGAAACAAATCCGTGACTTTTGCAATAAAGTAATGTCCTCAGAAAGATGTGGAGAGAAATTGCATTCACTTGCCGTTAAAAAAAGTAAGTAAGGGATTTGGAAATAACAGAGATACACATATGTACACACAAACGACGAGTGAATTAATGTAAAGTTTAAATGGAAGAATTCATCCAGAAAATAATAGAAAATCACAAAGAGTTAGAATACATGAAAGAAGGCATAAGGGACGGATCCAAACGTACCCATCTTTTCCAGAAAAAAGATAATAGAAACAATGGGTGAGAGAAATTACAAAATAAGAGAAAACAAAATGCTATCGCCAAAAAAGAAATAAGTTCTTATCAAGGGCTAATGAGAGTAATGTTACAAAGACATACACCTAGACATGAACTTTTCATAATGGAAAGTTCTTAAATAGATCTATATACATGGGAAAATATGGCATAAGATAAAATGAATTTTCAAGTTTATAAAGAAAGAAAATCTATTATTCAAATATGATATTGTCACAATTAGCCAATTTAAAAATAGATCTCTGCCTCACATCATACTTCAAAATAATTGCAGGTGAAAAAAAAACACCCAAATTTATAAAAACATGAGAGTAAAATTATAGGAGTTTTGTCTCACATTTACGGTCAATTAATTTCAACAATTGTGCATAAACAGTTCTATGGAGAAAGAATAAGTTTTTCAAGAAATGATGCTGGGACAAATGAATATCTACATGCAAAAGAATGAATCTGGATCTCTATCGCAAAGCACGTACAAGAATTAACTCAAAATAGATCAGAGACCCAAACGTCAGAACTAAAACTGTAAAACTCTTGGAGGAAAACATACGAGTAACTTTTTGTGACCTTGGATCTAGTGGTGGCTTCTTAGATATGACACCAAAATCACAAGTTCAAAACAAAAAATAGATAACTTGGGTTTCATTAAAAATAAAAACTTTTTTGTGCATCAAAGGGCAGTGCCAGGAAAGTGAGAAACCAAGCAGTGGATGGGAGAAAATATCTGTAAAGCGTATGTTTGCTAAGGGGTTTGTATCCAGTATACATAAAGAACGCTCACAGCTCAATAAAAAAATCAGATGATAGCAAGTGTCGGTGAGGATGTGGAGAAATTGCAACCCTCATACACTGCTCGGGGGGAATGTAAAATGGTGCAGCCATTTTGCAAAACTTACTGGCAGTCAAAAAGTTAAACCTAGAGTTCTCATTTGAGTCAAAAATTCCAGTCTCAGGTATAGACCCAAGAAAATTAAAAGCATATGTCCATGCAAAAACTTGTACACAAATGCTCATAGCAGTATTATTCAAAATAGCGAAAAGGTGGAAACAAGCCAAATGCCCATCAAGTGATGAATGCATAATTGTGCCATGAAAAGGAATGCGTTTTATGCTACAACATGGACAAACCTTGAAAACATTATGCTAAGTGAAAGAAGCCAGTTCCAAAAGACCACATATCGTATGATTTGATTTATATGAAGTGCCCGCAGTAAAGCAAATCCACAGAAACAAGAAATACATTAGTGGTTGCCCAGGGTTGGTGAGGATAGGAGGATTGAGGGTGGGTTTAGCCGACGGAGCCACCCAGGCGCCCCACCCTCGGGGGGTGGGTGATAAGCTAAAGGGTACAGCGTTCTTTTTTAAGGCCATGCAAATATTCCGAAGTTGATCGTGTTGGTGATGGCATAACTCTATATATTCAAAACCATTGAATTGGTTACACTTTAGTGGGCAAGTTATCATGTGTGTGAATTACGTCTCAATGATGCTTTTACAAAAACAAAAAATGAATCTATTTCTATAATCTTGAAGCATATAGGACTTTGCTAAGCATACAAACCGCAGAAGTTAAATGAACAGATTGATAAATCAACATTCAAAATCTATATTTGGTAAAAGATACGATGAAGTTGAAAAAAAAAGAAGAAGAAGAAGTTACAGGCTGGGAGAAAATAGTTGCAGAGTACATATCAGACAAAGAATTAATATCCAGAATATATACAGAGCTTCTACAAACATCAAGAAAAAGAAAATGATAATTGATGAAGTGAGTATTGGGGGAGGGCGGGTAGGGCACTGAGGAGGAGGTAAGAAGGAGGGCAGGAAGGAGGTGGGGAGGGAGGTGGTCCAGTCTGAGGACAAAGCACTGGAGAATAGAGCGGCTTAAAGTTGAATAAAGAGCTTGCGTGCAGATGAGCCTGGGCTGGACATTTTAGTTCTGGACACAAGATCGCTCCTATGATTGAAAGAGCTCTGAAGACTTTTACTCGGTCAGGTCTTGGAAACGTGTGAGGATTTGTCTGAGTGAGGAAGAGGAAGAAAAGGTGAAAAAGTCTGAGTCTCAGGTTGGGTTTGGAACAGGAAGGTGTAAAACGAAGAAAGCCATTTTCTGCTTAGTCCACGAACTCGTCCTAAACATGCGGAAAGCACTGGAACTCAGCTATGGCTAGGGCAAACTAAATTAAAATGATATATGCTTCATCCATCACGTTGGACAAAACTTCACAAGCTTGGCAAAGGTGTGGGGAAATTGATATTTTTGTTCTAGACGGTAACATAATTTGATACTTTTTGGGACGTCATTTGGTAGTCTTTATCAAAATGAAAAATTCTCATTTCTTTTGACCCAGCTAGTCCAAGTATATATATATATATATATATATATATATATATATATATATATTGCTGCAATATTATTACTAAAATAGAAATGTGGAAAAACAACTTAAGTTTCCATAAACAAGGACATTAAATAAATGTTGGGGATTTCTCTACCGCACGCAGGTAGCAGTAACAAAGAATAGGGAGGGAGCTGCATGTCTACCAACAATGAAAAATCTAGATCTGCTGTTAGGTGAAAAACAAAGACAATTTCAGGAAAGTGCACGTAAAATGGTTCATTTTGTTTTTAACTTTCCATGTATCAAGGGAGGTCTTTAAGAATACACAAAATGTTTCAAGTGCTTTTTCTGGGACAGGAGTGTAGGAGGGAAAGGGGGACTTTTTGAAACACTTTTTTTTAATGTTTATTTTTATTTTATTTATTTTATTTATTTATTTATTTATTTATTTATTTATTTATTTTGAGAGAGAGACAGAGCATGAGCAGGGGAGGGGCAGAGAGAGGGAGACACAGGATCCGAAGCAGGCTCCAGGCTCTGCGCTGCCAGCACAGAGCCCGATGCGGGGCTCGAACCCAGGAACCGTGAGATCATGACCTGAGCTGAAGTCGGACACTTAACTGACTGAGGCACCCAGGGGCCCCGAAAGGGAAACTTTTATTTCATCTTCTATTTTATCACTCTTCAACAGAAATATAAGGAGAAGCAAGTAAGTGAACCACACATTTAAAGTTTTCCGGTAGCCACATTTAAAAAAGTAAAAAAGAAACGTATGACATTATCTTTACTAGTACATATTTGCAGCGTAATCTATCCAAAATATTATCACCTCAACCTATAATCAATATAAAATTCTTCTTAACGTGATGTTTCACAATCTGGTTTTCGTCCAACGTCTTTGCAATCTGGTTTTTATACGCTCAACAGTCCCGTGCGGCTAGTAGGCACCATTTTGGATAGTGAATTTCTGTATCTTATTTACTACTGCCATGTTTTAAATGATTTTATTATGTTTTTGTGTTTCTCTTATTATTAAAAATGGCAAAGAATCAGAACCTTTAAAGTTTTCCTAAAGAGAAAGGAAAAAAAAAAAGAAAGCAAAACAAAGGAAACTGCCTAATCACCTGCCTTGCACCCGTCATTTACTGAAAGTCCGTGTTTCTTCTCTTCGGGGCTCTGGATCATTGTTATTGATGTGGGTGATTGGCAAAGGGCTGGGGTGGGGCGGGGGAGGCAGGGCAGAGGGAATGTGGTTTCGGTCCCATGGGACTGTGATGTGTGAATTGGTGGTTCCCGAGGGAGTTAGGCAGCTCTCTCTGGTTTTAGCGGTCTTGACCTCCTCTGCCCAGGCAGTAATCAAATCACCTATATCTGGTTGAGGGCCTCCCCCAAGCATGTGAACAAGTGATTATTGCTGGACCGGACATGCCCTAAATCCCCCTGCTGCCTTCTGACCCTTTCAACTTGTCCAGTCGCCCTGCCTTGGTTCTTCTTTATTATGTAGACACGCAGACGCAAAACCAACCCTTGGCTTTCTTCTGGAAGAATAAATATCCCCAGTTCTTCCAGACTTTCCGACACGGGTATTGTGTTCCTCTGGACCCTTTCCAAGTTCTCCACACCTTGTTTTAGTGCAAAGCCCCGGCACTGTCATCTAATTAATGGAGTTGGCCTGATTAGCTCGTGGTGGCCACACTTTTCTCCCCTGGCTTACACATTGTGGCATTTCTCCTCACTTGTTTGTTTTGTTTTGTTTTGCTTTTCCCCACAAGCAGCATTTTACTTTGCCAGTGATTCCTATATTGCATTTGTAGAGAGAGATCTGACACCAGAGTTCTTCCTCTGTTCACAGGGCAATTGACTCCCCTGTAAGAAATAATATAAATTATCCTTTCTGGAAGTATTCTTCACTCCTTTAAACTTTCAACATGACAAAAATTGGAATCAAAATCTGTGACAGGCCGAAGATAACTACTGAGATCAGAGAGAAACTCCCTGATTTGAACAACATGCAGGAGAGACACGGAAAATATTAAGTTAAATACTGGTTTTCATTGCGGATTCATTTCATTGCGGAGTCAATTCAGACCCCCAACCTCCCTTAAGCCTCTGGGGTCTGGATAGGAAACTCTCCTGTGAATTTCTAATCTATCTTGTCCCTAAAGTGGTAAATCTTAAAACTGAATTGACTGTGAATATATATTTTATTGTATTTACTTTTCCTGGGGCTTATGACACACACCTACAAGATGCACTGAGGCCAGATGTTGGTCTAGAAGAGATTGTTAAAGGCAAGTAGCCTTTTGAAGTAGCTTGTTCCATCAATACCTATAATGGTAAATAGAGGCATTGTATTTGGCAAGATGGAGAACTGTCTCCAACACCTGCCCCGATTATCCAAAGGACCTTGAAAGTTTCTTTGGATGCATATCAAATGCAGAAATTAAGCATTTTAGGGGCACCTGGGTGGCTCAGTCGGTTAAGTGTCCGACTTCGGCTCAGGTCATGATCTCATGGTTCGTAGGTTTGAGCCCCGTGTCGGGCTCTGTGCCGACAGCTCAGAGCCTGGAGCCTGCTTCAGATTCTGTGCCTCCCTCTCTCTCTGCCCCTCCCCCGCTCATGCTCTGTTTCTCTTTCTCTCTCTCAAAAATAAACCTTAAAAAAATAAATAAAAGAAAGAGAAATTAAACATTTTGCGTTTTACTCTTATTGAGTTGAGGTTCAATCAAATATTAGTAACGATGTTATTTATACTATCATAACAATTATACAACCAGTTAATTCCACTGAGCTCTTAGCGCCTTGAAGCCAGGGCCTTTTTCAGGTGCTCGGTTGGTCTCTTGTGGGGTTCCTAGCACAGTGCCTGGGAGGTAGTCAGCACTCAAAGTGAGATTGCTGAATAAAGGACATGGGTTAGATGAGATCACATTAGGAAAAGAAACCACTCATTGCTTTAAGAATCCTATTTCTAGGCAATCAAATGCCACTTGATGCATTTGACATTTTACTCATCCAGTTGTAATGTTTATTTTCCAGGTGTGGAAAGAGTAAAAATAATAATCAGTGTATATGTTCATTTATTTTATTTTTTGCCAAAATGTTAGCAGGGCGCGTGATGTTTATGCCTGTGAAACTTACCGCAAGTTCCTGCGTTGCTATTTTCAACTAATGTTGTACAACAACAATTACTAATAATGTCAATGCTTTGTGCTTATATAGCAATTTCCATCAAAGAATTTCAACAGCTTTCAAGTCAAGGCCTTTTCAAGAACAAATTCATATTATATTATAGTCTTACTTATTTTGAGAGTGCTTGCTGGTATCGTTCATTTCTTCGCATTTCATCTGTTTTAAAACCTGTTTCTTCTTTTTACAATTCAATTCAATAATCTGTGAGCTTTTCAAGACCTCCCGCACCCCACACCCCAGTACATACTATTCTGTATTTTAGGCTGGTCAAATGTTGCTCGTAGATACTAGTCTGAAATAGCCCTTGATAAACAGATGAACATTTCAATTGGAAATACCAATTTACATTCCAGATGATGCAAATGTTGCCCAAGGATCAAGAAACAAGGTCCATTACACCTACTGGATGAAGACCTGTAGTTAGGTTTAAATCTTGGTAACAGAGCTGCTATTAGGATCAAATAGAAGCTCCAAATATAGAAGTTTTTATCATACCAGTGAATGACTTCCGATCAGTACTTTCGCTCAACTAAAACTGGAAATAATGATCCTATGAACCCTTAATAACAATCAGGATATAAATTTTTACATTTTAGAATAAGTTTACTTTCTACATATTATACACGCACATACACACACATACATTCCACATAGCATATACATGTATATATATAGTATGATATCTAGTATGATATAGCATGATTCTCTGGAAGACTCCAGCTGGATCCCAAACTAGTTTGGCTCTTTCTATATTTACTCAGGGTGGAATATGAAAGGGACTTGGAACAAAAATGATCATAGGCGCATTAAGTGTTATTTTATATCCGTATCTGTGGGGTTTACTTATCCTGTACACATATAAGGTAGGAGAGAGATTAGTTAAGTAATTGATAATTGTTTTTCCTGTGACAATAAATCAAATCAAAGCGTATTTTGCATAAGTACCTTTAAAAGCACTCTCTCCTTAAAAGTTGCAATAATTTTGAATAAGCACATTTGAACGAGAACGGAAAAATGCAGCCATTCATTCAGATGTTTTGTTTACACAATGCCAGAATACAAGAACAATCAGCAGTGTTTGGGTGACTAATTGGCTGAAGTGTGTGTAGTGAGACTTCCGTACCAAATGCTTCACTATTATTCCTATTATCATTATCAGTTATAATTCGTATTCATCTTTTGAAGTTTGGCAGACTATAATCAAGTGTAGTTTTTCTTAATCATGAATCTGAATTTGTACCTTTAGAAATATGACTTCAAGAGGGGAAAGAAGTAAATTATTCAGATGGCATATTTATCCAATAGCAATGAGAATAAAACACTTTTATTGAGGGATCGGCATAGTTATTTCTACATCCGCATTGATGTATCGGTGCCGTAGAGTCTCACATTCGCATTTATGAAGGGGTGTGCCATTTGAATTATCTGCTTTTATGAATTAGCTTGTAAAAATAATGCAATTGCTATTGAGGCTGTAATGCCTCGTGGAATTGGCTTTGCTTGTTTGTTTTGACAAGTGAGGTTTAGTTTTATGATAATATTTCAGAGCACACGCGTAAATGCCCTGTAGTCTGTTTTGTAAAGGTAATGAAGCCTTAGTGATCTGCAATCTTACTGCTGCTTCCAGATATTAAATCTTTGCTTGAAAGTAGAGTGACATTGGCATATTCACTGAGAATTCTTAGGCCAAGGAGAAATGATAAGCATCCCCACCACAGGTATTTTTTTTTTTTTTTTTTTTTTTTTTTTTAGTAAATGTATCCTGGTTGTTACCTTGATGTATTGCAGTGAATGTTTCGAGAGCGTTATTCAAAGGATGGATTATCTTATGTAAACAAGAGCAACACATATCTGTACCAACTCTTGCATTGCCCCGAGGGCGTAGCAGTGAACAAAAGCAGACAGAAGTACTTCCCTTGTGGAGCTTACCTTCTAGTGGGAGGGACATCCAAAGACAACAAAACTATGCAAACAGGGCACATTCTGTCCTGGGCTGCTGCTAAATGCCATCCCTAATCTGTCTTCCACACAGCAGCAAGAGCAAGGACCTAGATCTTGTCTGATTATGAGAGAGAAAGAAAGAAAGAAAGAAAGAAAGAAAGAAAGAAAGAAAGAAATGAGGGAGGGAGGGAGGAGGGAGGGAGGGAAGGAAGGAAGGAAGGAAGGAAAGAAGGAAAGAAACCCTAAACATTGCCAAGGCCTAGAGGCTTCTGCCCATCTCACACCTCAACTTCCAATCAAACTGTCCTCCAGCCACAGTGGTCTTCCAAATGCTTTTGCCAAACTCACCACTGGCTTTGCTTATGCTGTTCCTATTAGCCACAATGCTCTTCCCTTTGGTTCATTGTACAACCAGCTCTTTCTCAGCTTTTTGGACTCCTCTTAAACCTTATCTTCTCAAGGAATCCTTACCCGACCACCCACCACGTTATTCTCCAAGCCTGGTTTGGTTTCCTTCCTTGCACCTATAGCATTTGTCTTTATTTTATGTGTTACTTTTCTTGGGTTTTCCATGCTGCCCCAGTCGGATGCAAGTCTACATGCATAAGGACCATGCTTGTCTGGTTCATCATTCTGTCTCTATCTAGCACCTGACATTGTGCAATGCACATAGTAGGTGCTTAATAAAATCTTGGCTAACCGACCTTGACCAATGGCCAACTGTCTGAATGAATGAATGGAAAGGAAGGGAAGTGAGAACCCCGAATCATCACCCCTCAATACAATACATCATATTCATATCATACTAATTGTGTTCGTTTGAGAAGAACACTCTCTCCCCTGCGAACCCCCCCAAACACCCACCATACATGGGACTGGGTCAGCTTCCTTTGCTCTTTGCTATTATAGCATTATACCTCTTTCACTGTTTTGCTCTCACTTGGCACTTTTTCATGTTGAAATTTTACATTACCTTGGGAACTATTTGCTTAATATTGGCTTCTCTAGAGAGAGTGAACATCACAAGGGCCAAAGCTATATTGGTTTTGCTAATGCTTATATCCACAAAGCTAGTACAAAGCCTTACAAATTATAAGCACTCAATACAAGTGTGCCAAAGGAATGAAGAAACGGAGTTCTGGCAGCCTACCTAATTTCTGCCAGTGTATGCCCTCTGCACAAACATGCTAGTCTGACCCTCTCAGGATTGTATAGAATGACTTGGGATTTCCCAATCAGAGGAGAAGGCCCCTTAAGTTTCTACCGTTTAAATCCTGGACTACTCAAGGAGTGAATGTTTTTCTCAAGGGTTTACCAAAGTAACTAGAGGTTGGGTAGAAATGCCTTCTCTGGTTTAATTCTTGATTTCTAATATGGCTTATTTCTATTTTCATTTTAGCAACTGGAATATAGTCATCACAATTCAATCTTGCTTGGACGTCACGGAGAGATGAAGTAAATGGGTGAAGCAGTTAGGAGGAGAGAGGGCGGTCAGGGCGAAAATACTGGAGGTGACAATGCCCTAAGACATTCAAAATGAGTTAAACAAAACTAAGCAAACAAGCCCCATCAGAATGCCATCAAAACATGACCCAATGTCCAATGACTGATCAACGGATAAACAAAATGTAGTATGTTCCCAGAATGGACTATTAGTCAGCCTTTAAAAGGAAGAAAATCGGGACACACGCAACCGCACGGATGAGCTTCGAGAACGTTACGTTAGGTGAAATAAACCAGGTGCAAAGGACAAACCCTGTGTGATTCCACTTATGAGCGGAGCCGTGCTTGGTTGAACGTGGTAGAGACAGAAGGTAGAATGGGGCTGTCGGTGCTGGGAGTGGGAAGTAATGGGGAGCAGGGGCAGAGATGACAGACGCATTAAACGAGAAAATAGTTGGTGTGGCACTGTGCTGAGAAAGGGAAACTTTTTTTTTTTTTTACATCGTGACCTATTTCATTTATTCTCATTTTTTACTGATAAAAATATCTTCTCTCTCTGGTTGCAGCTGGGCTCCCTGCTTGACTGTGCACCCGTCAACCAAAGTTCTACTGGAAGAGGTATGAATCGTGGCAACGCTGATATTTTGCAACACATGTCTTGTTGTCTTGGTTTATAGAAAATAAGATGCATGAATAATAAAGTGTGTGATAATATAACTAAATCACATTTGTGGGATGCTCTTTGTTTTGCAAATTAAAATGCACAAACAGCACAATCCTTTTGTCTTTATCAAACAGTTTGCTGGGTTACCTCAACTTGGAGCGTGTACATAAATATTCAAATTGAGCTTTTCACTCGGAGGCAATTTTGACATTTCCATATTGGGTTCCTCAGTGGCTTCGCTACGAAAAATTAACCACAGGTGACCAAAACATGATCCCTTATGTTTGTATTACAATTCTCCCAGTAATACACCTGACAAGTAGATGGTATCATCAGGTGAAGGTATTATAAAGGGTCTAACCACTTAAAGAATTAATAATAAAATGTTTATGGGGAGATAAACCTACCATTAGCTCAAATAGTCCAGTTGGAATCTCTGATGGCTCCGTGTCTATTTTCTATCACTCTGAGATGTTCTGGGTGGGAAGCGCTCTTATTTAAAAGAAGGTTGTGCTAGCTAGCTGCTTCGACTGATTTCAATTGAGTATGTGAGCAGCATTAAGAAGGGAAGTGTGCCAGCCGGATGCATATGGATGCAGGAACAAAACCAGCCCTAGTTCAATCTCTCTTGCAATTCAGATGAGTCCCTCGGGGACGGCGCCTTTCCATTTCACTCTCCGCTCGAGACTTTTGCCACTTTGCAGATGAGAGTGAAGGAAGGAGCCACATGTCCTTGGCAAGGGTGGACAACAGAATTGCACCAGAATCACACGATGCAGCACGGACTGGTGAAGAAGCGGGCGATCTGGCAGTAGAAAGCATGTGTTTATGCCCTGGCTCACCACCCGGCCAGCAAAGCAGCAGCAAACATCTCATGTCCAAGGACAGGTGCAACTGCTCTCCACAGCGCCTTGGTGAAGATGTGACCGTCAGTCATATGAGAAAGTGTCCCACGAATATTTGCTGGACCTCAGAGTCGACCACGATTTCACTCTCTTATTGGCATTTGGGATTCATGCCCCCTTATAATGCTTCCCTGACCCCGTCCCCCAATTTTGCTGGAAACCTATCCTGGCTGTGCGTTTCAGATGAGTATCACCCAGATGGGTGGGTCGCCTGGAGGACCTTGAAGATGTTGGTGTCTATAGAGCACAACTCGGAGACAGTGGCAGAGAAAGGCGGTGGAGTTAGTTCTATTAGCCTTAGACAAACCATCTTTGTCCGCCAAAAAACCAAACAAAACAATATAAAACCAAAAGCAAACCAAAACCAAAACAACACAGATCGGGCACCTCCAACCTGTTACATATCTATACATCCATATATATTGGAGTAAATTATGCTTTCAGGGATTCTTTCTAAAATGCTAGGTCAAAATCTCCCTCGCTGACAGCAATTTTCAGGGCAAGTCCAAGGGCAGCTTTTGACCTGAGGTTATTAATCCATCATTACTGAAAGTTCCACTGTATAATGTTAGATCATAATATCCTGAGTTATGGTTATTTAATGCATGCGTTGTCTCTCTGTCTCTGTCTCTCTCTCTATACATACGTACATTCTTCCGTGTATATATGTACACACACATACAAATGCATAAATACACACACATACAAAAGGGCCCCATTTATTTTACCTGCAGTGACTACATTTTCAAGCTTTATAGGTCTATACTTTCTTGGGCTTAATGTTGCATTAATGCATTTTTGTTTGCCTGAATGACTTCTCCCCAGCCCTAGCTTGAATCTGTTCATTAAGATTTCATGAAGCCGGCTCTTGATGAATTCACAAGCCAGAACTGCAACTTTCTCACTGTTTTTGCCGTGTTAAAAAAGCGCAGCACCAGCTTTTCATACTAGTGGATGGTAGAGATAAATCCTCCGATGCCAACTCGTCACCTCAGGATGACAGAACTCCCGCTGAATGTGCATAAGTCCTTTATCATGTGAAGTGATTTGAGTGAAACAAACGGGTTAGTTCCTGTGTAGAAGGCTAAGAAGTGACTCCTTTAAAATGGTAAACATTACAGTACATCACATCTGGAAAGCTGGTGTGGCTTTGTTTGTTGTTGGTTTTGGTTCGGTTTTTTTCTTTTGCGCTGTGTGCTTGTCTGAGATTTCTGCGGTCGATGTGAAAGTTGCAGATTTCTTTCGAGAGGAAAGTTCCAGAGAGGGGAGGGATGGGAACCCTCCCCGGGGAGGTTTGAAGGATTTGCACAGTACTGGTCTTGTTCTAGTTGACAAGTTACTTTCACGCATTTCCTCATCGAGGGTTTTGAAATCGCAGAAATCCTATTTGGGGGATCAGGGAGGTATTGCCTTGTCTTGAGTTTTTAGCTTTTTGAGCTAAGGTGAAGAACATGATTTGAGAGCAGGACACAGTATGTTGTCATCAAGGCTTCTGTGCAGTAATGGGTTGGAGGGACGGGAAATACTTTGACTTAAGTAAGATTAAGAAGGCCGGAGCCATGAACACTTCCCAACTTGACTTGTGTGGACCGTCTTCAGCGTTTGGCGTGAAATACCCAGTATTGAATGCTACTCCCAGGAGATTGAAGAACAAGGACAAGGGCTCACGGATATGAGAAAGGACAAGGACCTGTCCCTTTCTTTCCCGACATGCTCAACCACTGTGGCTTCGGGTAGGCATTTCTGTATGGCCAATAGAGTGGATAAGCATAACATTTCACTGAGCAAATACCGAAGATTAGAGACGATACCTACTTTGAAAGTTGTAGACACGCAATCCCTTGCAAGGCAGTTTTTTATCTGTTTTACTTTGAGGAAAGAAGATTTGGGAACACAGGCCTGGTGTGTGGGCCCTGAACTTGGGCTTTTCTGACTCTAGAGTCCATGCCTTTCCTACTGCACTGTCGCACTGTTCTTTGGGATACTGGCTACACAGCTGTAACGAAGACACGTGAAACAGAAGTTCATTTTGCTCTTATGAAACAGACCCGGGTGGCCCAGAGGGTTTTTACACACAAGTCGTCCGGGGACCCAGGTTGGTCAGGTGAATTGCTAGGTCCCAGCCAGCGGGAAGAAACGGGTCCTCAGTGGCAAATGTGCCCAAGATGATGACCGAAGATTTGCGCGCATCAGCTCCACTTGAATCCCGCCAGCCTGAACACCCGTACGCATCAGTGGAAGACAGGCACTGCAGTGTGTGTCCGGGTGGCCAGGTGCAGAGGTAAAATGAAAAAAGAAATGGATGTTGGGAGACAACTCTCTCTACCTCAACCACGGGACCTCCACGGTGCCTCTACCCTCCACGTTCATGGGAAAATCGGGACAGGAATAGCTGGGGCTTTAGGAAGAAAGGTAGTGAGGAAAGCAGAGCTGGGAATGGTTCTTCACATTCTAGATTTTAAGGTTCTGTTCTTATAGCATTTGTCAGAATCTGAATATAATCTGCCCCCAGATTCCCTGTTCAGAGAAAATAACTTTCTCTTCAACCCACTCACGTGCTCCTCACAATAACCCAGAAATGGTCAGTTTCAGAGTATTTCTTATTCCAGAAGGTAATACCAAAACCACAGCCGGCCTATTTGTTTGTTCTGTATTTTGAGGTCCCCTCAACAGGGCCATATTCCTGCAAGTTGAACTGCTTGGATGGCTCCAGACTTACCAACTTGGCTTAACTCCTGGAATATTACTTAGTTTCTCACCATTAGCTGACCCAAGACTGTGAGCTGTTGAACACCAGTTGGAGCTGGCATGATCCTGTGATAAACCCTTTTTTTTGTTTGCTTGTTTGTTTTGATTTGCTCCCATTGTTTTTCATTTCTTCTCTTTGAATTTCTGCCTCACTTTAACTTCTTGTAGTCCACTCTTTTCCCAGTCTGATAAAGTACAAGGGTTTATTTGTTCTTTTAATATGTTTGATGAGCACCTACTGCGTGCCTGGTGTTTTTGTAGGAGTTGGGGATTCGGCACTGAACAGAATAAAGTCCCTATTTTCATAGTGCTTCCAGATGAAAGGCGTTTTTTCTTATAGAGCTTATTTTCATAGATGCCAATGTGCGTGGGGAAGAGGGAGGAGGCAGCAGGCAAGAGAAAGCAAACATGCCAATATTCAACATGTCACTTGGTGATTTGCGACACACAGATCAGCAGAGAAATGGTTGTGGGGACTGGGTTATTTTGGGCAAGCAGTCAGGATGGACTCTGTTGGTGGCATTTAATCTGAGACTGGAGTAAAGTGAGGGAGGAAGCCATGCTGATTTCAAGATCAAGGCAGACTCCAGCAACTGTGACGACAATGCTCCAGCAATGTGCCCACAAAGTAAGGGAGAGAGGAGTAGAAAATGAGCCGAGAGAAGTAGTCATCAGAGATATCAGCAAGCCAGGGTAAGGACTTCGGATTTTATTCTGAGTGAGACAGGAAGCTATTTGAGTGTTTTGAGCAGAGAAACAAAACGGCCTGATTTCCATACTGTGAGCTGAGAAGTCAGCCACTCCCTCACTTCTGCTCTATTCCGTTGGTCGCAAGAGTCAGCTCAGATTCAATGGAAGGGTACTATGGAAAGACATGATGCTAAGGGACAAGATAATTGGGGTCATCTTGGAGGCTGGCTAGTGCATGAATATCTGCTTCAACACCATTTGTTGAAGAAAACTATGTTGTCCCTGTTGAATTGCATCGTCACTCTTATGAAAATTAATTAGCTGCTGATGTGTAGGTTTATTACTGAACGTTCTATTCTGTAGCAGGAATCTGTATGTCTAAACTATGACGGGTGCCTGGGTGGCTCACTCAGTTAAGAATCTGATTTTGGCTCACGTCATGACCTCACGGTTCATGGGTTCGAGCCCCCGCATCAGGCTCGGTGCTGACGGCTCAGAGCCTGGAGCCTGTTTCGGATTCTGTGTCTCCCTCTCTCTCTCTGTTCCTCCCCCACTCATGCTCTGTCTCTTTCTGTGTCTCAAAAATGAATAAATGTTAAAAGAATTTAAGCTGTGCCGACACCACACTGCCTTGCAGCAATTTATGAAATAAGGTAGTGTAAGGCCTACAACTTTGTTCTCATGTTGTGAGTTAATTTAGGTCCTTTGTATTTCTATATACATTTTAGAATCATCTTGTCATTAAAAAAAAAAAAGGCTATTGGGATTTTGATCGAGATTGTATTGAATTTGGGGAGAATATACATCTAAACATTACTGAGAATTTTGATCCATAAACATGATACATTTCTACATTTGCTTAGATATTTTTTGATGTCTCATAGCAATGCTTTATAATTTACAAGTTAAGGTCTTTGCTTATACTTTAAGTTTATCCCTATATAGTTTGTGTGGGTTTTTATAATGTTTATTTTTGAGAGAGAGAGAGAGAGAGAGCACAAGCAGGGGAAGGGCAGCGAGAGAGAGAGGGAGACACAGAATCTGAAGCAGGCTCCAGGCTCCAAGCTGTCAGTGCAGAGCCCAGTGGAGGGCTCAAACCCAAAAACCATGAGATCATGACCTGAGCCAAAGTCAGATGCTTAAACTGACTGAACAACTCAGGTGCCCCTTTTATGTTGTTGTTGGTTTTTTTTGACACTATTATGGATTTTTTTTCATTTCAATTTCCAACACTGGGCTGCCAGCATATGGTAATACGATTGAATTTATTTATTGACATCTTATGACCTTAATAAACTCATTTATTAATTCTCCTGGCTTCTTTGTAGGTTTTTTTCTTAGATTCTTTAAGATTTTGTACAAATTCAACCTTAATGTCTATGAGTAAAGACAGTTTTACTTCTTTCTTTCCAATGTGTATGTCATTTATTTCTTTTTCTTGCCATAGTGCACTGACTAGGTCCTCTAATACAATGTTGAATACAAGTGGTAAGAGTAATTTTACTTTGTTCCTATGCTTAAAGGAAACTCATATAACCTTTCACCATTAAGTCTGATGTTAAGTGTAGAATTGTCATAAATGCTGTTTTTTCAGGCTGATGAAATTCTCTTCTATTTCTAGTTTGCTGAGAGTTTTTTCATTATAAATGGATATTGAATTTTGTTAAATTCTTTTGCTGCATCTATTGAAATTAGCGTATATATTTTGTGTCTACTTTATTAATATGACAAATAAAGTAGATTTTTCTAATTTTAATGCAACTACTGCTTTCTCAAATAAACCCCAATTGGTCATGATGTATTGGCTTTTCATTTATTGCTAAATCCAATTTTCTAAAGTTTCTGCCCTCATGTCTGTTACGATGTTGGCCTATAGTTTTCTTTTCTTGTGATATCTTAATCTAGTTCTGATACCCAGGCTGTGCTGGCTTCAAAAATGATATAGAAGGTATTCTGTTCTCTTTTACTCTCCAGAAGAGTTTGTATAGAATTGCATTTTTGCTCCTTTGGCTGGTTGAATTCACTGATGAAGTCATCTGGACCTGAATCTGGAGGTCTTTGTGGGAAGGTCTTTAATCACAAATTCAGTTTCCTCAATAGGTACAGAGCTATTGTTTATTTCTTTTCAGTAGTTGGTGTCTTTTAGGTATTTGTTTTATCCAAGTTGTCAAATTTATTGGCGTTGTTCATGATATGATCTTATTATGCTTTTAGAGCATGTAGAAACCATAGCAGTATTCTTTCTTTTATTTGATACTGATAATTTTTGTCTTTTTAAAATCACCGTTAAAGGTCTATCAATTATATTGATCTTTCTCCACAAAACAGCTTTGTATTTTACTGTTAGTTTCCCTATAATTTTTCTGCTTTCTGTTTTATTGCCTTCCATTCTTATTTTTAGTATTTTCTTTCTTCTGTCTACTTTGGGCTTAATCTTCCATTCCTTTTCTAATGTCTTTACATATAAGCTTAAATAATTGAGTTGTATACTTATAAATTTTCCAATAGAAGATTTTAATGCAATAAATTTTCTCTCCATATGCTTCTTTAGCTGATTTTCCCCAGATTTTAATGTTGTCCTCTTATTCTCATTTAGGTAAAAAATGTCTTTCTAATTTTCTTTGTGGATTTATAAAAAACGTAATATTTGAAAATTTTCAGAAATCAATTTTTTAATTGATTTTGAGTTTACTTTCATTACGATCAGATGATGTGCTCTACATTTTAGTCCTTTAAACCTCATTGAGTTTTGTTTTATAGAGTGTGGTCTATCTTGCTGAGTGTTTCAAGTGCAATTGAAAAGACTGTGTTTTCCACTGCTGTTGGGTGGAGTTTCCTACAAGTGGCAATTATAAAACTTTTTTTGAAGTTTTGTTCAAGTACTTTATATCCTTATTAGGTTTTGGTTTAATTGTCCTATGAATTACTGAACAGATTAGACATTGGAGAAAAGAAGATCAGAGACATTAAAGGCATAGCAATAGGGGCCCCTGGGTGGCGCAGTCGGTTAAGCGTCCGACTTCGGCCAGGTCACGATCTCGCGGTCCGTGAGTTCGAGCCCCGCGTCGGGCTCTGGGCTGATGGCTCGGAGCCTGGAGCCTGGTTCCGATTCTGTGTCTCCCTCTCTCCCTGCCCTTCCCCCGTCCATGCTCTGTCTCTCTCTGTCCCAAAAATAAATAAAAAACGTTGAAAAAAATTTTTATAAAAAAATAAAGGCATAGCAATAGAAATTAAGGGACTAAAAGAAGTGGGGAAAAACTTAGGAGGCAAAGAAAAAAATGGATTAAAATAATGCCTGAAAAATTTTCCAGGTGATGAAAACCAAAAACACACAGAGCCAGGAAGTTTAGAAGATCCTAAACAGGAAGAAGCATAGGAAAACACACACACACGCAAAACCCCACATGAATCAAATTCTTTGAAAATATGTGATAATAAGACAAATTTAAAAGCAGCCAGAGATAAAACACACATTCTGTATAGAGAAACAGAGAATCTTAAGAATAACAACACGTTTCTCATCAGAAACCATGAAGGCCATCAGACAATGGAAGGACACATTTGAAATGTCAGGGGAGGGGGGTGCACCTGGGTGGCTCAGTCAGGTAAGTACTCGACTTTGGCTCAGGTCATGATCTCACGGTTTGTGGGTTCAGTCCTGCATCAGGCTCTGTGCTGACAGCTCCGAGCTTGGAGCCTGCTTCCGATTCTGTCTCCCTCCCTGTCTGCCCCTCCCCCACTCACATTCTGTCTCTCTCTCAAAAATAAACATCAAAAAAATAATTTTTTTGAAACGTTGGGCATAAAATCTGCCGACCCACAATTTTATGTCCAGCAAAAGTAACTTTTAAAAGAATACATGCAAAATAAAGACTTTAGGACCAACAACAACTACGAGAATGCATCACTAAAGACATCTACTAAAAGAAGCATTAAAGGAATTTATCCAAGCATAAAAAAAATTATGCCAGATGGATATGAGACCAAAAAAGAGTGGTTAGTACTCCAACTTGTAAACATGCATGTAAATGTAGAAGGCAATTCTTGCCTTGTTTTTGAATTACTTTAGAAGATAACTGATCATTAAAAGAAAAACTAATACGTTTTTATGGTAGGACTTATAATCTAGTAGACGTAAAATGTATGGTAACAATGCACAATGATGGAAGAGAGAAGTGTATTGTAAGGTTCTTAGACAACATGTGAAGGGGTGACATGTAATTTGAAGGTAAAAGCGGATAAATTGAAGATGTGTACCGTATATCAATCCCGAGTCACTTTGAATTCAGATGTTTTACCTTATTTTTACATTTTCAATTTCTGTCTTTATTTTCCATTGTTCTCTTCCTTCGTTCACGCGTTCTTTCCCATCTTTGAACATATTTACGATTTGTGATCAGAGTCATTGCCCTTGGCGATCCCTGCAGTTTTCTCTCCAGGGAGCTGCCTTCTTTCTGGTGCTCAGTTCTAGCGGCCTTAGCCTTCTTGACTTCACCTTTATCGCCTCCCCTCAGTCATTGCACAGGCTCTGCTGGGCTGGTCCCCCCAGTGCTCTGACCTGGAACTGCTTCCGGCCATTGGGCCAACGCAGTCGCAGGCTCACCTTCTTTGCCTTCCCTCTGGGATCACAGTCCTATGATGACTCTCGTCCAGTGTCTGAAAACCATGGTCCCATATGCTTTTTCCATTAGTCTAGTTGTTTACGACCCGAGGGCAATGTGAGTAGCACATGATATTTTGCAGGAAGTGGACCCCTCTCAAAATTCTCATGCCTCCCTCCCGTGTTGGGGCGTGTCAGTTGCTACCCCTTGGTGCGCTCCACGCTCTGTGCTTACCTTCCAACTCTTCACACTGTATTTTAACTTCTAGTTCATCGGCCCCTCTCTCCTTCTGGTCTCTAAATCTTCAGAGCAGTGGTTGCCTCACTCATCTTTCTGATTTTAACGCTTGGCATGATATCTGCACAGAAGTGATTCTCAAAACTATTTATTCAGGCTTTCTAGTGTTGTCGGGTCCTTGGAACCTGTGAGGCAGCAAATATCACACGTGCATCAGGGACGGCAGAGACGGGACACATGTCTTGCCACTTGCCCTATCAGATCCCGAGGCAGACATTATCGATCACCAGAGTTCTGCTTCCCCGCCCCCTCCCCGAGAGAAACTATGGCTTTGAACTCCTTCCTAACACGCTTTCGGATATCTTCTACCAATAAATATGAGTTCACGCGTATGCTGCGCAACTTACTGGCCATCCATGAATTCGCATCATCCTTTCTTGAAAATAGCATTTTAGGGGCACCCGGGGGGCTCAGTCGGCGAAGCGTCTGAGTCTTGGGCTCAGGTCACGATCTCACAGTTGGTGAAGCTGAGCCACTCTGTGCTGACAGTGCGGAACCCTGCTTGGGTTTCTCTCTCTCTCCCTCTCTCTGCCCCTCCCCCACTTGCGCTCCCTTTCAAACTAAGTAACCGGCAACTTAAAAAATATTAAAAAAAATAGCATTTTATTTCATTTACTTAGTGAACATTTATATGACACTTGGTATATGTTCGCTTCATCCGAAGCACCTTACAATATGAACTACTTTATTACAATTGTAGGCTGTCGCAACTTGGAGCGTCCCCATTTTCCAGGTGAGGAGGCTGAGGCACAGAAAGGGGAAGTAACTTACGCAAGGTCCTACACCTCCTGAGTGCTAGGTAGGGATACTATTCCAGGGAACCTGGCTTGGTGCCCTAGCCCTTCACCGTTGCACTCCACCGTCCCTCCCCACCATGGCCCAAACCAACCAACACATTTCTCTTAAGGAAGAAGCTAAGAAAGTAGTTAGCACCTTTTCTGACAAGCTGCGGGAACAGATGGGGCGTGGAGTTAAAAGGACCTTAGGCCTCTTCGAACACAAGGGAACAAAACCAGCGTTGCTCCCGATTTCTTCATCTAAGAAATACCTATTATCCCCTTTCCCAGGCCTTGCTGGAAAGGAAAAGCAAACGTTAAGCCAAACGAAGCACAGAACAGTTACAGACTGCCAGGTGTCACCTCAGACACACAAACAATCAACTTTATGTGAGCTCAGCTGAATTCCAGAGCCCGTCAGCTAGAACAACAGATATACTTTATGCCCTGGATAAGATTTTTTTTTGGAAACTGGAATTGCAAAGGGGCTGGGGTTGGGGAGGGGAGTTGGAAAAACAGGAGGTGACCTCGATCTTCATTTTTTTTTAATATCCACCGACTGTCATTGGTTCACCATCCTTTCAAGGTGCCTTCCTACCCTCTGTGCAGCTGTTTTCTAGGGCACACAAATTGTGTTCCGGTCCCCCACAGACCGGAGCAGAGAAAGCAGCGAGAGACTGAGCGGGAGAAGAGTCAAACACCTTATGTCACATTTTTGTCAGCAAAGGCAGATAATCCGTGACACTTTCACAACAGGGTGAGCAGACGTTCTCTTCTTCTCTTTGTTTGCTTGTTCTCTTGTTTGCTTTATGCAGGTAGCGGCCCCAGAGGAACGTGAAATGCAATGAGGCCTGAGGAATTTTGTCCGTTGAGGATGATACCTTGGGCTGTGTTGTGGGAGCCTGGAACTCTGGACAACAAGGGGTGGTGGATTTCTTCCCCTAGAATTTTGAGAGCTGGCAAGTCAGCCTGACCTTTGCCCACAAGTGACCCCTGGGTGCCCCACAGAATTCAGCAGACATGCCCAACACAAATCCAGACTCCGGGCTTCGACGCCAAGACGGTAATTATCCAGGCTGATCTTGTTGCATGTGTTACATCGTCACTGCCCAAGGTCATCTACCCCGTTGCTCTGGCGGAGGAAAAACAACAGCAGCCACTTCATTCTTTCCAAGACTTTGGGAGAAATCTCATTTCACAGGGATTCTACCTCTTACTTCAAAGCCCGTGAGATACTATGTTTCTCAGCAGCCCCAGAGCAAAACATTGTCTGAACATACGTTTTTTTTTTAATGGGTTGCTTATATTTCTCTTTGTTTTCCTGTGGTACAGAAAGTTGCCTGTGAGTGTACATGCTTTCTGGGGCCCAGGAGACTTGGGGGTAAAGTCTGCAGTTCCAGAACACTGTCATCCTGTCCTCCTTTCCGCCCCCCCCCCCCCGAAGCGGGCTAGAGACCACAAGGTGAGGAGAGGGAAGCCCCCTTCTCCTCATTAAGGGTCAACAACTGACTTGTTCTGGAATGGAGCTCTCGCCTTTAAAACTCTGGACCATTGGTTGGATACCAAGGAAGTTACGCTTTACCCGGATCTATCTTTTCAGACAATCACAGGCGTCGAATGTGTATCCATATACGGCATCGATAGCATTGTTAGGATCTAAGGAAAACGAAATTAGGTGTTGCTATTTTTAGAGTAAAACATGCAAGGGGTAAAATGAAACAAGACAAAAACAAGAAAGACAAAATGAAGTGGAAATTAGGTCCCCCTCCAGAAACCGATCCCTAGGAGCAGTGTTCTTCCACCTCAGAAAAAAACCGTGTTACCAGCCAGGAGTTCTGTATGATGGGTAATTTTTGCACGTGCAAGCATATGTTGACTTGTGCATTAGTGTGTTTTCCATTTCCCACAAAGAGATATGGACCTTGTTGGGGGCAATAGTGGTAGGGGTTCTTAGGACTGCCGGTCAAGAAGTTATCCTATTTGGAAGCAGGAGAAAACCTACTGGCTTGGATTTCCTAGCTTTATACTAGAGGACAGGATGGGCAGGAGAGGCTTATGATAATTGTTTTACGGTATAAATAATGGTGTCGGCTGTGCAAGGCGTAATGCAAAGAAGTTTACACACGCAGGACCAACTGCATAACTTGGGGGGCCTAACGTAAAATGTAAACGTCAAAGCCCCTCGCTCAAAAATGAAGAATTTGAAGATTGGACGGCAGAGCATTATAACAAGCGAGGGGCGTGCTGACCCAGGGTGCTGTGTGACCGAATG
Organism: Prionailurus viverrinus; assembly: GCF_022837055.1. Lineage (NCBI taxonomy): Eukaryota > Metazoa > Chordata > Mammalia > Carnivora > Felidae > Prionailurus > Prionailurus viverrinus. The sequence goes on along the minus strand of NC_062565.1, from coordinate 141,011,667 downwards.
GGCGGCGCGCCTGCGAAGCTGGCCCTGTGTGTTCATGTTCACATTTACCCACGGAACATCCCCAGGATAGAGGTACACCTTCGTTTTGCAGATGGAGGCCGAGACTTAGAAATTTCAATTTTCCGTCTCCTTTCCGGTGTATTTTCCCTGTAGGATACCATGGCTTGGAAACGGCATCCACACCAAAACCACATGAGATCCCCAAAGAAGGAAAGTATTTGACCCTGATATTGGTCATCTGGACAATGCGAATTTTATGTGTTAGAGGCTCTCCACCTTTCAGCTATCAGATGCCCGTAAAAACAGGCTATGAAATTTAGCAGATCCTGTCTTAATTAGATTAGCTTTTGCACAGCACGATGGCAGAGTGGCATCGATGGCAGAGAGATGGCTCCCTCTCTGATGGAGGGTTTGTAAAGATTTCTGGTGGGAATTCTTTATGGAAGAGGGAGTCTTTCATCCACAGAGGCTGACAAATAGAAGAAGGGGGAAAAAAAAAAAACACCCTGCCTCATAATAGTATAAAAACGTGGTCGTGGTGTGTCAAAGCAGAAACATGGGTCTTTGTTTCATTGATGTTTCCCTTTTATTTGGCTGGAGAACAGGGATGGTGTGGGCTAAAGATGGGGGAGGGGTGTTCAAAACGACGGGGGGAAGAAAAGAATGCAAGGGAGGTGAAAAGGCTACAAGCAAATTCTTGTCGTCAAATCCTCCAATAAATCTAGCACCAAAGGAGTGCTAAGCGCTCAGCTGCCTGTCAGTACGTGAGTTATTTATTTATTTATTTTTTCAGACAGGAAACAAAAGCGCACAGTTTGTCTGGAGCTGGTCTTACCGTGATTACACTCAGCCTCTGTTCCCTCTCCCCCTTTAAGGTCACCCAGGAAGGCCCACAGGACCCAAACCGACAGCCCCCGGTCCCCGCTTTGTTTCGCCCTCTCTGTTCTGCTTCTGGCAGAGGCCCTAACCTGCAGCGTTGTGTGGAACGTCGCCTGTTTTTCCGTGTGGGCCCATGAGTGGCCACCTTTTGGGGGGCTCCCCAGCAATTCGGGGCGCCTGGTGCGTAGTCCAGTCTGGAAAGAAGGGGGATGCGAGCCATTTCTCTTGCCATGGGATCCACCAGCTGAAAGGTCAGGTTCAGGCAAAGACCTTCATCCCCGGGGCTGTGGGGTCTGTGGAGAGAGACTGCGAAGACGAAGGAGAAGATGATAAAAATGTGTTCCCACCTCCCAACCTCCCTGCCCTGGGGCAGGAGAGGAATCTGGGGTCTCCGCACCCCCCGAAAGCCCGTGAAAGCAGGACGAGAGCACTGGTGGCCGGTGCGAAGTGTGGCCCGTCGCTTGCTCCAGGGCAGGCTGATCGGATCCACATCTGACACGGACAGGGTTACTAGGCAACTGATCAAATAAACGTGCTGGTCCTACAAGCAAGCTCGCAATTAATTAACTTAGCCATTTTCATTTCGACTGTTTTCTTCCCTTCTCCACCTCAACCTGCTTTGAGATCCTGGCGTGTGAGAGGCCTCAGGGAGGAGGGGGCTGAGGACCCGTTGAGCCTTCAGTGGGAAGAACCCGATTCCTGGAAGAACCTGATCCCGATCAGCCGGTAATTAGCCTTTGAGGCAAGTAAGAAAATATACGCGAAAGGCCCCCGAGAGTGCCAGTCACGTATTTATTCAGAACCCGCGACTCTTCCCAATCAGGCCGGCCAGTGAGCGGAACAAGACGAAGAACTGACACCAGGGGATCTCACTTCAGTGGTCGGATCGTTTCCACGTCACACAGCATCGCTGGTGCTCTGTGGACATCCCCCTACCTGCTACGGGGGTGGGAGGCAGAGCCTTTAACCAGCCGGGGTGGTCATGTTCCTGGAGGCCAGGAGACCGGAGTCTTGTCTTGAGAGATTCGAGGGAGTCAGGGGGACAACCCACCCACTGGAGGGGGCATTGCAGGGGGAGGGTCAGAGCAGACGAGAAAATGCCAGCTATATTGGTACCATTGTGAATGACTGGGCTTTGAAAAGGTAGAAAATGCAAGGTCTGGAGTGGGGCATGAATAACTAGACAGGCCAGATTGTAAAGACCTGTTCCTGGGGTGCCTGGGTGGCTCAGGAGGTTAAGCCTGGGACTCTTTGTCTTGGCTCCAAGTCATGATCTTAGCATTCGTGGCTTCCGGCCCCACGTAGGGCTCTGCACTGAGAGTGCAGAGCCTGATTGGGATTCTCTCTCTCCCTCTCTCTGCCTTCTCCTCTCTCGCTTTTTCTCTCCGGAGTAAATAAATAAACATCACAAAGAGAGACCCGTTCCCGTCCCCCGTAAGGAGTTTACAATTCATCCTGTGGGCAGGAGAAACCGCTGAAGGATTTCTCAAGGGAAGTTGACTTAAGGGAAGTAGAGGTCGACTTTCATCATAGATAGTTTACTCCTAGTCACATAGGATTAGGATTTAAGAGGCTACTAGAAGAGAGAAGACACTGCAGAGGCCTTTGTAATAGTCCGGAAGGCAGAAAAGGACATCAAGCGGGGCTGGGGAGGAGGGACGAGGCAGAAGACGCCAGCTATCTGTGCCGCGAGGTTGATTGGGAATGGGGTGGGAGGGAGGAGGAGGGTCCAGGTGACAGCCAGACGGACTGGGGAGCCCCAGTAGGTGGTTGGAGGCATCAGCTGAAAGCTGAAAGTTGAAAGCTGAAGGCTCCAGGAGGAGCGTGACCCTGGCAGTAGGCGGGAATAAATGACTGACTGACACATGTTGAATCTGAGGGTCCTATGTTACTGGTTAAATAAGGCAATTACTTAATATTCCCTAAAAGACAGGGACACCTGGGTGGCTCAGTGGGTTAAGCATCTGACTCTTGATATGGCTCAGGTCATGATCTCATGGATCATGGGATCGAGCCCCTCACCAGGTTCTGCACTGACAGCTTGGAATTCTCTCTCTCTCTCTCTCTCTCTCTCTCTTCCTCCCTCTCTGCCCCTCCTGCATGAGCACACTTTCTCTCTCTCTCTCTCCAAATACATAAATAAACAAGTTTAAAAAGTATTCCCTAGAAGACAGGAATTAAGGGAGATCCCTTGTAGAACCTACATTCCAAAATCGACTGCTGTATGGGACCTTATTTCCACAGTGCTATTTAAAGCAGGATGTAGAATGTGTAGAGAGAAGGGGTGGGGTGTGCGGAAGGGAGAGCTGAATCCAGAATCTCTTCCACTTAAACGTATTTTAGTAACAGCCAAAGACCTAATAGCATCGATAGAGTTATTATTAATCATAACTACTTGATCCACTCTAATCTCTCCTTCTAATTACGGGATGGAGTAGTTATATTCAAATGTGAATCAGGCTGGCATTACCCACGGCAGATAGATGCGCCCTTGGCATATGAATCATCCTGTAAGATCTGACATCCCCTGTGCACTGGGTCAAATGCAGCCGTCAGCCTCTCTGGTGAGGGCAAGATCATCTCTAATGGCAAAAAGGGCTCAAGGTGCTGGGGAACCAAATGAGAACCTCCTGGCTACTGGGCAGGAGCACTGGATAGAGAACTATTTCTCAACGTGCTGGGAACCAAGATTCTGTTTCCGTTTGTAACGATTGGAAGATTTATGGTCTTGCTTTCACATTTGCCTCAAACTGGCCATATCTCTGTGCAGCCAGTTTTCAGCCTTTTCCAGTGAAATGTGAATGACCATTCTGGACACACAGGTGGTGACTCAGGGAGTGGGGGTGACAAATGTCATAGTGCACAAACACCATGGGTTCTAAGGAAGATGCTTTCACATTTAAAAGTAACCTAGGCTGGGGGTGCCTGGGTGGCTCAGTCGGCTAAGCATCTGACTTCGGCTCAGGTCATGATCTTGTGGTTTGTGAGTTCGAGCCCCGAGTCTGGCTCTGTGCAGACAGCTCAGAGCCTGGAGCCTGCTTCCGATTCTCTGTGTCTCTCTCTGCCTGTACTTGCTCTCTATGTCTTTCTAGAAAAAAAAAAAAAAAGGAACCTAAGATGTATGTCCATCTCATCCCAGGTTTTAAACTCATTCCCTAATCTTAAAAAAAAAGCTTTAAATCTATATTTTATGTAACGTGTCTTTTTTTTTTTTTAATTCACAGACTATCTCATAAGCTATAGTGATTTTTTTCTGTGCAAGTGGCTATGGATGGTCCAGGGCTGGTGAAATAGTTCACTAAAACATTTGTACATGTGTTTTCTATTACTTGCTGAGCAGGCTGCTTGTGACCTTGGCTTCTCAGACACTGTATTTCCCAAAAGAATTATTTTTTTTTTCCTGATTGCTTCTCTTCAGACACAAATGCTTGCTGAAATGGCTCCAAGGGAACCCTTACTCCAAACCACACTGTCCACTCAAAACGTGGGCAGTTCTGTTCAGTTCTGTGATGCTCCAGTCCTTGCCACTCTGACCACTTAGTCCAGTAGGCCCAGTCTTGGGCTGTTCAAAGACTTTTGACCCCCCATTCTGCTAGAGATTTGGATTCGGGGAGTAGGCAGTTTCACAGATGCCCTGGGCATTGAAGGGACAGGGAAGCTAAATACCACTGAAAATGCGGCAAGCTGAGAAAAAGAATCGTTAGTTGTTTTTAAACTTTATATCAAAAATGCCATAATTAAATTCATTTTTATGCTATTTGATGTTGTCCTTCCACACCACTACGTTTTTGAGATTTATCTGCACTAACATACGTTATTTTAGTTCACTGATTTTAGTGATTGTATAGCATTCCATTAAATGAATCATCACAATTTGTCTTCTTACTGATGAACATTCAGGTTGCTTTAAGCTTTTCGCAGCTACAAACAATAGAGATCGTTTTAAGATTTGCCCGAAAATCAATACTATCTTATATTAATATGGCTGCTTTATTTTCGTTAATATTTTCCTTTTTCTTTCAAACTTTCTATGTCTTTATGTTTCAGTTGAGACTTCCATAAATAGAACATAACTGGCGTTTATTTTCTTCTTTTTGTTTTTTACAATAATCCGACCTGATGATCTCTAATCTTTAAGTGGAAAATGTATTCCACTTACATCCATTGTGAATTTTGGGATTTGTTCCTACCACCTTATTATTATTATTCTTTTTACTCTTCATTTCCCTCCTTTTCTATCTTCTTTTGGTTTGCCCATATTTCCTTACAATGTGAACGTGCAAAATTGAGCTAACAAAGTCTCAAATCAATATCTCTAGCTTCTTCCTGACTGATGTGGAACTTAAGTGGTTTATTTTGGATGAAACTTTTCCCAACTTGTTACTATAGTGGTTTATTTCTACCTTGCAATTTTACTACTCAGAATTAGATAGCATTATCGTTATCCTTTTAAATAGCCAATTCTTGTTGAAACGTGAATTGTGAAATTTCCTTGTTCACCATTCCTTTTCTCCCCGCTGAGACCATTTTTTTCCTCTTTCTTGAAACATATCGACCAGAGATTCCTTCAGTGAGGGTGCTAACAGTAAATACATTATGTTTTCTGTTCTACACATTCCTCTGTTCACGTCTCTCTTTTTCTTTCTTTTCTTTCTTTCTTTCTTTCTTTCTTTCTTTCTTTCTTTCTTTCGTTTTTTGCTATGTTTGCATTTTGCAATAATAATAGATTTTCAGGAAGTTGCAAAGACAGTACAGGGAGGCTTCATGTGGCTTCTTCATCCAGCCTCCACCAATGGCAACGTTTTGCAGAGCCTATAATATAGTTTTAATACCAGGAAATTCGCCATTGGTACAAACCATACAATTTATACAGACTTCTCCACTTCTACGTGTACTCACTTGTTTCCCGCTCTCCCTTAATTTTCATCATGTATATAGCTTCACATAATGATTCTTACGTGAATTCCAAGATTCTTACTGTACCATTACTGCAGCCTCCCTCATGCTCTCCTGCTTCTTCCATCCCTCCTCCCACAGGCATTGATCCCAAGAGCACTGCTAGGAAACCATCCTGAATGCTAAGCTCTCATGATCTGATTTCCAGAGACAGCAGTGTGCGGCCATGGGCGAGCCCTCATCCGCTGATCGCACCATCCATTTGGGATTCTGGGTTAATGCACGTTTCGCTGGTTATATCCCCAACATCACGCAGCCACAAGTCCTCACTTCTATCCTTGCTTAGGCAATAAAACTGTCATACCAACGCCAGCCACCACTCCTTTGCCATTTCTTATTTCTCTGTTTCTTTTTTTTTTTTTGCTTTTTAATATGCATTTGTATTATCATTAAGCTTATTTCCTGATTTGATATATATTTATATATTTGTTTGCACCCACAAGTTTCTTCATGCATAGTTATTCATTTTAACTTGATTAAATATCCATCATAAATGCATTCTCAGAAATGATAGCACCTCTTTAAATTAGTTGAAACTTACAGAATACATTATTATGTTCACTTTTTCCAGATGTTCAACACATGCCTAAAAGCAATGCTTAATTTGGAGGAGGTAACATTGTATATTCATTACATAAAATTTGTTTACTATACACACACACACACACACATACTATATATATATATATATATATATACACTAAGTGATATATTTATAAAATATATAATATACACTAAATACATACATATTTTTTCATAATTCATATCCTGATTTTTTGTAAGCTTGATCTAACAACCATTGAATAGTATGTTAAAATGCCATTTCTTATTTCTTACCTGCACCGGAGAATATTTCATTTTGTCTCAAAAATTTGGCTTTGCATTAAAGGAATGTTTTCTATGTTGAATCTGTTATTTCTAGGTGTTTTGTAGCAATGGGGTTTTTAAAAGTTGTACAGATCACTGCAGTGTCAGAGCAGATTGGCACAAGGGTTTCGGATGGGACGGCTCAATAAAATGGTCATTGTTGTCATTGATGATCACTATTGTTATATCTGTGAAAATGACAATTTGCATCTTCTTCCTTTCCCTATTTCCTGGGCGTTTTAAGTTCTTGCCTCTATCTTTCCCACTTTGTGGTGATTTTTGGATGCACTGGCCCCCCGGTCAGCAAAGCCCTTTCAGTCCCAGGAGATGTGCTCCTCGGATTGTGCGATCTTCCTCAGGTCCCTGAGGGTACAGTATTTGCCCCTTCAGCCCAGTCAGACTCAGGGTAGTCAACCTAACTTGCCTTTCTGAAAGCAGAGGAAACACTATTAATAACTTTCTAAGGAATATTAATACCCAATGACAGAAAACACACCTTAAATTTCAGTATTACTGAGGTACGATTGGCCCACGATAAAGTGCACCCATTTTTTTTTCAACGTTTTTTCATTTATTTTTGGGACAGAGAGAGACAGAGCATGAAAAAATGCACCCATTTTAATTGTACTTAATGTGCTTTGACAAACTTATACATGCACGTGACCACCAAACACAGCAAGATGTAGGACATTTTCATCGCTCTGAAAAAGGTCTTTGTGGTCAATGCTTCCAAACCCATGGCTACAGCAACCACTGATATGTTTCCTGCCAGCATAGCTTACATGTATTTTTCTGACCCATTCTACCAGTGAAATCATACCAAATGTATGCTTTTGAGTCAGGCTTCCCTCACGCAGCATAATGTTCGGAGATCATCCCATGTTGTGCGTATCGGTGGCTTATTCCTTTTTGTTGCTGAGTAGTTTTTCATTGCCTGGATGCCCTACAATTTGTGCCTTCATTCACCAGTTGATGGACATTTGGGTCGTTTCCAGTTTGGGTTATTATGAATAAAGCCGCTATAAATGCTTTAAGGTACATGGCTTTAGATTTCCCCACGAGCTCTCCTTTTGTCTATTCCAAAAGATTTGGGGTCTCAAAGCTCTTAAGCTCTCAGGTCTCATAAGATATTTCTGACATAAGATAAATTGGACATTAGAACATCATTGGATTCTCTTTTCTCTAAGAATAAATATCTAAGCCACATGGTAGAAGACAGGAAAAAAAAAACCACAAAAACATGAGTTCTTGAGACCTGTAAAAATACTATTTTGATTATCACCATTATTATTCATAGCTCATTATGTCATTTCTCTACATACCTGATTGTGCATGTATATATGTGATTGGTGCCAGGTGTTTTTAAAACTACTTTCCTTTCCATTTCTCTCTCTGATTTTAGTCTTTCCAACGTAAATATAATGAAAGCTTTGTTATTCTCGCAAGGTCCTTCTTTTCCACTATGCTCATGACTCTTCCTTCTCCTCTCTAAACTGTGTTTAGATGAGGGCTGGACCTTCTGGAGTTCAGGGTTCCTTGTTGGGAGATGGGTGACGAAGGCCAAGTAACGTGGGGAACAGAGAGGGAAAAAAGAGGGAAAAAAGAAGGAAGAGGGAAAAAAGGGGAATAAGGCAGGGGAACTGCAGACCGAGGAAAATAACACAATTTAGAGGACATGGCGAACTTTCTTTCTTGTCGAAGGCAGCAGGCACTGGAAAAATATTATTCAACAGATACACAAGCGTGAAAAAGCAGACAACAGTCTCCACTGAGCTATTTTCTTTTTTTTTTTTAATTAAAAATTACTACACGACAACATATACCAGCACAGGGACATCTCTGAAATATAATTTAGCTATGGATTGTGACGGTTAAGTTGAAAGGAGAAGGTGAAAGAGGGTCTTCCTCTTTATACTTTTTGGTTTCCCATTTCTCCTCCCTGCTTTGCCATGTGGCCGGATCAGTCATGGCCACCATTGTCTGTATAGAACTTAACATACCACTAAATTGCCTGGGCAATATATCAATGATGAGGTATGGCTTGAGATCCACACACTCGCTCACGAAAAGCATGACGTGGGTCTGGCTGGGTTGAAATGACAGCAAAAGGCAAGGGCAGTGGGCCCCAAATCCAAGCTTTTCTTTAAATTTCCCTCTTTAGGGGCGCCTGGGTGGCTCAGTCGGTTAAGTGTCCGACTTTGGCTCAGGTCACCATCTCACGGTTCGTGAGTTCGAGCCCCACATCAGGCTCTGTGCTGACAGCTCAGAGCCTGGAGCCTGCTTCGAATTCTACAACTCCCTCTCTCTCTCTCTCTCTTTCTCCCTCCCCTGCTCACATACTGTCTATCTTTCTCAAAAATAAATAAAAAAAAACCCACATTTGTTAAATAAATAAATAAATAAATAAATAAATAAATAAATAAATTTCCCTCTTTATTGTTAGGTCGGCACCATTGACAACCTTGATCACCCTCCTTCTTAACAGCTTCTTCCTCCTTGACTTCCAAATTATTTCCTTACCTTAGGTGGCTGGTTGAAAGTTAGTCATTTCCTATTTCCTAGAACCTGGAATGTAACCTTATATGGGGAAAACGTACACATATACATAGGTACATAAATACAAATATATACTTATATATACATAGTAAGAGCAAAAAAAATACAAGAATTTTTGAAGACCCAAGTACGTTAAAATCTTGAGATAGATTTTCCTGGATTATCCGGGGGAGCCCTAAAATACAGTCACAAGCATCCTTACGAGAGAGACAAAAGGAAGACCGGACACACACACACACACACACACACATACACACAGAAGAGAAGGTGGTGGGAAGACAGAGCAAAGAGATATTTGAAGATATTGGTCTTGAGATTGGAACGACACACCCACAAACCAATGAATGCCAGCAGCCTCCAGACACGGAGAGAGACAAGGAAGGAGTTCTTAGAGCTTCCAGAAGGAATGTTGCCCTGCTAACATCTTGATTTCAGTCCCATGATAATGATTTGGGGTCTCTGGCCTGTAGAGCTGAGAGAATATATTTCTATCGGAGTAACCCAGTTTGTAGCATTTTGTTACAGCAGCCACAGAAACCTAGTCCACACTCTGGCGGTTTCTTCTCTGCTTTGCCCCCACCCCTTTCCCTCTTTTTAGGATATCCAAACACCCCCATCCCTCTTTTTAGGATATCCAAATAACATCCAGAATTTAAACTTCCAATCTCATCTGACTTCTCTTGTGAACTCCTTTCTTGAGTGTTTGCATCTCCTTCTGTGAATCCTCTGGGTTTGTAAATCAGTATTTCTGGTCTCAGCTTTGCAACTGCCACTCGACCAGCCCGAGGATTTTCTGCATGCTAAACCCTCTGCTCGCTGTTTCCATCCAGTTAATCGGATGTGAGGGGCCTTAATACATGTGGCACGGAAGATTTCGGTGGGTAAATTACCTTGAGAATTGCTGGCTTAAACAAAGTGAAAGAATGCTAGTCCCTTACCAGGAGGCTTCTCCGCTGACGTGTTCTGAGATACTTCTCGGGAAATGGCTGCTGAAGTGGTGATTTAATTGTAGATGAAACTCAATTCCTCGTCTGGAAGCTCCCGCACCCACAGGTTTGGCCTAGAGAAGGCCTGCTTTTCTTCTTCTGCTCAAGCAGCTCCCCTTCTAACCGTGATGCCTGTGAGTCCTGTTGGCCCATGACAGCCACCTACAGGGGACCTTCATTCTCTTCCCGCCACACTCTGTGCTTCGCTTAGAGTCCGGCTTGTGACGCGCTTGTGGGTTGAGAGACATACACGATTTCCTTCTTTTGTCCCTTTGTGGTATATAAGGTATAATGGAGTCCAGAGTGAGAACACAGAGAGTCCAGATTTGAAAGTAATAATGGCAATCTTATACACTTCAGGTCTCCAGAGAAAGAATGATAAGCTACTGTGCCTTTAAAACCCAAACACACACAATTGTGAAAAATCTGGTTAGCCAAGTAACCCCAGGAAAGGTAATGAAAGATAGATTTGGGGAGAAATTGGGAACTGGAACTCAAGTCCACGTAGGGAGGCCATCTGCCTCTCCCCAGACTTCCTCAGCCTCACAGCCCTTGGCCGAAGGCCTCCAGCAACTGTGAACCTTCCCAGGGGACTCATAAGCATCTTCCCCTGAGCAAATTTACCATGTTCAAGCCCAGCCACCTGCTGGCTGAGTGTATTCTCCATGCTCCATGGTATTCTTGGATGTCCCAGACCTCACCACGATGGTGTCTAACCCAGGGTCCTCGCGCCCCTCAGCCCTCTGAAATAACACCCGGACTCTTGAGCTATTTTCAATATTTCAAAAATCAGTGGTTCTCTGCAGTAAGGCTGCGATTATTCACCATGACGTCACCATTTTGGGGGGTGGGGGAGGAGTCATTTTAAATCAGTTGTACTAATATAAGTCAGTCTGTGACGATGACCAACTCCAGCTGGCAATTCTGCATGCCGTCGGTGAACACAAATGATGAAGCAAATTAATCAGCAAGCAAGAGATGTGTGGTGAGTAGACAAAAATTTGTGAAAATATGCACCCAACTGAGAAAAGTAATAAAGGTAGCCCTCAGTGGGGAAGGAAATGGGGAATTCCGCTGTAAATCTTTCCCGGACAACTTCTTTCTCAACCTGATTACTCACTTGCCATTGTCTTATTTTTTTTTCTCCCTTTCTTAAAGATTATTCTGCCATCTACCCCCTGCCCCCCTACCCTTCTTTACCCTACAATACGTACCCAGCAAATGACTCACAGCATTGTTCTCTAGTCCTTAAATTGATGACGTGAAAAGAATGGTTCTTAGGTTACAAATGTGACTCCGTTTACACAAGCATAACGTGGGAAGCAATGTGCCTTGTGTACCATAGCTCACCCCTTCGAGTCTTGTGTGACCACGGCTCCCCCACACCCAACTGAGAGCCTCTTAGTTGCTATTACCAGGGGCACGGACCTTGTTCCTTTTCTTTCTTTCAGGTTCCCTGGACATTCTGAACACACGGTATTCAAGCATTTTCTGGCACGGATTTAAAGTGGTCTGTACAAAACTTAACGTACCGTGAAATAAACCCGGGCGATTAGTTATTACTTTTTTAAGTAGGCTCCACGTCCAATGTGGGGCTCGGACTCACGCCGCCGCGATTAAAAGTCACATGCTCCACCGACCGCTCAGTCAGGTGCCCCAATCCGGGGCATTTCATAAATGATGACGATGGGGCTTGATATCCACACACTCGTGAAAAGCTTGACTTTTGTCTGGGTGGCTTGAAAAGGCAACAGGACACAAACGCCCTTGTTCCTGTGTCAATGTGGGGGTAATTTGGCCGTCTATTCCTCAGACGGCCCAGAAGCTTTCCCAAGCCCTCAGAGCAGCCAGATGGGACAGGAGGAAGGGGTGACAAGGCGGGAGGGGTAGAGTGGGTCACCTCTGCAGCCAGTCGCAGGGCCTCTGCGTGGTAAGCTGGTGGCATTTTCAACCTACTTGCAGGTTCCAGGAAACCGAACCTGAAGCTGGTGTGAACTTGGCCATTGTTTCCCAGCTTCCGACGGCACTGCCTTGAGCACGCGGCCTCGCGCGATCAGACATGGCACGCACTTTCCAGGTCACACGAAGAACATAATACGCTAATGACAAGCGAAATGAAAGAAAATTTTTGCCTGGGATTCACCATGGCCAGCAATGGCCATTTTCCTTTCTTCACTTTCTGGGTTCTCTTACCAAATGAGTGCATTTTTATGTGGTTGTAACTGTATTGGAGACATAGTTCCATCTTCTGATTTACATTTAACATTTTCTCACAACCGTTTTTCTAGGTCGTTGCTGTGGCTCACCGCTTTGCAGCCCCAGCGCGGACGTGGCCATTAGCTTTGTCCTTTCCCTGGAGGAGGGCAGGCCAGGGCTTTCCCACCGCCCTCAGGCTGGGTTCTTGGCGGGGGGGCTCATTTTGCCACGAGGGCTGAGGATTCGGAAAAGAGGGCCCTTAAGATGGCAGGGAAAGATCAATGTTTTCCATTTTCTTTCCAGAACAGGCCCTGGGGCGGGGGATGGGGGAGACGTGCCGGGATTTTAGTTCATGGGTTTGGTGAGGAAATGAATAAGATGGAGACCAGAGCTGGGAATGACTCTCTCAGTCACCAGACATGGGCCTCCAAAGCGCAGTGGCCTCACCGTAGGGCCAAGGAGAACGTCTGTGTGGCCAGTCTGTGCAGCTGGGCCCAGGGGCACATATTTAGACTCAGGCTAAATCTGGTCCGCGGAGAAGCCAAGAGCCCCTGGTAGGCACTTAGGGCTGACAGAGTTGATGGAAGCTTGGGAATCACGCTAGTATTCATTTATTTACCCTAATTTTAGTTTATACTGCATGGGCCATTTGAGTTATTTATTTTGGATGCTTCCTCTGCCTCCTTCTGTAAAAGACTTGAGATGGCTTGCCCGAGATACTGCAGATTCCATAAATCTAGCCGGTGTATTAGCATCTGTGTCCCTTGTATTCAGACCTCCGTAGTGTGGCGTACGGGAGGAGAAGAAGAAGAAACTGGAGAAAGACAAACAAAGCTTAAGGAGGGTTGTAAAACACACCGAAGGAAACAGGTGAGCTTGGCCGTTATTTCTTAGACAGGGCGCACCAGGAATAAAAAATACACAGCCTACTATTCCTTGGAGGAAATGATGCATGAAATAAATGTTATTAGAGGCCCAGGGGGATGCTTTTCCTTCTTTGTTAATGTACCTCCTGCTGAAAATATGCCAAGGGCTGTCAGCACTGGGCTGCAGAATTATAAGAAGGCTTTCCTCCTGAATCTTCCGGTGAGTGGAAGGCATACTCTTCTTTGTCTCGCAGAGCCTATACCATAAGGAAAGTCTGTATTCCCTTTTCTTTCCGTATGTTTTTACTCCTCTCCTTCCTGGCCAACGCTTGACAACGGAATGCCTTTCCAGAATGTGTATGACGCGTTCCCCCCGACCTTGAACACTTCAAACTCACCTCTAGAGCATTTCTCTTGTCCTGAACGAGGAAGCATCATTTTCTTGCTCTCTCAGCTGAGGTTCCTGGGGAGGGAAAAATGAAGGCAGCCGAGGCCATCAAAGTAACAAGGAATGCATTTGAGTACTCCCGATCTTGCCTCACCACGGTGCTGGAGTCTTAGTACGATGCGTGGCTGTCGGGGCGGGGGGGCAGGGGGGGGCGGGAATCGTCCCACCCAAACACATTTAAAAGATCTGGAGGGTGTCTCCTCAGTTTTATGAGTCTAGCAGAGAGGGAAAGGGAGGGAGAAGAGTGAGAAGTGTCGAACACCAGGAATTTGTTCACAGAGCTGACAGGTTGTAGCTCGCTGTTACTCTGCCCCTGTCTGATAACACTTTGTATTTAATACTCTCTAATTGTGCTTGGAGTCTCTCTCTTCTTTTCATCTCTCAAGGTTTTTGCCCAAATATGCCTTCATTTCAGCCCTTCTTTTCCGCTTCACTTGAGATGCTCAATCCTGTGGGTTGGGCAGAAAAGGCAGTTTGCCAAGTCTAGGGCAAGACTTGTGTCTAGGGGAGTTGATGAGCACCTTCTGTGTGTGTGTGTGTGTGTGTATGCGTGCGTGTGCATGAGAGAGAGAGAGAGAGACCCTCTAGAAAGCACTTTGGAGCTTGCTTCTTCCATAATGACAGTTTTGATTCCATCATATAGATTTTTTTTAAGTTTATTTATTTATTTTGAGGGGAGGGGCAGAGAGAGAAAGAATCCCAAGCAGGCTCCGCACTGTCAGCGCAGAACCTGATGCGGGGCTCGAACTCATGAACCATGAGATCATGATCTGAGCTGAAACCAACAGTTGGATGCTTAACCACCTGAGCCACCCAGGTGTCCCCCATCATGTAGATATGTTAATATTCTAGTAAACTTAGAGGCCAAGGGTCACAATATTGACATAGGCGTTCACTCAGTCATTCATCCACTAATTCAACAAATATTTTGTGATCACGGCTGTTACGTGCGTGATGTGCTTGATTCTCAGTTCTTTTCTCTTGGGTTTGCTGTTTCTGTTCAGGACCGAAAACAGTGCTACACGTACAATAGATAGTCGTTGAGTGATGACTGGTTGTTCTCAATCTAGTCCTTCCCCCTGCAGCCCAGGAAACGCATAGCCGTTATGTTTCATGACCTGAGGTTCTCATGAAGAAAGTGCCCCAGATTTCTACAATACAGCAAATTCTAACTACTTATGTATAAATGCCCATTTTGAGGTTGATCAACTTGGATCTGAGTCCTGGATCTGCCACATTTTTGTGTGTGACCCTTGGATAGATTCCTTGGCACCTGTGAGTCTCAGTGCTTGCATGTATACTGGCTCAGTTCCTACTGTTGTTGTGGTTAATACCATAATATCTGGTCATTTCTTTACCTCCTCCTTCATTTCTCATCATCAGACACCTTGCCACATACTTCCTTTGCCATTTGTAGAGTTAGGTATTTCTCATCCTTAGCCATTGACTGGTGAGGCCCCAGACAGGTATTCGGAAAAACGTATTCATGCATAACATGTGAATCTAATTTTCCAGGAGTCGATAAATAAGGGATTTCTCAACATCTCCTCCCCACACTTCTGAGTAGTTTCAGTGTCTGGGTATGTAGAAAAAGTGGAAGATCTGTTGGAGAAAGAGCAAGAGATTGGCTCTGTGAGGTTGGGCTATTGAGAGAAAATATTGTGGAGTCTATTTTTCATATGACAGGAAATTGCTGACCATGTTTGCAATTAATATTCGATTCCCTTTAACTATTTAAGATTGATTCAAATATTTTTAGAGAATAAATTATTTTAGTTCAAAATGATTTTCACAAAAGAAGGTCATGTTCTTAAAAATAGAAATATATTTTTATGGAACAGATGGAATATTTGGAAAATCAAGAGTTATGTTTCTGGAAGGTATAGTGCTTTACCTGTTATTTGGATGCTTCCTTCGGAAGTGTATGTATTGGCTTCAGGTTCAGGGTACAGGTTGATTCATCTCTGTGTGTGTTCTCACAAGTAGCCAATTGTTTGGACCTAATTTCTGCACCTGAATCTGAAAGCAATTCACCAACTTAAAATCATTTTCGACAATCCTTTTACTACGACTTCTTATTCATCTCTTTGCCTTAAGGATGTCTTCTAGTTTTGTGTGCATCCTTCCAATTCATTTTTTGCGCATTTGTCACTTTTATTTTTTGTTATATCCTTATACCTCAGAGGTTCCCCAAACCCAGCCTTCCATCCGATTTTACAAATAAAGTTTTATTGGAACACCGTCGGGCCTGCTCATTTACGAATGGTTTACGGCTGCTTTTTACAACAGCAGAGCTGGGTGGCTGAAGCAGACCAATATGACCTGCAGAGCTGAAAATATTTACTGTCTGGCCTTTTATAAAAACAATCTGTCAACTCCTGGAATACAACACAGTCTCCTATTGATGGATAGTAGGCTGTTTCCAATATGGGGCCCGTATGAAGAGTGCTTCTCTGAACATTTGTAAGTTGCTCACTGTCTACGTGTGTGAGGGTCTCTCTACATTAAATGCTTAAGAGTGGATTTGAATGGGGTTGAGGGTATGAACACGTTTTGACTTCATTCCAGTTTGCAAAATTGTATTCCAACCCTCTGTTAGCTTTTTTCAAAGTGTTATGGGTATTATATCCTAATTGCCTTTCTTTCTGAGCAATAACATAACAAGGCATAAATTCTTGGGTCATGCTCTTTTTTCTTAGGAACTTGCTATATACCTTGCTCTGAATACTGTGGTAGAAAAGTCTGAAGCTAATTTCTATTATCTTTTTTTTTTTATCTCTCTTGGGTGCCTGATTATTTTACTTATTCGTTTGTTTGTCTAGCTTGCCTATACTAAAGGAAGATACAGGAATCTTTTTCTTTTATTTGAAGCTTACAAATTCAATTCACTTTGTATCCACTGCTGCTGGAACATGTGTTCCTATTCCGTATAAGTAATGATACAAGGCATGGGATGATAACGTATTTCTCCAATTTTCTACTGCCTGAGCCGGAAGCCTGAGGGATACCAGCCATACTGGGTCACAAAATTATGTTGAATTACATTCTCCCAAAATTCATGTTCTTTCCGGGACCTTAGAATATGACTTTATTAGGAAATAGGGTCATTGTGGGTGTAATTAGTTAAGTTAAGAAGAGGTCATACTGGAGGAGGGTGGGCCCTTAGTCCAATATGGCTGGCGTCCTTCTAAGAAGAAGAGTAGAGACACAGAGCCAAACACACATAGAGGAGAGTACCGTATGAATACGGAAGCAGAGATTAGATGATACATCACAAGCCAAGGAACTCTAAGGATTGCCAACAACTAGCAGAAGCCAAGAGAGAGGCATCGAACAGGTCCGTCTCTAGCACCTTCAGAAGGAACCAATCCTTCTGACATGTTGATCCTGGACTTTGAGCCTCCAGAACTGTGAGATGAGAAATTCCTGGTGTTCAAGCCACTCAGTGTGGTACTTTGCTAGGGCAGCCCGAGCAGATGAGTACAGTCATGTTACTCTAATTTCAGGGATTGGCATATCCCAGCATATGCAGTGGTTTCAAGTCCATTGCAAGGGCTGGATTCCTTATGGTTCCTCTGCACTCCAGCTATAGTCCATTGGGCCCCAACCCTACATTTGTGGGGCTCCCATCCTTGGCAAGCCTTGGAAAACCAGTTTTGTAGACTACTTTGGGAAAATCCTTTTAGATCTACAGGGGAAGGCATCTGTCCTCGTGTTCTCCCTCACTCTGGTGCAACTTTCATTGCATTTGGTGGGTACTTTTTATATATTTTTAAATGTTTGTTTATTTGTTTGTTTGTTTATTTAGAGCATGAGAAAGCTGGGGAGGGGCAGAGACAGAGGGAAAAAGAGAGAGAATCCCAAGCAGGCTTTGCGTTGTCAGCACAGAAGCCAACGCAGTGTGTGATCCCACGAACTGTGACATCGTGACCTGAGCTGAAACCAAGAGGTGGACGCTTAACCGACTGAGCCGCGAAAGCGCCCTTGAGTATTTTTTAAAATATATATATTTTGGCTTGGGTCCTAGGTGATTCTGTTTTCATGGAAAACAGCATTTCTTTTGTGCCCCCGCCCCCTTCCCTTATTTTGGTTTATTTAGGGGGAAAGAAAGAGGCAGTATTATCGTTACTTTGTCATCTTATAACTGCCTCCCCCTGACAGACTTTTAGGTGGAAAGTTGCATCTGGAAAATTTTTCAACACGATCAAGAAGATGGGCATTTTAGGATGACTATTTCCGTCGTGGCTTTTTATTTCCTTTGTATTACTTGGCTTAGATTTACAGAAAAATAGCCAAGGTTTTATTCCCAGAATACACATCATCTGACTGATTGGGCATGAAGAGACAATTCAGCAACATACCCCCGGCAGAGGACGCCATCCTGAAATCGTGTTCTCACTGTTGGATAGCCTTTGGTCCACAAAAATCTATGAGTGATTCCAGAAACCCTACAAATGTGCTGCAAAGTGACCAGCTTTCTTGTTTTCTAAAAACAAAAACAGAACCCAGTCCTCTTAATTGAAAAGTCAGAGGGTCAAAAACTCAATTTTCAAGGAGTTAAACAATATTTGGCTGTGTAGCAAAGCAGAATACTTGAACGTGGTCCTTGGTGACAGATCCTATGGGTCCCCAGAAGTGTGTCAGCAAAGGAAAGATGAGATGACAATAAAGGGCACAGTTTGCATTGGGCACCTTTTAACCCTTTCCCCCTTCTGTCAATGAGTAGTTATTAACAGGTAAGAGTTGAGAGGCTACAATTACTAATTGAGAGGCTTTGAAATAATCCACCCATTTTGAAGGTGCAGTGTAGGGAGGTATTTCATGAATCATTCAAGGTACAGCGAATGTAGAGCCATTGTTTCCAATTATCCACTAGATCCTGGAGTCACTGTCTGCCATGTTGGACTTATTAAGTGTTAACATCTTTCCCCAGAACAGCCTGTTCAGGTTTTGATTTTGTTTTGTTTGGGGCACCCTTGTCAGTCTAATTTTGAATTCTGCTGTGTCTTGTTTAAACTGACCTGGCTAAAACTGATCTTGGTGCTTAGAATCAAGGGGGACGGTGCTTTTGCTACCCATAAAGGCTTCCCTGTAACATCTCGTATTCACTTTGAGGGATTTGGGGAAGATTATTGGAAGTGATTTCCAGCACAGTGTCACTTTTCCTTATCTAAGCTGAATTTCTTTCCTCGGCCATCTCTGTGACTTATTTCTGCCATCCTCACAACTTTTCCTAGCCTTGACAGACTGTGTAATTATTTTTTATCAGCACATTTTACACTTCCATGTTGTTAATAAATATATGGAAGAAAATTAGCACCAGAGGATTAACTGTAATCAGATTCTTAAGGCAGTAACTATTAACTTTGTCTGAGGCTGAGGAATGACCATTGATTGCTCTTCTTTAGTTTCTCTCTCTTAACCAGCTCTACAAATCCATAATGGGATTTTATATTTTGCCTTAAGTACTTACCAAGTTAACCCAAAAAGTCACTAAAGTTTTTTGGAAGCCCAAATGGATTTTGTGCACTCATTTTTCCCTTATCTACCTTATTTTAAAAGATGCCTTTAGGAAATTCTCTAACCTAAACCGCCACGATCTCCTTAATACGGAGATAGGTATGTCTTTATTGTAGAGAACCTATTTTTTGCAGGACATTATAGCATCACAGCTATTAGCCCTACATTCCTAGCCCATCTCTGGTTGCTGAAGAAGCCCAGGCAGAGGGAGGGAAAGACTACCTTGTCCTAGGTTTGCAAGATGGTAGCTGATGTATTTCTATATCCTGAGCTAAAGACGCAGAAGAGTGGATTAATATACATCACAGTTTCCCCAAAGATACTTAGAGATAAACCCAGCCCAGGGCCTTTAGAAAGTTGGATTTACTGTACGTTAAAAACGGGTTTCTGGGGGCGCCTGGGTGGCGCCGTCGGTTAAGCGTCCGACTTCAGCCAGGTCACGATCTCGCGGCCCGTGAGTTCGAGCCCCGAGTCGAGCTCTGGGCTGATGGCTCGGAGCCTGGAGCCTGCAGCCTGTTTCCGATTCTGTGTCTCCCTCTCTCTCTGCCCCTCCCCCGTTCATGCTCTGTCTCTCTCTGTCCCAAAAATAAAAAAACGTTGAAAAAAAAATTTAAAAAAAAAGGGTTTCTGGAAAAATCCTGTCTATGTAATTTTAAATTATGCAGCCTCATGTCTGTATTTCTTTAATCTTTGTCACTTTTTATGTCAAGGCATCCCAAACACGGGTCTCTGGGTTTAGAACAGGAAGTACGTAGTCTGGAAACAATCTTGGCATGGCTTTATAACTAGTAACATCTCTTTCTAGGCACCCAAATGAATTTGAATTGGAACCAAAAGACATTTCCAGTGAGAGATCAACACAGGGACAGATACAAATGTGTGGCTTGCTGATCTTGGTAAACAGCAGGGAACGGGAAAATTGGTTTAGATGAAATAAGCAACCCTTAGACCTTCTCTCAAGATGTTCCCTTGAATCCTGCTTCTCCCTGGTTTCTGAAAGAATTGGACAATAGGCATTTCCCGCACCTCTTATTTAGGGGCATGCCAAGAAAACCCAACCATTCTGATTCCCATTTTCTCCGACCCACAGAGTCTCACAGCATTCCTGATAGAAGCAGTTCCCCTCTCATTTGTCAGCTCTGTGAGACGGCCCTGAATTCTTAACCCTGGTTTTACTACAGAACATGACAGAGCTGATACGCTCCCCTCTTCACAGAACCTAAAGGCTTAGGAGAGGTCCGTCACGTAACTGTGCAAGACTTTTCTCTAGCAGGTGGAACAGCAATACAACTGAAGCGGTGCTCTCGTTCACCCACCCATCTTTATTCCCTTGGATCTATGGAAACCTCTTTATAACATTGCTCTGTGGATCCTCATGGCTTCTCTGAGGTCAGAATATGAGAACCATTACTTTTACCTTATTCAGGGAATACAGCAGGTTTAGGAAGATGGAGGAATTTATTCTGCAAGCCACTGCAGAAATGCAGGGAGGAGTAGAACCGTGTCTTCTGAGCCGAGTTACAGTAATCTGTCCCATGGGTCTTCCTGGATTTCCTTCAAAAGCTGTCTGTTGTGAATGCGCCTCTGTTGTGTAACAGTTCTAGAACTGGAATAATTCTAGAATCCATTGCAGTGCATAGAGGGTTCAGATAGATGACGGAAAGACTAATGGAGATTGCTACTGAACGTTTGTGCTCCCCTCCCAATCCACAGGGCGAAGCTTTAATCCCCAGTGGGTTGGCATTTGGAGGGGGAGACTTGGGGAGGTTGTTAGAAACCCTCACGAATGAGATTAGTACCCTTATAAGGGGGTTAAGGGACTGGAGGTTTTTTTTTTCTTTTCTCTCTGCCATGTGAGAATATAATAGGAAGGCAGCTCTCTGCAAACCAGGAAGGGGGGGGGGGTCTCACCAGACACCCAGTCTCCCAGTGCCTTGAGCTTGGACTTCCCGCCCTCTGGAACTCTGAGAACTGAATGTTTGCTGTCTAAGCCACCAAAACCATGGTACAGGATTTGTGTTATAGAAGCCTAATCTGACCAAGACAGAGATCTTCAGTAAAATCTATACAAATCTTAATTCTGGAAAAGTGGGTGGTGCGTCTTTAGTGTCTACTTTATTTCTTTTGTGCACAATTTTCACCAAAAAGATGTTTTTTTTTTTTACAAGTTCTTGTCTGAGCCTTAGCCATTCAGCGCTCCCTTATGACTATATTATGGGCTGTGTATATTCATTTTTATAATCAGATATGTTCTTAGGGACTCGGGGATACATATCAGAGAGAAATAACCATTCCTGTCTTGGCTTCAAGATCACTAAATAGAGAGATTGCTCTCTCTCCCCTCTCGTCTCACTCTCGCTCTGTCTCTAATTATGCAACTAATGGACATCAATCCAGTGTATATAGTTAATAAGCACATTAACTCACTCAAATTATGACTAGTCCTGCAAAGCACCCGCCCTCTGTTATGATAGTTTTGTTAGATAAGATTAGAACTTTGACAAATGCAGATGCTTTCTGGCATATAGTTGACAATAAATATTTGTTGCCTCAATAAAAAAGACATTCATTTTAGATTGCCTAGTAAGCATATGTGGAATTTTCTGATCTCCTCTGCTTATTCTCTATACTTCCTCATTCCGAAAATATACGAGATAGACCAGTGGAAGTGTGATTTTTTGATGTATGTTGATAACAAGAAAGGGCTACTATTTAGTGAATGCTGTTTCAAAGACACTAAAATTAATGTAGAGAACTTTACATTATTACATTGGCTTTACAAACTGCTAAGTTTATACTATTATTTACATTTTAAATATGAGGAATATGGTTGGAAACTGCTTGAGGAATTACAGAGAAGACGTCACAGGAACGAGAGCCAAGCCTGGGTTGGTTTCCGTCCAGAGTCTGAGCTCTTCTCATTTTGCTGTTCTGTCTCCATTTGTCAAATCCCAACACGTCAGGTGTGTGTTCGTGTTGACAATAATGGTGGAAAAGGGGGAGAGTGAAAGAGGAGAAAGAATAGCTTTTCCTGACTCTATGGTTTCCCCATGACATGGCCCATGATGACAGGAGACACGTCAAGTGCCCTGTGTCCTTATTTACATTACACCCCCAAGCACTTGGCAGATGGACTTCTTTCATGTTTGTTACTGTGCTTCGTGAACGTATCCTAGGGAACCTTATCTCGAATGATGGTCTGAATACATGTAACGGATGACACCCATCTAGTGTTAAGTCTCCTACTTGCCTGTCATATGGTACTTTTGCTCATGCATTGGTGTGTGGTTTTATACATTTACATTTAGAAAGTTTTTGTCTGATGGTTTTTCTCTCCCTGTGGTTATAGCAAGATCTGTCATGTCATGTCTTTCTGAGCCATTGGTGATTTATTATGTCTGTATTGTTTGGAATTTTCTAAAACTGTTCAGACAACCTTACTAGGGTTGCAATGCGAGCGCTGCCTCTTATGTTTTCGCTGTCACTCTTTCTCTCAAGGGGGAGGCACAGAGTTGGGTGTGTGACAGGATGAGGGAGGGGGAGGTGCACTTCGTCTCTGTAAAGTTTCAGCTCATAAGGAAGGAGAACTGCTTTAATTAATGTGTCTCCTAGGAAATCTGAGCTAGAGTGGGACAAGCTCATCACAATCAGAGATGTCCCCTACCTAATTAGTGAAATATGAAAGCAGAATTGCTTAAGTCAACCAATCTCACGTTCATAATCAAATGTGCACCCCGAATTTGCATGCGTTCTGACCCAGCCTCTCTACTCTTAATTTATTCCAGGGTCTGGGTGAAAATTACTTCAAAAACAGTTGTCCTCCTCAAGAAATATGCAAGGAGTTCGGGTGCCACCTTGGTTAGCTGAGCAGCTTTGTGTTATCATGGGTGTCATCTTTTTCCCCAGCATCATTCCAAGATGCTTTTTATCAAAGTTCATTTGTTCATTTTCTTTTTTAAATGTTTATTTAGTTTTGAGAAAGACAATGTGAGCAGGGGAGGGGCAGAGAGAGAGGGAGACACAGAATCCGAAGTAGGCTCCAGGCTCTGAGCTGTCAGCCCACAGCCTGACATGGGGCTTGACCTCACAAACTATGAGCCAAAGTCAGGAGGTCAACACCTGAGCCGAAGTCAGAAGCTCAACCGACTGAACTTTGGTCTTTAAGGCAAAAGCTGGGCCTCACAGATTTAATAAACCGTGTTTCACATACAAATATGACATAAGAAAATGTGAGTAATTCTTGTCCTGAATTTTTTTTTTTTTACTTTTTGACAGCGTTTATTAAATGGCTTTCATTCATAATAGAAATATATAGTTTTGAGTAAAGCCTTAGTATTTTCCGCATGTTTACTCACTGAGCAATTTTTGTTAGAAAGGCAGATATCTCATGATAGTATTGTCCTGAGAGATTTTGAAGGAAATGGCTGTCTTCCATGTCATACAGCTGCTCAAAATATGTCAAATTGCAATTGGACATTTCCTTTTGTGGTTCTAGAGGCAAGAAAAAAATGTGCTACAGAAACAAAATTTGGATTTGTAATTTTGTGTAATAGTTTATGGAGTCTACATTTGAGTCTCACGTAGAGTCAAATTTGATCTTCTTTATCCAACAGCTATTTATTAAGCACACGCTTTATGCTAGGTGCTACTCTAGGTGCCTGTAATTCAAGCGGGAATAGAAGCAAAATCTCTGTTCTCCAAAATTTCATTTACATTCTAATTGGGATGGAGGAACCCAGACAATGAATCAAGAAAGTGTATCCTCTATCAGGTGGTAGTATGTAGGAGTCAAAACAAAGCAGAATAAGAGGCCTGGGGAAGGCTGGCGGCTGCTATTGTAGAAGAGTGATCAGGGCTACTCGAGAGGACACCTAGGAAACAGATGGGGGCCATTCTTAACTTATAGCCACTCAGTTTACAAATTAGAGGCCCATGTGTTCAGCAGCTCCTACCACCAAAAGTGGCCCCTGTCTCCTTTCTTACCAAAAGGCTAACCAAATCTCTCACCCTGGTGCCTTCCTAGCTCCTGAAGGCTAAGGTCATCTTCCTACACTTGAAATCGAGGCTGTTTCTGGGCATCTATTCCCTGTCTATCCAAATCTACATCTTTTACCAGATTCTGATGGATTTGCAACTCAGGACTTTGGCCCTAGGAGACAGCAGAGTTCAGGTAAAACATTGTTCACCACTCGGTCAGAGAGAGTAAAAGTCCCTGCTAAATTTCTGCTTCTCTTGGAGTCACTTATTGCCTGTAGCTTTATGTCGGTTTCATGTAGTTTTTGGCAAATGACTTAATTGATCACACAACTACAAACTCTTCTCGATGTTTCAGGGAATCGATCTGTTCAATTGTTTATCTTAGAGTTTTCCAAAGTGGACTGATGGTTCTCTGGGCCTGATGTACGGCTGTCCTCTTGAGTCTTCCTTGGATCTTCATCCGGGAAGTTCCTTGTGCCTCTCCGTTGTTCACGGAACCCTGTGTTTTCCTCTTTTGGTTTATTTCTTGTTTTGGTGAAGCACAACTTCTAGGAGCTTGCTAAGATCCTATGGATGAATGTGTTCTTATCGTCTCAAAATATCTTTATGCTGCACTCACACTTGATATGTGGATGAATTAGAGTTCTGGATTAGAAATAATTTCTACAGAAACTTTCATTGTCTTTCAGCTTCCAGTGATGCTCTTGAGTTGTCAATTATTTTTCATAGCCTTGGTCTTTTTATAGGTGGCCTATTTTTTTTTTCTGGAAATTTCTAGCATCTTTTCGTTTTTTCCCAGTGCGTATTTCCAAGTGATTTCAAAATTATAGGAACTGGTGAGGATATTTTTATTTAGCGAGCTGGACACTTGATGGTATTTCTCAAGGTAGGAACTAATATCTAAGACGTTTTACTATAACTCCCATCTTTTTTTTTCTCTGCCATTTCTTTCTGAAATTCCCAATGTTTGGATATTGGACACTCTGGGTTGATCTTCTAATTTTATACCCTTTCATGTTGGCCATCTCTGAGTTATTTTTTTCCATTTTTTGGGAGACTTTTAGGCTTATTTGTCATACCTTCTATTGATATATTCTCTAAATTCCTGCCATTGTAATTCAATTTCTAAGGCTTCTTTCTTATTCACTGAATATTGTTTTTATAGTTTGCTGCTCCTATTTCATTGATTAATGTGTCCTTTTATCTCACTGAAAATATTTTTGGAAATAGTTTTCTCTGCTGCTGTTTGCATTAATTGTGCCTATTTATGCCAAATCCCTTTTATCTTGTTTGTTTTTGTCTCTCTTTGTCTTTCTTTCATTTTGTAGCTTCCTTCAAGTAGCTGTTGATTCCTGTTTGTACATTTGTATATAAACACAGGGCACTGAAAAAAATGTGATTGCTGATGAGTGGCTCTCACTCTAGGGAAATGGAACCAACACCCAGCCTTTCCACTCGCAGTACCCCGGGTGTTAATTTCTGACTCTTTTCAGAGCTTATCAGGTCCTTCAAACAGGAATCGTTCATCTTCTATCCGCAGAATATAAGCTTCTCTACTACTACTCGGGGAGCTACGTGTGGAAGGGATTGGGACCCTCATGGGTCCAGCCTTTTGTAAGACTACCTTTTCCAGGTCCTCTGCCAGGGTGGAGGGATAATGGGCTGCCTGTAGAATTTCATGTTAAATAGAGTCCCTTTAGTACACTGTAGGCTAAGCTCCATCATATCCTTGTATACAATGTTCCTGGTTAGACAGCAGATACTGACTGATCTAATACCCATTTCTGTGACCTGCTTTTTCCTCCTGAAGCTCTTAGAATGGTCTGTCCATATCTGGTGTTCTGATGACAATGTGTGTGACTATAGTGATCCTCATTACGTTGGAGCTTCTCGTGGGTCTTTTCTTCCTGGCCATTCATGTCTTTCCACAGCTCTGAGAAATCTTTATTATGTCATTTCTTTCGTCTCCCCCTTTTTGCTTTCTCTGTTCTCTTTCTGAAATTCCTCTTAGTCAGATATTTTTATCTCCTGAAGTGATCAACTCCATCATTTCCCTTTACCTCCTATTTCTTTATTCCTCTTTTACTTTTCTTTGGTGCGAGAATGAGATTCTTTGTTTCATCAAACTAGTTTTCCTGCCGAGAAAACTGTCTTTCTTGTTTTCTTACCATATTTGCTTCTGTTTCTTTTTAATGCTGTCCTATGCTTCTTTTGTAAATTAATGCCTTCCTAATTTCACTGAGGCTAGGAATGAGAGGCCATCATTCCTTTAAAGTCCCTTCATGTTATGTTCCATGTCGCTTATCTTGTCTTTCTTCTTCCAGTCTCGTTCCCGCCTCAAGTTTCCTGTTCGTGCAATTCAATTGAGCAAGTGTGATGTTTACCACAATTGCTATGTTGTTCGTGGACCGGTAGCTGCCGACGAATCAGGGAAATGACAGTTAAGCTTTGAGACCCCTGAAGTCAGGTTGGATTTTGCTTTGAAAGCAACACCCATGCCTTTCCTTCTTTTTGTTTAGTGAGGAGTCGTCATTTTACAAAGGGATGATGGTTGTCAGACATTCTACTGGCCAAGACAGTAGTGAGCGAGAAGATGACTCGTTGTTGTGTACCCTGACTCTTAATGCATCTTCCTGTGCTCAAGCTTCATCTTTGGTCCCAACTTCTGTTCCTGGTGTTTAGGATGGTTTGGAACCGAGACTCTCCAGGGTTTTGCAAAGAAGCTCTCTCTGCTGTTCTAGCTACTTCTACTTTTCTTATTTTTCCATGATTTTACTTATGCTAAAGTGATTGGCATACTTTTTAAAAAAAAAAAAATCATACATTCCCATTACCTTGATACTAATTCTTATTGAATTCTTTTGAATTTAAGTTACCATATAACTTATAAAAATATTTCCTATTAATGATGCTTATACAAATTTGGTGAATTTCTTTTCTTTCTTTTTTTTTTTTCTTTCCATTTCCTTTCATTAGCCAGCATTTCTAATGCCATAATGACTAATATGGTACAGTGGACACCTTTTCTTATTTCTGATTTAAATATAACATTATTAGGGCCTCGCTGATAAGCCTGATGCTGGTTTCAAATAAGTATTGTTGATCTAGCTAGTATCTACGTTGTAGTTGTTTTGATTCTTAATGATAACATTTTCTAGGGAAAAATTATTATTGATTTAGTTATAGAGTCAGGAGGGAAAAAACCAGCTTCAACTGAATTCTAGAAGCCTATGTTAACTCCAATGGGAGATCTAAGGAAGGAGAAGGAAAGGAAACACTCATAGTGAAGGACCACTTGGCAGGTATCAATGGGGAGACGGGCCTCTGGTAGAGATATGCCGACTTGTTGATTCATCTATGGGATTCAACCGTTCACTGATCTCCCGGGGCTGACAAGCATAACTTGAAAATTAGGACACCATGTTTTGATCAGCTACAGACTAAATAAGGAACTGAAATCAGTTGCTTGAAAGAAATATGACTACAGGGCTTGCGTTTGATCAGCAATCTTCAAATTTTTAGGTGAATGCAAGTTATCTGTATAAAGTTCCCTGTTTGTTCTCCGTAAATTTTTTCTCAGAGAGTGACAATATTCTTTAAACCAGGATGATCAGACCTTGGTTTGTTAGTCGTTTAACCCCTAATTATCCTGAGAAGTCGGTTGTTTCAAGGGGGTTCTGGGGTTTCTTTCCTGGAGACCTGGACGTTTTCAGGCACCGAGAGATGTGATGCAGGTCAAACAGGGACCTCTGTTCAGTCCCAGCTACATTTTGGCATTTCCAGGCAGAGATATTGGATACCCAGGGTGAATAACCAAATATACTTCTTTTCCTCTTTTCTCAGGCCTTCTTGTATTCTTGCTTGGTTTCCTGTGACGACACTTCATTTCTTCTGTTGTCATAGCCATGCGACAGTCTATGACAGCCCTTCATTCTCTAAATCATGCTTATGCTGGATCTAACCTAGAAAGGGGAAGCCAGTTGTGATGCTAAAATAAATCATGCCAAGATATTATAGAAAACGTTTAGTCTTCTGGGCCCTGGTGAAATTGGTTTGATCTGGCTTAACCAAAAAAAGTGGTATTTACCACATTCTGGAAATGGTCCAGAACTGAGATTAGTTTCAACCTGGGGAAAGAGGGAAGAAAACAAAACAAAACACATTCTTCCAAGTTGAGTCGCAAACGGAGCCCAAGACCTAGCTGGACTTGAGCTTGGCTGGGGACACGTCCTCTCTGAGACCCTGATTTTGCCACAGCAACACAACCCTCCTGGATTATCTCTCTGGATTCTTTCCCCACGTGCTCACATACTAGGGGCATTAAGTTTTCAGGGATTTCCGTGTGAACCGTCACGCCGGCGTCAGGATCCGTTCACCTCTTTGGATTTCCCAAAATGACACGTGCAGGCAGGGGAGGGGGGGGTGGTGTGCGAAGTCTCCTGGGAATCATCAGGGGCCCAGGCCATCACCACACTGGTTTTGCTTGGCGAAGCAGCAGGTGAGAAGACGGAAGTAGTGAGTTCTCTGCATCCAGCCTCCGCCTCTCCCCTGCCCTACATAGAGACACGAAAGCCAACATTGACTCCGCACGTCATTGGATTTCTCTCCCCCTTATCGCTTTCCTCGGGGGGACAAAATGCTGATGCAGTTGAGATCTCGAAATAAGTGATTTATAACTAAAATGGCCCTCTGCAGTGAAAGGTCTATGAGAGACGGGGAGAATTTATTTGCTGAGTTACTATGCAAATTTCACAATTAAATCTTAACTCAGCTCCTCGGGGAATATCACGGATTACTGAAGGAAAGGGGCTTTGACGCGATTTTTAAAAAGGAAAGAGAGCAAAGAAATAGCGGCCTATCGCACCGTTTCTCAGCTCTCCCCCTCCATGTCCGTCTCTCGGTGGGAATCACTTCGGAGAGAAGCAGGTAGAACAGGGAACGGGGAAGAAATAATCAGGGGAGAGGCAAAGAAACCCACTTTCTATTTGTAAAACTGAATTAATGAATTTTTTAAACCATTTGTCGCTGCGGCGTGCTGTCCAGAGGGAATACATTCGCAGACCCGCACAGCCATGCATTCTCTCTAGTCCTTTATTCCTCCCCAAGTGCCCTAATCCCCCTTCCTTTTCTCTGCACGTTACCCCCACTCCCTCTGTCTCCCCCTTTCTCTGCCTCCAGCCCCTCCGGACTCCCCATGCTGTCGAAGCTGGGTAGTTTGAGCAAGAGACTTCTGTTTTGACAGCCCGTCTCTTGGGTCCCTCCACTGAAAAGGCCAACACTCCCTAGTGCAGCTAAAATCTTTGCCTTGAAACAGCTTCTCCCTTCCCTGAACTGCATGCAAATAGGAGCTCTCTCTGAGCTCCATCGCTCCCCCCCCCCCACCCCCCAAGGCTCCTGGGGATCATCCTGGCCCTGGAAAACCACCGCTCTGGGGAAGGCTTCTGCAAGACCCTCGTTCCTCGGATGCTGGCCCACCGGTGGCCGCCAGGCTGTCCGCAGAGCCCCCCTTCCACGGTATTCGTGCACATCCACCACCTTCTGCTTCTGGAAGGAGGAAAGGCCCTTCCACCCCCTCTCCGTGTTCAGCCACACGTGCGGGTAACTGGCGTGTCGTGTCCCTGCTGGCGGATAACCAGTAAGTGCCTTGACATTAGCCTGGCTCATGAGCTGAGTTTCATCTCGGAAAAGGAAGCCTATTTCCTTTTCCAGGAAAGAGTGAGGGAGGTGGCCAGCCCCCTGCGTACACCGACGGTTGATCGACCTGCAGACTGATACCGGGAGAGCTGTCTGTATCTTAGGAAATTGGGAAAGTGAGGTTGAAAATTTCCATTACTCCCAAGGACCGATTTTTTTTTGTTGTTGTTGATTCCTTTCTTTATGCCCCTTCCCGGATAGAAATCCACCCCAAAGGAGTCAGGGCTTGGGGCTTTTCTGTGCCTCTGGCTGGGTAAGACACGACCCCCGGACCCCCGGGGCAGCTGACGATAGCCAAGAAAGACCATAAAAGCAGCAAGAACAATGGAAAGCAGCAAACAGGTGTCTTAACCCTGCAGGCCAAACAGAGCAGAGAATGAACCGTCCTGGGCTTTCTTGGAGTGTTGAGCTTTCCTGATTTTTTTGTATTTGGTTGCATGATGCCTCTTAGAATGTCCTCTATTGTGCCTCCTTGGAGTTTATTTCTATGGGGAAAAAAATGTACATTTTTCCTGGGAATGGAAATAAATTTGTAAATCTTGATAAACTTTAGCAAGATTGATGTTGCTATTATATGAGAATTGATTGGGGGGCATTACGGCCACTGAGATTTTGTTTATGATAACAGCAACAAACAAGCACCGCAAACTTTCCTCATGCCAGGGAACACAACTTTCTCTTTCCACAAATAATGGATTGTTTTTTCCCCATCATGGCTTTTGTATGGATAAAAGTCATAATTCTACCTAAACAGCATTGACGAACAGAAGTTGTACATGTCAAAAGCAGATGTTAGACTGAGCACCGTTGTATATTGTATAGATATCTTTTTTGCCATGTGCCTGTTACATTTCTATTGTATAGGTTATTTTTCTAAAATCTTATTTAATGGGCTTACCATAGCCCTTGGAGGCAGGTGGGGACAGGCAGGCTAGAAGTGGATTATTTGGAACTCACATTTCATGGAGTGTATTTTTTCATTAGAACATAACCTCCTTCCTCTATTCCTAACTGGTTAGGAGAAAATGGAGCTTGTATGAGCCTTTTCTGAGAAATGAATGCAAATAGCAGAGAATTCAACACAAACAGCAGGAATCCTAGGCATTGGTTGTGGAAAGGACCCTCAGGTGTGGTTTATTCTCAGGTGCAACGTGACGTACCAATCCCTCGCCACATGGTCCATTCCTGGTGTGGAAGGTCCTACCCACCATGGACACTTTGAGTGACAGGGGCTTTCTGTTCTCATCTCTTAACACACTAGATACTTGAAATATGATTTCTTAGATTGAGCACCCTGGTAACTTCTGCTCATTGGTCCTCACTGTTCCTCTGTTTACCTCACACAGACAGACCGATTCCTCATGTCTTTTGCTCAACAGATATTTATTGTGCCTAAACTATGTGCCAGGCATTGTCCTAGGAGCTAGGCTTCTAGTCATACAGTGGTGAGTATAACAGACAAAATCCCTGTCTTCAGGGGACTTCTATTCCAGAGGAAGAAGATGGTAAAGAAAACAAGACACTTATGTGGGAAGATAGACATAATGCTATTAAGAAAAATGAGGCAGAGAAGGGAGGACAGTAGTGTTAGGGCAGGGGGTTCTAGATGAAATATTATGCACTGAGAAGGTGACATTGGAGCAAAGACCCGAAATAAACAGGTGAGTGAGCCAGCCACATAGGTACGTGGAGGAATCCCATTTCAGGCGGGGGGGCACAGCCCAGAGCACAAAATTGGACAAAAGAGTGTACCTGGCATGCAGAGGAGGGGCAAATGTCCCAGCAGTTGGGTTGGGGCAGCATGAGCCAGAGAAAGAGCAGTAGGAGAAGATTCTGCAGAGGGAGCACCGGGTGAGGCAGGTGGGCGGTGCCCATTTCGTGCATCTCTGGCTCCTACTCAACTGAGATGCGCAGCCACTGGAGAGTCATGGAGAAGTGACACGACCTGACTTGTACGTAAGGAACTTTGGCTCTGGGGTTAAGAAAAGATCGGAAGAGGGATTCAGGTCAGGAAAAAGTGGTGGAAGGAGACAAATACAGGGGCTATTAGAATAACCCAGTGACTTAGAAGCAGTGGGGATGTTGACAAGGGATAGTGTCTGAAGATAAAGCCAATTGGATGTGGGGTGAGATGAAGAGAGGATGCAGAAATAAGTCTTGAGCTTTTAGGCTGGGCCGGTGGAAGGATGGAGCCATCTCTTCACTTAGATGAAAAGAGCTGTGGATGTCGCAGAATATGCGGAAATAATCAGAACTAATAATTTCGTTCTGGGCACGTTCGATCTGAAATCCCTAACCCAGGCTATTTCAAATATTTGAAGACAATTGCCGTGTCCAGACAATAAGCAAGTATGTCACTTTTACTATAATGGACATGCGTGTCTCTGAAAGATCACGAGGCCGTACAAAACTGCACAACAACACCTGTAGGGATTGTGGAAAAAATCAGATGGGGGCATCGCATTCAAAACCTTTTTTGGTGACGCATCGAGAGCGAAAGAGCACAGTTCACAAGTGCTAAATGCTGGTGGCAAATATGGCATTTTGCTCTGAAAAAAAGCTAGGAGCTCGATAAGTGGGCTTTGCATGCGATGCATTGCGAGGCAGTGAAAAGAGGCTTACCTGAAGTCACGAGGAGGGCGGCGAGGCTGGATTGGGGGGTGGGGGTGGTGCGGTTCAGTGCCGGCACCCGAACTTCACAGCGCAGTGACCTTCTGCAGACTTACATCCCGGGGCATATTTTTCTCTGCCTTTAAGATAAAGGTTCTTCCAAGGCGTGCATTCGTAACAGGTCCCTGTTTCATCAGAACTGAACCTTTGAGGCAGCGTGTAGCCTTTTTCTTTAATTAACTTCTGTATTACCTGGAAACTCTGTTTTGGATTTGAAAACCATAGCGCTGTTTGAAAACGCTCAACCAGCCACGGCGAACACCAACAGGAGCTCTTCTGTAGGATTTAGCAGTTTCCACTTCTGCTCTTTGTATACAGATAGTGCTTTCCTTTTTACATGGACTGCTTGACATTTTGAACCAGGACACATAGACAGGCTTGGGATGTTGAATGAGTGTGTGCTTTCGTATCTGTTTGGTCGTCTGTACGTGCGCGCGCGCGCGTGTGTGTGTGGCGTGAATAGAAAAGTTCACAGATCTAGAAGAATGACCAAAACGTAGCTTTGTGCGACGGCACACGTGGCGAAACAGGGTGACTGGTAGATGTTTGAGGTGTGTGTATACGAATTACCATACAGCTCCGCTCAGCTGGAGGCAGTTTTCTGTTTCTCAAGGACAAAAACTCAGCAGCAGCAAGTGTGTAATTCATGGTCGGTTCTCCTAGTCCATCAGTTGCCCTGAAACAAATGTACAACTTTGGAAACGAGCATTATGGGAGAACTGACTGGACTAATACTAATATAGGAAAATGTAGAAAGGCGAGAAACTTAAATCATGTAGAAAACAAATTTAAGGGGACTTTTCATCGGTGCTATAAGCCCAGTGTAAAAGAGGAGTGTCCGTGGTCTAAGGCCAGGT
This sequence comes from Prionailurus viverrinus, assembly GCF_022837055.1. Taxonomy (NCBI): domain Eukaryota; kingdom Metazoa; phylum Chordata; class Mammalia; order Carnivora; family Felidae; genus Prionailurus; species Prionailurus viverrinus. The sequence goes on along the minus strand of NC_062565.1, from coordinate 140,978,195 downwards.
GTAGCTGGCCAGTGGAGAGGAAGATTCACGAGAAGCCTGGGCTGGACCTCACATGATGGAAGAGTTTCAATAACTTCCAGCCTCTAACCTGCTCTAGGACTGAGTCCTAGGCAGCTGAGAAAACTCCCCCTTCCAATGGGATCGCCCATGGCTTTCTGGCCCCAGCGGGGCTGAAGAGTAAGGATTGCTTAGTAATTGCTTGCCCTGTGCAGAGCTTTACCTTGACCCTAACCGGGCACATTAGCACGGGCCCAGAGGCCCAGCACCTAAATGAAATGTCGCTCAACTCTCAAGGAGCCCGTGTCTCAGCAAATAGGAACCACATATAAAAATGAAGACTTGGTCCCATATGTCTTTAAACCCATGACGGTTACTGCTGATATGATACTGCAGGGGAAAATGACTTAGGTTTTTGTTGGGTAGATGGATTTTTGGGGTCTCTCTGTGCAATTTTCTTTAACATAGTGGGGTCTTTGTCACTGTAATGAAAACTGCCTTCAGCTGGAAGGGATAAAAAGAGGAAGGGAGAGAAACAATAGCAGCTTAGACGCAGAATTTTCCAAATAAATTAAACACTTTTGAGACACGGGATTTGTATTAGAAACACCGATAAAACCTTATCCTTGAAGGTGTGAAGATGTAGGCTCTTAAAATTAATGTAAATAGCAGTATTACTGCCGCAGGCATCAACGGAGGTCTTTGAGAGTGTGAAAAGACAGGTATGGAAGGAGAGGCAGCAAAAGGGTCACATCCAATAAAGGGTGTTTGCAAAATCTTGGGGAAATTTGTGCAGCTTTGCATAATAGCACCTTTCACTCTTACTTCTTCACAGATATTGTACCAAATGAAGCAAAGAGGAAGTAACAAACAGGTGGCTTTGTGCACGTTTCATGGATGTGAGCAAATGCAGATTTTTCAGCGTATCTTCTGTGTGTGCGTGTGCGTGTGCGTGTGCGTGTGTGCGTGCGTGCGCGCGTGCAGAATTCTGCGGCTTCGTTAAGCCCAGGACCCAAATCAAGAGGTTTGAGATCTATTCTTAGCCAACCATCGATGTGACCTTCAATGCATTTCCCACCTATAAATATAAAAACCGCTCACCTCTGAGATTTATTGGTCAGGTTAGGTGAGTTGATGCATGTGAAAATATTTTTCAGGCAATAATATGCTGACCGAAGATTATTATTAACATGGGGATATGGAAAGAGGGAACAGGCATAAGAGGAGGATTGCTTCAGTTCATCTAGCTCCCATGGGAAGTGTGCATTTTGCCAGCGGGGGGAGGGGCGGGGGGACGGGGGCAGCTGGGTTCGTGAGAGACGGAGAAAGTGTGCACATGTTCGAGTGTTTGTAAATGCAAGGGGGACAGCCCTTTATTAGGCAAGAGATATGCTGAGTTTCAGGTTTACGTTACCAGGAGACTCGGAAAAGTTGAAACTCAGCCTAACTAGGGCTGCCAATGGCCTCTAATGAAAATTTCCATTTGGAGAGACTAGATGTTGACTTGGCATGACACCAAACAAGCAGCCTGCTGCAAAATTTTACACCAATTGTATTTCTCCTAATTAAACCCTGTCTGACCTCAGCATTAAGAAACAATTTGTTTCAGGATATAACCAGCACACATAAGCAATTACATTCTGTTTGCCCCATTAGCATTATTTGGCTCCTTTCTTTCCAGGGCTGCTAACTGTAGCAAATGCTGTCCCTGAGCCAGAGCTATAAAAAGCCTGGAGTGTTCAGAGGCTTTTTCCCCCATACCAAGAACTAAGAATATCATCATATTTTAGCCAAGCCAAAGATTCTGGGAACAGTGTGCTTCTGTGTTTATTATGAGGGAGTGTCTATATATATATATATATATATATATGAATATTTCTTATGAGTTAAAAAAGACTCTACTTATAAAAAACCTGAGGAAGCTATAATAATCCAAGTTGATAATAATTTAAGCTTATCTGGTATGCTATTTTTCATTTTCCCATTCAGCTATGACCCCTTGTACTTTTACTTATTCATAGCTGTCAGACTTGGTAAATTTTGAATTTCAACCCCCCCCCCCAGCCGCCCCCAAAATGCATTCTGCAAAGCTTTTGGCAAGGTTGGGGCAAATGTTCTTTTATAAAAGAAGCGTCACCACCGTGTAACAGAGACGTGAAACAGAGAAAGACCTTCAAATGCAGAAACTCTCAGCAGAGCCGCCTATAAAGTTCATTTCAGGGGCAGGCGCTCCCGGCCTGGGATCGAGGAGGTGAGCTGGTCTTCTGGGCCCTGCCACTTACACCTGCTGGATCGCAAACTTGTCACCTGCCTGTCTGAGTTTCCGTTGCTTCTTCCACAAGATGGGACAGGAGATACCAGAGATATTTCTTCTGGAAGGCTATCGCAGAGATGAGATGAATCGTAGGTGGTGTTTCTAATGGGTCCCCGGAAGTCGCAGACCATTGAATGGATATGAGAACATTCTTCATTCTAACTCCCTTCTGAATCTCTTAGCTGTAGACTTCTCTTGCCATCTTGATCTGGGAGCTGTCGTGGGAAAGACAAGGAGGTACGATATTTTCCCTACAGGGAGTAGATAGATGGAAATGAGGAAAGGCTACCATATGAGCTGTTGGAGTAAGCGATGAGGTAGGTGTTTGTGCTTAATTTGTGTCTAATTTTACCTTTAGAGCCTTGAAAAGAAATCTCCCCTTGGTTTTTCTACCTGGAAAATGGGAATAAAACCATCTCCCCTCCCCCTTCTTATTTCACAGAGGCACTGTGGGAACAAGCCACTCTTGCCAGTTGAGAGCTTCAAGGGTCTCAGGAGGCAGGCGTTACCGAAGGGAGTGTGGCTTTCGGTCCACGAACTGCACGGAGGCACGTCAGAGTGGCTCTGTGACACGCACTGAAGAGCAAAGCTTCTCTCTGTGAATCAAGAGCACCTTCTGTTGGCAGCTAAGTCTCATGAGCCTTAAAAGTGGAGGTACATCGGAGCACCGAAGCAAACTTACAGGCAACTGAGAAGAGAGAGGAAGTTTTTACTGACTTTACTAGGCCATGAGTTGCAATATCTGCCCCTTCTTCTGGTCACGATGAAACCCCACTGTTATAACGCTGCATCATCGCGGTGGCTTGGGAGCCTAACAGAAACCCTATTTTGAGTCAGGGGGTCTAGAAGGGAGCACATCACAGTGGAGCGAGAGCTAGCTGTACTGTGAAATGGAACACTTTGACGCGAGTCTCTTCTCAGCCATTTGCCTGCCACGTGGCTTGGACAAGGCTTTCAACGTCACCCGGTGCCGGCCTGACTACATCTCATTTTCCAGGGATCAGTGTCTGCATGTTGTTTCTCCTACAGATTTCTCACCAGTCGAAGGCACCTGCGTATGTATTTGTATTAACCGGTTGGTAGGTCACTGATTCTATAAGAATGGAAGTGCAGATTCCCAGACGCTTGCGGAGGCGATGAGAGGTGGTGAGGGGCCGAGGAATCTGCATTCTTAAGAAGCACCCCTAGTGAATGCAAGGAAGTTGGGGCTGAGATGAAAATACACTTGGCTGACATATCTGGCATCCAGAATAGTGTCTGACACAAAGTAGGCATCCGACGATCTTTTCTGAATTAAAGATAAATGGTGTAAATGGTGGCCTGGCCTATCCATATCAAGAAAGACTGCCTCACCCAGTGGGAAGTAGAAAAGCTTACTGGTCGGGATAACTCTTCATCTAAATATTAAGGTCTCAGTTTCCTTTCAGGAGGAGAGGAAAGGAGACATCTACGAAGAATCGGGGTAGAAAGCCCCAGAATTATAAAAGGAAATCCCTGGCACTGGGCCCCGGTGGCTGGCTTAGGATGAACTACACTGCTTCTCTTTATGATAAGCAGCCCCTGTTCTCTCTGTTCCTTTCCCGACTCTTGATTTTTACTTAATGCACCTCCCTGGTGCCCATATCTGCTCTGTCCTGCTCTTGGCATCTGCAACCATCACCCTTCTCACGTTCCCCCCGGTCCCTGCAACTCCCTCCCAATCCATTGCCTTTTCTAACATTTCACTGACACGGATCTGGTTTCACCACACACGACCTAATGGCTCATGAATTCACGAGTTCTTCCTATGGGGCTGCCGGTAAAACAAAGGACACCCAGTTACATTTAAATTCCGGATAAACCACACGTATCTTTTTAGTATAAGTATGTCCCCGACTTTGCACAGGACATTTATAGTAAGAAATCATTTTCAGTTCTTCCAATTTAACTGGGCAGCCTGTATTTTTATTTGCTGGGTATCTCTATCTCTGGATGATCTTGCTTTCGCCTTTGGTTCCTGTTAAACTCGCGGTTGTCGACGTCAGCCTCGCCTTCTGAAGACTTACTCTGCGTTGCCTTCTCACATCTGTGTCTACCAAAAGTTTTCATTTTTCTATATTCCTAGTCTTTCGATTCGCATCTTTCTAGTTCTCGTGGCCTGTTTTGGTTTTAATCCACCGTTTCTCTCTAACCAACGTTGCCTGGAGGGGAGGTTGTTCTCGATGCCTGTTAATACAAGTCTCTGAAATAGACGAGGATACTCTGGTGTAGGCTTTCGCCTCACGACTCCTACCTGGCTCCTAGTCCTGGGAAAAAAATAGAAGGTTAAGAGAAGCAACCTCGTCGCAAAAGGGAACTGAGCTGCGGTGGCACAGCACTGAGTACTATTTTGGAGTAGTCACATCTGCTCGTGACCAGCCGTGATCGCAGCTGAAAACAGGGATATCACAACGGCAAACAGGAATGTCCAACCGTCAGTTCTGTTTCTTATTTCTTGGAAATCGGGAAAGGGTAACCTGGACACCGGTGGGAGATCTTTCTTAAGATCTTGAGGGTGACTCTTTTTGTTTTCTCTTTTTCTCCTTCCTCTGATCCATTCTGTCATATTTCCTTCATCTTATCACAACCTAGTGATCGTCTCATATTTCTTATTCACTTTTAATGTGTTACATGTACGTGACCCATGCGAGACTTGCTAATTCTCTACATGTTTTCTTACTGTCGGGGACTATTCTGTTTTCACTTGATAATAGCCAACACTTAATTCAGTTTCCTCTAAGTGCAACCACCGTGCCAAGCATCACATTGTATAGGTGATCTCATTTCGGTCTTACGTCACTCTTATTTCCATGATATAGAAAACAGAAGGGCAGATGCATAAAAGTTAAATAACTTGTGCTGATTTACATAATTTGGTGAAGTCAACCTTTGAATCCCGCTGTAACTGGTATCACAGCTTTGCTTTTAACATTATGTTGTATTTCCCTCCATGTAACTTATACTAGGTTCTAAGAAGAGTTAAGAATGACTGATTATTCATGCTATTTACAATACTTCTTCGAGCTGGGGGTTATAAAAGAATCAACTGTAATCTGGGTCTGGAAATCCAGGCTAGAGAGACGCACAGTCTTCCGTGAGATCATTTGTGCCTCAATTTCTGCCACAAACTTTCCCCCTGATACTTTTTTTCTAACTGCTTGGCCTTGACCCAGCACCCTACCCAGAACCTCTCACTCATACATACACCTTTGACAACATCGACTGTTGTCCCCACCATTGGTGGATATTTTTTACCATGTGTAACTGAAATGAATCCCCTCTGTCTCCCTCCAACATATTTTTCCTTCAGCTACAGGGTTTATAAGATTCTTGAGGATCAGATCTAAATTTGGAGCAGTGACCCTAAGTCTGGAATGTTCCTGAAGTAGTAGGATTCTTTTGGAGTTCCACCAAAGTCCAAAGGGAAATACTTTTCTCTCCTTCATTAGCTCTACTTCTGAAAGACATTGACTCCATATTTACCCTGATAGGAAGCATGATAATGGCAGGGGTAGCCTAGAGTTCCAAACTTATTTGGAACCAAAACTTATTTGCATTTACCCTATCTCTGCTCAGAGGGCCATCTTGCTTCCAAGAAACAGCATGATTTTTTTTTAGTTTGTTTGAATCAAGGAAGAGTATGGAACATCTAATGTTACAAGGGTATTTTTTTTTTTTTACTATGATACATTTCTCTTTGAAAAATTCTGCTATAGGGGCGCCTGGTGGCTCAGTCGGTTGGGCGTCTGACTTCAGCCCAGGTCATGATCTCACGGTTCGTGGGTTCGAGCCCCGCATCGGGCTCTGTGCTGACAGCTCAGAGCCTGGAGCCTGCTTTGAATTCTGTGTCTCCCTCTCTCTCTCTGCCCCTTCGCTACTCACACTCTGTCTCTCTCTGTCTTTCAAAAATAAATATTGAAAAAAAATTTAAAAAAAAAGAAAAATTCTGCTGTAATCTTAAAATCTTACATATTTTCCATGGAGTATCTTCCTTTCTGGGTCCCTCACTCTCTAAAAGCCGAGGGACTTATTATTCTCATGGGACGATGTAGTGTATCTTTCAAATTCCCTTTGGACTTGGCCTTTCTGGTTAGCTTCAGATCGAGACGTCACAGCCCAGTACGAAGGCCATGTGCAACCTGTGAAACTCAGGACACAGAAAACGTTTAGGAACCAATAGTGTCTCCCTACTGAGCAACAACACGTGCACACGCACACGTTCTCAGGAGCTGGTATTCTGGGTTCCCACATGAGCAACTCATCCTGAGGTCCGGTCTGCACTTTGAAGGTCAAGTTTCTAGTGGAGCTCAAGTTTCATGTGAGCCCATGATCTGGATATCACCGACATGTGCCAGGATGTCCAAATCCTTGTGATGAGGTCCCCCCTGCAAAACAGCAGACGTGCAAGCTGGCCTTTGGGTAACGCATGGAAACGTGTGTTGCCCCTGAAATGATGTTGCCCTCACCAAGACATATTTCCTTCTGTTCTAGTTCACTGTGCGCAAAGGTCTTAGGGGTCGAGGCACCAGGCAGCCGTTCATCTGAAAAAGGTCATGATCCAATTAGGTAATTGGAAGAAAGAAAGAATACTTCACAGTGAGGATCCGGGAAGGAGGAAGCCAGAGCTGTACGTAGAAGTCACAGAGTGGAACCTGACGTGTGGTAATTTAAGGAGGCAGAAACGCATATTGGTTAAGAGCCTTGGCTGCTTGGATTTGAATTATGGTTCTACCATTTACACATGCACATCTAGATTCCTGCCCTCTAAAGGCCTCTGTGGCCTATAAAATAAGGATATTTGTATCATCCAAGCAGTGGTTGGTGCCAGGATTAGATGCGATAATTACGCGGAGTGCTTAGCAAAGGGCATGGGGTATAACCAGAGATGGAAGTGATGGTGATTGTGTTAGTTTACTATTGCTGTGTCACAAATTACCACAAATGTACCAACCTCAGGCAACGCAAATGTATTGCTCACAGTGGGTCATAAATCTGGCAGGGCTCAGATGGGTTCTCTGCGTAGGGTTTTGCCAGGCTGGAATCAAGGTGTTGGCCGGCCTGGGATTTTCTCTGGAGCCTCGAGGGAAGAATCTCTTTCAACCTCACTCAGGTTTTGGCCAAACTTAGTTTTCTGCGCTTGAAAGACAGATTTCTCTGATTTCCTGCCTGCTGTTAGGCGGAGGCCTCTGTCAACTCAAGGCCACTGAATTTCACCTTCTCATGTGGGTGACCCCATCCTCAAGCCAGGGACAGTAGGTCACATCTCCCTATGCTTTGCATCTCTCTGACTTCTCCTGCTACTAGCTAGAGAATACTCTCTGCTATTGAAAGGATCGCCTGACTGAGTCAAGCCCACCTCGATAATCTCTGCATTTTAAGGTCAATTGACTGGGAGGCTTCAACTATCTGCAAAATCTTCCCAGCAGTGACTCCATCAGCTTTTGTTTCAATAGCCAGGGGACAGGAATCGTGGGGAGGGCATCTTTAGAATTCTGCCTCGGACAGTGAGGATGAGATGATGTTGATCAATGACTAACTTTTTGATTGGCCGTTGCATGTACACAGAGAGGGCCGAAGCTGAGTTTGGAGGCGGACGGTCGAAACTGCCTAATTGTTCTGCATGAGAAAGCAGAATTCTTTATTTGCTCGTGAGAGGGTGGGGGAGAGTTGTAAACTGAGAACTGGATGGAGAGAAAAAGAGGAGTTAAGTCCCATGGCAGGGCAACTGAGGAATCAAGGTATTTCATGTTCTGTGTGGGGGCTGTTTTTTGTTGGTTGGTTGGTTGGTTGGTTGGTTTGGTTTTCTTGTTGTTTTTGTTTGTTTTTTTGTTTTGTTTTGTTTTGTTTTGTTTTGTTTTTGCCTATTTGGCTTTTCAGACTTCTCCCTGGTGCTGCATGTGAGTAGCTGTCTGTGACAATGTGAGAAAATTGAATTCCAAGACTGAGATTATCTAAGCACTACACTGGTTCAGTGGAAGAAGGAGCTTAGAGCTAGAGGCGGCCCTGGGAATCTGTGGAATCTTTCAATGGACATTGTTTTCCCCACAGATGTAGAGTGAGGGTTCATTGCAATCTTTTCCTGCCCTTATGGGGCACAGCAGGAGTAAAATAGTGTTTTAGTTATACTTAAAACATAGAGCTGGGCAGGCAGCTGGGTATCGTCAGACCCAGACCCAATCAGATGAGATTGAGCAGGTATTTCTTCCTCCATTTAACATGTTCATCCATCCATTCCACCATCTGGGAAACATCTCTGTTGTACCCAGGATACGAGACACTCTTTTAGGTATTAGAGATTCCGTGTTGAGCAAAACTGAGTTGCTGGCCTCCTGCAACTGAGCTCTATTGGAGGTGATGGAATGGATAGATAAACAAACAAGTGCTAAATAACATAATTGTAGTTAGTTACAAGTATCAGGGGGAAATAAAGCAAAGTAAGAGAAAGAATAGATGCTAAGAATAGATGCATCCTGTTTTGGATGAGGCGGTCAGGGAAGGTCACTCTGAAGTGACAACAGAAAAATTTCTGAAAAGATCAGGGAAGATGGAGACGTTGACTCTATGACCTCAACTGAGAGGCACAATCAGTATGGACCCCAGGAGGAGGGGGGGCAAGAGGGGGGCTCCAGACAATTGTATGACTTGTATTATTTCCTTTCGTGCTAAGCCTGCTTTGAAACTGCTTAGGTAAATGTACCCCCACCTCCCCTATCTTTTGGAACACGATAGAAAGGGTTTTTTTTTTTTTTTTTTTGTCAACGTAAACCAAATCTTAGACAACAGTGGATCCCATGAATGCTGGATTGGGCTGAAACCCCAGAACAGAAAACATTGGGACAGAAGGTGAAGATCTCTGTTCATCTCTAGGTAGCACAAGTCAAGAACTTCAGCGTGAGAGGCACCAGAGGGTGGATGAGAGGCTGCCATCTTTATTTAGAAGGGAGTAGATGACATGAAACATTTTATCTAGAGAGAAGTGAATTAAGGGAATGGTGGCACTTCACATTATTGTAGCTCTCACCAGATGCTGAGTGCTGCAGGAAGAGGGACACCATCAAGTCCCCAGCATCCAGCCCAGACCTGCCATGTCCTAGGACCCAATAAATATTTATGAACTACGAGAATGGTGAATGAGCAATAAAAACTTATTTCTTTCAGTGGAAGACCTATTTTTGTGAGAATGAGAGTAAATAATTGTCTAGTGTTCCAAAAGATCCACTTAAACAGGGAAAATCCTGGGTGCAGATTCAGTACCGTGAGGGGAGAATTTTTTAATAATTCAGATTGTTACCAAAGAGAACGCAGTTGCCTTAGGAGAAGGGGGACTTCCCGGCCTTGGAAGTATTTGAATGGGGGGACGGATAGCCTCTGTCAGTTGTGTTAAAGAAGCTCTTCCTCCATTAGTCCACGTTTGTCCATGTTGCATTGGACAAGAACCTTTTCAAGGAGATACTTAGGGTCACCTTGATCATAGGCGTCCCTGGCGCTAACTGTGGGAGGTGGGCAATATGCATTCTGGAAAGTATGGTTGGCCGGGGCTATCACCATGACGGAGTTTGAGAAGATGCTCTAAGTAAAGGAGGACTATCTTGCAGGCATCTGACACCCATAAAATTCATGCTCCCCATCATGCCCTTCCTGGATCACCGGATATCACTTTAACATGATTACTGTTCTTAAAGTCCTAAAGTACTCCCCACTAACACCAGAAAGTGGCAGAATTTCGCTTTTAGCAGTGGTTGGAATCTGCCGTCCCACTGAATGATCGCAGGCTTTTCCTCTTTCTCTTCTTGTTCATGGCCTGTGAACGAAGAATCAATGAAATGAGTTTGGGGGCAGATGAATACCCTTGGGGTGCTGCGGCCCAATCCTTTCCCTTAGACCATTCGCTTTGAACTCTCCTTTGAGCCACCGTTCAGCCCAGTTAATAGCCGCAAGCTCTTCGGGGGAAGGTTTGTTAAAATCGTGTCCAAGAAAATAAATATAATGAATGAACAATCTCTGGAGAACGCCTTGACATTTAAAAAAAAATGTAAATTAGTCTCACAAGGATCTGCTATGAAATAGGCAAAATGCATTAGTACAAATGAGATATTTTTACAGCGATTATAGGAGCCATCTCCTGGGGACCACACCTGAACTCTTAAAAGCTGAACCAAAACCCAGTTGTGTACCCAGGAATCTAGCGTGACAGATTTGAATGTATTCCACTAATAACTCTCCTCACCCCATGCCTGCGTTTCAGTGCACGGTTCCCCTGTTGTTCAATGAGCTTTGATACAAGGATGCCGGAGCATGGCTTTGAACTCCTCTGAACCCAATTATATCCAGCCATTTGGAAGTGCCATGGTGGGATGATGGTAGAAGGGTGCTCTCTGAACTAGCACACAGAGAGTTCAAGAAGGAGTTGACTGCAGCGGGTCTGGCAGCCAATTCATACATGGAACTGTGCCGCCAATGGCACTGCTCTCTGCCAGCCTGAAATGAGGATGGAGGATATCAAAGGGAAATTCAATTAGCTGAACCAAAAATGGATCGAGCGAAGCGAAGGGGCAGCTGGTAGCAGCTTCTATTCTTTGATTTGCACGACCAATGTCCTGCTCCTGCGCGTGTTCCTTGCACCGGGTGAGCGTGTTAGAGGAGGGTTCTTCTCCGCAAGGAGGGGAGGCATTTTCCCTCCCCCGAGCATTTCCCAGCTCTTCGGTCACAAGGGAAGTCAGCTCTCCAGGTGAGAATCCCAGGCTTTCTCTCTCCAAATCAGCTTGGGACCAATTAAGATGACCTCAACAGAAAAAAAAAAAAAAAGGAGCCAACAAGCAGGCCATTGCTTTTCTCCCGAAGGGTGGGTGGTTGACGCGGTTTCCTTTCCGACAGAGGGCATGGCCCCAAAGAGGAGTAGAGTACCCAGGATAAAAAAAAAAAAAAAAAAAAAAAAAAAGGGAGAGTTTTTGTGAGCAAGCTCTAAGAAAAGGAGCTGTATTTTATTTATACCATAAATCTGTTTTGTTTTATGGTCCGACCATAAAGCCTTACAATGACATTTTAAATCTGGACTCCCTAACATGGGTCTGTTTTAGTTGATTGAAGCAGACCTGACCTGCAAGCCCTTAAAGCAGTGTGGCCACTCACATTCGTCCTCTTTAAAGTTTGGAAGGGTCACAGGGTGAGGGGCTAGGATGGTTCATTTCTCAATTTTGCCGGAGCTAAGAGATCAGTGGACTTTTACAATGCAGCTGTCCCCGAGGGGTGGGACCTGCCCCCGCTCCAGCCCGGGGCCCCCAAGGGAGACATAGATTAGACCCGCCCACCCCTTGTGCTCTGTCATTTGGGCCCCTTTGCCCCATGGCTCCAGCACACCCCACCTCTGCCTGCTGTCTTGCCTCTCTGTGCCCTGCATCCGTTTTGGTGACCTCCATCTCGCCAGTCTTGCATCAACCCCAAAGAGAACACTTCAGCTTTTGAGCTTTGAGAGGAAGACACGGGCACCCGTCCCTCCTGGAACCACAAGGACCTTGCCAGTCTTGGAGAGACAAACCCTTTATCTCCTCTTTTTGGCCTTTTATCAACTTCCACGCCAAGCTTTCCTTAGCAGATCTAAACTCCCCACATCACGGAGCGGGAGATTGTCTTGTAGTATTTTCAATCCCTGTTCTTAGGCCTGCAATAAAAAGTTAAGAGGGACCTCCTTACTACAGAAAGCCCAGACTCAGAACACAAAGAATTCTTGGTGTGGGAGTGGGGGACATTCCCTGCATTCACTTCTGCCTGAATCAATGTACCAGTAACGTTTTCTGCCATATTGATATCACCATTTCTCTATTGTATGGATCAAAACGAACACCTCTGACTCCTACCCCCTTCCTCTCAATACATGAGAAAGACTACAGCCCTCCTTCCAGTTTTCCAGTGTGACCCTTACACATTTCCTGTAAGATAGTGAACACGTCTTTGATTCAGCCTGCTTCCTGCTCTCATTCCCTCTCATTGTGCACCCTACCTGTCGCCCCTCTCCGTTTGCGGGTATCGTACAGCGGGGGTCTTAGCTCCTACGTGCCAGGAATTGGGCTAAACCCTTCACACAAATTATCTCAGTGCGTCTTTACCAGTGTCCCAAGGGTGAAGGATCGTTATTGTGTGGACGATCTTTTGATTCGCCTTTAATTTTCCTGAATTTGCTGTGGTGTCAGTTTGACTCCTGCATAAATAATACCTTTCATACCCCTGTGGGTTCACATCAGCTGAGTTTCTAGATTTATCTAATAGGTACTACCCCTAGGACGGAGCCGCTAAATGCCAGAGACTTTTTTGACTTCCCCATCTTTCCTTTCGATTACCCATGGTTCTGTCTTTGTTCTTGTTCTTGTTTGTTTGTTTGCTTGCTTTTACCTTTCATTCTTGTCTTCCGCCCCTCTTTTCTCTCGAATGGTCTTTTCACCTTCCATTCCTTCCTCACCTGTGTCAATCCTTCCATTGGTAGACACTGCTCGTTGCTCACCAAATATTGATTTTCTCTTTTTCCTTACCAATAGAGCCCCAACCGTGCTTGTGGTAGAAATGTGCCTCATTAAAAATATCCCCGTCCTCAGAGTCTCACGCCTTCTGAACTGGTCATGTCATTCAGTTCGGGTCGACACGACAGGAGCAAAAGCTTCTGAGGAGCACCTGTGATGTTTTTGCTTTCCTGACCTTCTTCCCAATCGTTCTCTTTTTTTTCTGCCTGGAATGTGGCTGCCATGCCCGGAGGCGAAGCAACCATCCTGCAACCAGGAGGAAGACAGGCATACATGAAGGATAGTGGAAAAGGAAACCCAAAGGAGCCTGTGTTTTTTGGTGGCTTTCTCGAGCGGCTGCACCTGTTCTGGAATGCGTATCTCCAGACCTTTTATTTCAGAGAAGAAAAATTGAATTCTCTGTGTGGCTAAGTCACTGCAATCGGGTTTCTACATTTAGATAGATATAATTCTGACACACCATCCTTCAAGGCTAAATTCAAATGCTACATAAATTATGAAGGCGACCACACTAGTCTAAGTCTAACATGGAACAGTGAAGTAACCTAATTTCTCCTGCTTCCCCTCTTTCCACCAACATTCCTGCTATCTATTATCTACTCTGCAGTCGGAGTGCGACTCTAAAAATACATACAAGGTCCTGTCATTCTCCAGTCAGCCATCCAATCACCCGATAACTTCCCATAATCATGCTTAAAATAAAACCCAGTGTCCTTCTAAGAATGGCCATGCCCTCTACAAATGGAGTCTCGCTGTATCATCCCCTTCCGCTCTCCCTCTCCCCGCCCGCCCTTGGCATTCTCACAGTTCTGTGAATAATCCAAGTATGTTCTGGCACCAGATTCCTTGCGGCTGTTCCTCTGTCACTTCCTCAGGTCCCTACCTGAGTATCAGTCCTTAGACTTCCTTGATGGGCCCCTGTAAATACCACACTGACCTACACCCTTTCTGCCTATACAATATTATTATCTTCATAGCACTTATCATTGTGTATATCTTATGTTTCTATTCACTTACATTTATTATCTGCCTTTCTTATTCGAAGGTACACTCCATAAATCAGCACCTTCACCTGCTTTATCCCCCACAATATCTCCAGAGCTTAGAATAGTGTCTAACACACAGTATGTGGTCATTAAATAATTATGGAATGGATATTGGAAGGAAGGAATGAGGGAGGGAAGGAAGAAGGAAAGAAGGAAGGAAGGAAGGAAGGAAGGAAGGAAGGAAAGTGGACACAAAGAAGGAAAGAAAGAAGAAAGGAAGGAGGTCACAGATCTTGGCTGGGGACTTGAAATAGTTCTACATTCCTTAAGTAAGAGAGAATGAAGGACTGATTTAGGAGCTGCAATTCCTCTGAGGATGTTTTCTCAAGAACAAGTGACAATGACTTGAGATAACATCTCCCTGGATTCCTCCTTACATCAGAAGATGGTAAAAACACCTTACTGTTGCAGTTGCTGGAGGGAGTGGTGTCAATGTTGCCACAGCAACGGTACATCTTATGTAAAATCTCCGACTTGCTACAGATGTGGTAGGCAGCTTGGAAGGTTTGTTGGGGATTCAAATATATATGCTGTCTTCTGATTTTGCTTAACCAATTGCTTACGGTTACTGACAAACGATACGTATAGGGCTAAAACTGCCTTTGAACACCGTCCCCTTGGGGGAAAGACCAAAAGTACTTTGCCAGGAACGTGTCTCAAATGTAAATAACTGTCCTAAAGTCTAGTGCCATTGATCGAAGATGGGGAAGATGACAGTTCTAACACACTAAATAGAAAACGACTTTGTGTCTATCCGTGTGCTACTCTCTTGCTCTGGCTTCCTGTGGTCCCCACCACGCAGGATGTCCTGTTCTTCTGACACACCATATTGCTTCCCTCTTTGGGATTCTTTGCATTCTGTTATCTCGGCGCCCAGATACGTCCAGATATTTTCACAGATGACTCCTTCCTTCCCTTCACATCTCTGTTCAGATAGCACTCACTCGGAGGTCTTCCTTGACCATCTCCCCTAAAATGCTCGAAAATAGCAACTCTTACCTGCCCATACCCCTTTACTTTCCAGCCTATGATCTCCTTCATTTTTCTTTGTAACAGGGTTTGCTACCTGTCACTGTTGATGTATATATTTATTTGCTTACTTGTTTGTCTCTCTCATGAGAATATAAACTCCATGAGAGTAGGGACATTTTGTTGACTTTTAGGAGGAACATACTATTGTACAGAGACATAACCATTTATTTAGCCATTCAACGGTTGATGGATATTTGGGTTTGACTCAGTCTGGGGTTTTGTTACAAAGCTGTTAAGAACATTTATATACCGGTCTTTGTGTGGATGGATGTTTTTACTTTTCTTGGGTAAATAACCGAGAATGAAATTGCTCTACCATTTTGTAACAGTATTTAAATTCATAGGAAACTACCAACCTGTTTTCTAAAGTTATTCTAATGTTTTGTGTTCTTACCAGCAATATAGGAGTTCAGGTTGTTCCGCACCTTTGACAACCCTCAGAATTCCCATTTTTATTGAGTTGTCTCCTGACTCTCAATGTTTGTCAAAACTCGATGTAAGATCCAGGCGTCTGGGTGGCTCAGTTGGTTGAGTATCTGACTTCAGCTCAGGTCATGATCTCATGGTTTGTAAGTTCGAGCCCCACGTCGGACTCTGTGCCGACAGCTCAGAGCCCGGAGTCCGCTTCAAATTCTGTGTCTGCCCCTCCTCTGCTTGCCTTCTCTCTCTCTCTCTCTCTCTCTCTCTCCCTCAAAAATAATTAAAAACCTTAAAAACAGATTCAACGTAAGAGAAATTACATGAAAAAGATTCCTGCACATTTCACAAAATTGTGGTTGAAATTATATCCCTTACGTTCTTCAAACATAGTCTCTTGCATAGGGAATATTTATTTCTTTGATATAACTAGTGTGAGCTTTTCATTATGAAATGGGAATTGCCATAATGAGATAATTCTCATAATATTTCCAATTTTGCATTGGACAGAGGAATTTCAGGGCTGGATTTAATGCTCAATCATGGAAATTATGTTAGTCTAGATTTTTCACATAGGTGTTCTTTTCTGTTTTTCTGTTCGGTGTTTTGGTTTTGTTGTGTACCAGTTTGTAATCAAGGAGTTTCAAATTTCTTTTGAAAGTAAATGGCATATATTTCTTCATATTCAAACATGAATAATGCAGCTTCTGACCCAACACAAGGGAATGCTAGAAATTTCATTAGTGTCCTGACATTATTAGAATGTTTTTGGTCTTCTTGGATTGATAGAGTCCAAAGTGACCTTTATACATAACATGGGCACTAAAGTAATTATTTTCCTGTGTTTCTCTAAATAATTACTTTTTACCTTGAATAAGCAATCATACTTCGGCCAGCATGTCTCAATATAATATATAGTCTTATGCTTTATAAAAGTATGGCATTGTTTTCTAAAACACTGCATGAACGTGTTCTTTTTACATTAATGTCTCTCTTTACAGGTAAGATTCTGATGTTGGGAGCCATGTCTCAAGCACGTTTATGTTTCCCATAACCTGAAAAGAACTCCCTGTGCAGAGTGAAGTGTTTAATACGTGATTCTTAGACAAGTGTCGGAGAAGGGAGTTGCAGTCATCACTGACTTTTTTTTTTTAATTTTTTTTTTCAACGTTTATTTATTTTTGGGACAGAGAGAGACAGAGCATGAACGGGGGAGGGGCAGAGAGAGAGGGAGACACAGAATCGGAAACAGGCTCCAGGCTCCGAGCCAGCAGCCCAGAGCCTGACGCGGGGCTCGAACTCACGGACCGCGAGATCGTGACCTGGCTGAAGTCGGACACTTAACCGACTGCGCCACCCAGGTGCCCCCCCCCCTTTTTTTTTTTTTTATTTACCAGGCATTCATTCATTCGGACGCCCGTCCCATCTGGGGTAGATATATGCGAACTGCTTTCAGGAAGCTGAAGAGAGACAAGTAGCTGGAAAGTACAACCACAGTGTTCTCCAAATGGAGTTTCATTTCGAGAACTAGCATGTCTGCGTAGCGATCAGATGGATGAAACGAATAAGAGAGAGAAAATGCCAAGGAGATGTGGCTGCACAGGAGCAGAGCTGGGGAGGAGGAACCAGCGACGGGGAGGAGCAGAGGCCCCGAAGTCTGTGGCTGAACCGCGCCCTTACACTGAATACCAGGGGTTAATCTGCCATAATAAAATCAGTGTGAACACTGCCAAAGAGGCCTGAGCAGACCCTCCAGTAAGTAATTAATTCTGGCTGCTTTCCGCTCTCCAGCTTTCATCATTCTTAATGTTACCTAATTGTAAAATTATTCTTCAAACTTTCCTACTATAAAGGAAGAAAATGCCCAGATCTAGCTCGCTTTTCTTGAGGGCATGGGTGCCTCCTGCGTCTTGGTAGAAGAGCCCAAGATGCTGCTAATTAAGGGTGTGCGAACCCTTGAAAACTTTTGATCGGCGTTCATAAAACAGCCTACAAATAGTTCTAGGAGAGCTGTGTGCTTTTCTGCATATGTACACAGAGCTACCAAACCAAGGGAAGCAGGGAAGTTGAATTCACAGCTTCTCTGGCCCTCAGACCCTCACAGTGACCTTGACGGACGCTGAGATGGGAATAGACATAAACGACAAGCATGTGAGGAGGGGAGAGAAGTTCATGGCCTGGACTGTAGTTTCGGCTGCCACTGGGGGTGATAACGAAGAATATCTTGGGGACCATTTCACCTCAAAATTTGCTAAGGCTCTCACCGTCAAGGGCTTAAAATTCATGTCAGTACAGCCAGATAAATAAAATCTTCACCGTTAAGGGGATCTCTTTATCCCGTGTCTTCTTTCTTCAAACAAGATGGCTTTCCTCCAGACGAAGGCATTTCTCTATCCATGACCGTGGCAGAAGGGACCAAGGCTGTCTTTTCCACTGTGATTACCTGCTAGGCTGTAGGCCTTGGGGTCTCTAGGTAGCCTTGGCAACGTAAGTGCAATACACTATTAAAATAATGACTATTTTCTTCCGTCTAGTTAAAAAATAGAAGGGACAGCCTTGGATGGCATTCTGGTCAGGGGGGAAATATCTCATGTGTCTCTGGGGTGAGATATAAAACTGAGGGCTTGACCTCTTTTGGCCATTAAAGACCTCCGGGTCCTCTCCTGTCTCTTTGTTCCTACAAGAGTGGAGATAGTGTTAATTCCGTGGCTGGCTAAATTCTAACCGGGGTAATTATACCGTCACCCTATAATCCCCTGGAGATTCAGTGAGGAAAGTTACTCTTTGATCATGCTCTTAAATCCCACTGTGCTGGGCTTTGCAACGTGGCAGGTGAAGAATGGCTTTTGGAGTTCACATGCCTCCCTCCACTGGGTGAGTGATGCTAATTCTATGTATGTATTCTGCTGAGTGCTTGGGGATCCTTCTGGGGGAAACTGCTGCGGTAGGCATGAGCTATTGTTAGTTGAGTCTCAACAAAAGAAATTGTTGTTCTAGGCTATATTCCTCTGATAAATTTTAGTTAAAGCTCCCGACTAATAATTATCAAAAGAACGGGGAAGACTGCTAGAAGTTTAGGATTTCAGTTTGTGTGTGTGTGTGTGTGTGTGTGTGTGTGTGTGTGTGTTTGTGCAGGTAAACATAAAATGTATTCTAATGCAACGCAATATGTATAAATATAATGTATATATGCAACATAATGTAATGTGTATACGTAATGTACATAATGTATACGCGTACATATAACATGCATATAAATATGGATTTGTGTATGTGTGTGTGTGTGAGCTAAAAATGAGGTCTTTTACATACGCAACCCTTTCGTCATAAAGGTCCCAGTGACCTATTGGGTCATGGTTGTTTGCTACTGATGAACAGTCTCCCATGCTGACATGGCCAGTGAAATGTGGGTTTTGGAGGTGGTACCCAAGCTGGGCACCTTTCAGGTGGCTTTGATTTAGAGCCAAAAATTATGGCTGGAGATACATTAAAATTTTGGTGAGGCAGTCATGGAGACACTAATTACAAACTCCAATGAAACTTTCCAAATGCTAAATTATTAAACTCTTGGGGAGCTTGGGGGGCTCAGTCGGTTAAGCATCTGACTTCGGCTCGGGTCATGATCTCAAGGTTCGTGAGTTCGAGACCTGCATCCGGCTCCGTGCTGACAGCTCAGAGCCTAGAGCCTGTTTTGGATTCTGTGTCTCCCTCTCTCTCTGCCTCTCCCCTGCTTGTACGTTGCCTCTCTTTCTCTTTCTCTCTCTCTCTCAAAAATAAATAAACATTAAATTTTTTTTAACAAATTATTAAACTCTTAAAAAGAACCACCTAAGTAGAGAGTTTATAGAGTTTAAGCCTTGGTGAGAAACGAGGGCTTAAATAAACCGCGTGGCCGAACAAGGAACCCACTTGTAATTCCAATGTAACTTTGCACGTAAAGCCATAGACACACTCACACGTATAATTCTAGGAGCAAACCTGAACATGACATGAGATCTTATACTTTGCAGTCTCTTCCTGTGTCTCCTTTTCTTATATTTATTTTGGTAACTAAGTTCAAAGAAATAAGTTAGCAGTTTCTATCATCCTAAATGGTAAAACATTTAAATGTCTATCACTAAGGGATTTGTTTTATAGGTCAGAATATACAGCTATAACAGATCATGCAGACCCCTGTCTGTGATCATGGAAAAATGGTTAAGAGATCCTGTTACAGCTATGTTTCTATATATAATTACATACTTGCAAAGGTCTGAATTCCCAAATGCGTATGGCAAGAAAAATAAGTCTGGGCAACTACACCAAACCTTAATGGTATTATCTTCCAGTGGTTTGGTCATTTTTATCTTTTTTAGTGTTGCTGAGCATCGTAAGTTACATTTTATAATCACTCTCAAGTACCATGCCAAATGAATTAAAAACAAGGCCAGGAGAGAAAATGCACTCACGACACATGATACATTGTACATTTTGGGAAAGATGAATTCATTTTATTGGGCTATATCAATTACGGGTCATAAAAATTGGTGGAGGATTGGTTTATTCTGAATACAGAGTTTTACTGAACAGGAAAAAACAAAAAACGCTGAAGAATTGCTCTGAACTGCTCAATCTGTGTAAGGAACCTGAATTCGGTGACTTCAAGCAGAAATTTCAACCAAACCCTTCAAACTGACGTACCCTTTGGTGATCACGTGGCCAATGTCTGGGGCCCAGACCTGAGTTGTGCTGCAGCTATAGGGATCCGTCCTCTCTGGGGTCAGGGAGACTGAGAAGGGACCAGGACGGTTGAGGCAGGGACTTCAGGGGCCACGTGGAGTTGAGGCTTTGAGAATCCTGCAGCTCCCTGTGCTGCTGGCAATAAAGACTAAATAAAATATCACAGAAATGGCAAAATGTTAATCAAGTATATGCTACTCTCTAGAATCTTATGTAAACTTCTGCTATGAGAAGTACCTTTTAAAATGTCCCCTTACTGGGGCGCCTGGGTGGCGCAGTAGGTTGAGCGTCCGACTTCAGCCAGGTCACGATCTCGCGGTCCGTGAGTTCGAGCCCCGCGTCGGGCTCTGGGCTGCTGGCTCGGAGCCTGGAGCCTGTTTCCGATTCTGTGTCTCCCTCTCTCTCTGCCCCTCCCCCGTTCATGCTCTGTCTCTCTCTGTCCCAAAAATAAATAAACGTTAAAAAAATAATAATAATAAAAAATAAATAAATAAAATGTCCCCTTACTCTTTTGTCTGAAAATAGGTTGAAGAGCCGGATTTTAGCACGTGCTCCTTACGTCAAAGCATTCTTCCAGAACTTTACTTGTATTAACTCATTTAAAACGCAGCACGAGCCTCGCAGGTAGATGCTGTTATTACGCCCCAGATGCCAACACTGGAGCCCAGGGAAGGGAGCCACGTTGCCCAAACTTAGACTCCTAATATAAATGCCGGAGTCAAAATTTAACTGAACGTTTTCAGTCCGGAGCCCTGGAGAGCACGCTTATTCTAGAAATGGCGGAGAATGGGAACAGTCTTTTCAGATTTTTTCCTGAGATTCTGTAACTTCGTGTGTGAGGCAAGTACAATGACGTTGACTTCACAACTGTGAAGATGGTCTGTGAAGGCTTCTCTAAAGCATTCGAAGCAGCATTATTAGCTCCTTGTCGCTCTCAGGTGCGTGGGCCCTGGGACACTAGGTGGGCCACAGCTGTCACTGTAGAAACACTGTATCCAGATCTTCCTACTTTCTTTTTGCAAAAATCAGCATTGGGTATAAGTCATGGGATAGGCTTCCAAGTCGTTTTCTCCACCTTTGCAAGTCATGGTTTCTACCAATGACCATGTTGTTCAAAAAATAAAAACTAAACACGTGATCAACTATTTTTTCCAGGTTCTGAATATATATATATATATATATATATATATATACACACACACACACACACACACACACACATTAATTAATTTTTCATACCTAGAATGAATCAGATTTATTGAAAATAGTAATATTGCATGACATTTAAAACCGTCCTGGAGAAATCTCAACCATATGATCGCCAGACTTTGAACAGATATGCGATAGGGTCGGAAGGATATGCGCACAGCTGGCATCCTCTTAGAGAGTACCTTTGTGGGGAAACTACATGAACCCCACTCAGCAAAGGGGGAACCAGCTGAAATACCCCAGAGGTGGGCTCCCTGCATGAGACCAGAGATGAAGATTTTTGTTTTGCAGCTCAAACGGAGGGGAAGAGATGACAGCTACTTTCGAGAACGAGAGAAGAGGGTAGAGAAGCCAAAAAAGGTAAAGAAATTTTGTGACACTGCAGTGTAAAAAAAAAAAAAAATCACTCTTCTTGCATTGTGCTCAGGATATAAAGTCTATATTCTTTTTTTTTTTTAATGTTTATTTATTTTGGGGAGAGAGAGAGAGACAGAGTGTGAGCAGGGGAGGGGTAGAGAGAGAGGGAGACATAGAACCTGAAGCAGGTTCCAGGCTCTGAGCTGCCAGCACAGAGCCCGACGCAGGGCTCCAACCCACGAACTGGGAGATCATGACCTGAGCCGAAGTTGGACGCTTAACCGACTGAGCCACCCAGGCGCCCCATAAAGTCTATATTCTTACACAGGCTTCATGAGGTTAGGGATATTCCAGACACTCAAAGGGGTTGAATGAAGCACCAGCTTCATTCAGAGCAGAACAGAAAATGCACATGAAGAAGCAGAAGCCTGGAAGGCAGGGCAACTCATGAACAGAACCCACCTTCCCTCTCTTCTCTCCTTGGGTATCCTCAGAAACAAAAAGGAGGGCCTTAGGTTTCAAAATTAAGTATGTACAAGGGTGGGGAGCCACGAGCTGAGAACACGTAGAACTTAAGGGTCATGTGATATTTGAATTACATTCATAAACACATTTTGCTTAGATCCTTGCCACATGTCACATAAAACTTAGGACAAAGAAGAAACCTTTATTCTGTGGCCTCTGGTTTAAGTTTGTACGATTTTATGGCTTTTGCACGAAATAAAACAAAGCACTTCACTCACAAGCAGAATTTTGGTCACAGTCGGAGTAACTTTTCAGGTAACTGGAATTTTGCTTTATAAATGATGCTAGTACCTGGCAATACGGTTTCCTTATGCCCCCAGCCTGACATTTAACAGTTTTCTACACTGATGGCCGCATTACAGTGGTCAACCCAGATTTCAGCTGTAAATGGCAAACATATCAACTCACCAGTAATTTACATGATCCCTTCATCTTCCAAGTAGCCCTCGCTTTTCCCTCTGTCTCATTAAATGGCAGCTGCTTAGATTATGCCAAGTGGCATTTTGTGACAGAGAATATAACCGGTGTCATAGCTCGGTCCTCCAGCTATTGGGTACCTGTGAACACGTGGACGTGTGACCTTTGGATTACATCCCGGGCAGCGAGGTGTCTGGTGGGTGGGCAGGTGGGGAGGTTTCTCTCAGGGGTCACAGAACCACAGGCACGGGACTAACTTAAACAGCAGCAGGAGCAGCAGGGGTCAGAGGATCATAGAGAAAGTGAAAGCTAATTTGGGGTCTTTGCCAGTTCACCACTTTCACCATCCCCACCTACTCAACTGGCAACCCCAAAGGGTGTCATTGGCCTCCTCATTACCAGTTACCATCACAAATTTACATCTTTATTTTACTTGACCTCAAATGTGACAATATTGATCTGTCTCTTTGTTGATTTTTATCCTGAGTTTCCCCAGTAAGACTATTTTCTTTGGTTTTTATGTTTCTAACCATTTATCTCAATCTCTGAATGGTCGCTTCTCTTGTCTTCTCTTTTCCATGATCTACTATATTTCCTTGGCTTTAGGTGTCATTCCCAAAACACGACCCATATGTTTTAAATGCCCCCAGACCGATGTGTACAACTCTCTACTAGATGTCTGCAACTAAGTTACTTACTCTCAATCTTTTTCTCTCCCTCCCTAGCCTCTCACATCGAATACATCACCAGGTTTTATTTATTCTACTCTAGTAATGGTCTTGCCTTAATTTTGTTCTTTAGGGACTGAGTATAGTTTAGTTCCTCTATATCTTTTGCCTGGGATATAATAACAGCTTTTAACTGATGCTTTTTTGCACCCTTCTACACCATTCCCCATCCGGTGTGAAGGTGTCTTTCTCATATTTGTAGTGGATTCCCATGTCAACGGCTCCCAATAAGCACGCCTCCAGTATTCGTGCCTTTGAGTAGTCGTGCCCTGCACTGACTTGGGGGCGGGCCATTGGCTTTCTTTGGCCAATCATCTATCAGCAACTGGAGACTCGGTAAGTGCTAGCACACCAGAGCTTGTCCTCCGGAAATCTCTCCTGTCGAGCCCAGCCACCACGTAGTGAGGCAGACGGTCTGGCAGAAGAAGGGCCACGTCATAGGGAAGGAGGTGCCACAACCGACAGTCAGCACCAGGACCCTAGACATGAGCAATGCGCCTTGGATTTTGGGCCCCAGCCGAGTTCCCAGCCGAATGCAGCGGCATGGGACCTGCCAGCGGACCCCACGTGGAGAACTGCCTTCCAGACACCCCCAGGATCATGACGACTTCTACGCTGCTGTTATTTTTAGCCATTAAATTGTGAAGAGCTTTGTGATGCAGTAATAGAAAACCAAAATAGCATACGTCCGCTGAAAATCCTTTGTCGGTTTCTAACGTCCTCCGGGTGAAGTTAAAATTCCTTTCCACGCCTCGCCCGCCTTTCACGCTCAGGACAAGAGCGGGCTTTGCCCTTCCGCCTCTGATCTTTCCTCCCCCGTAGCCCTGGCTGCACCAGCCACACGTCCGTCGCTCCTTGTCGCGCCCGCAGCCCGTGTCCTCTGCATGAAGTGCCCTCCGCCTCTCCCACATGCATCTTCTGGATTGCACTCGCCACATTTTAAACACTTGGTTCGGTTATGTATTTGTTTATTGATTTGCTTCTCCAGTTGAACGTCTCTGGCCTTGGCTTTGCTCTCACACCCCGGCTGCTACAGTTCTATTAAATCCTGTTCTCTCTGCCTGGTTCACTCTTCCTCGCTCGTGCTCCCACCACCCTTTGTCCCCACTTCTGTCCTGCACACTCCACTGTTAGGTTCCACCTTAGACATCACTTCCCCGTCAGCCTCTCCAAGCCCTGCAAGACTCTGTCTGGTAGGCGCTCCTTCCGTGATCCTCATTCGTGGCGACTCTCTTACCCTGAAGCCGGTCCTTATCTCGCCTTCTCCTAAGGACCTCTGGACCTCACAGGAGAACAAAAACTCTTCGACCCAGAGAATGAGTCTTCCCCGCTCTTGGGTTTTGTAGAAAGCCTACCACAGAATATGTGTCTCAGTAGACATTTTATCAACAAAGAAATAACTAGACGATCAAATGAATAAGTCAATGCCAGACGCACACCCTGGGCTTTTAAGGACAGTTATGGTTTCAAATGTTCCACACCAGACCCTCTGCATGCACAATTTCACTTGCCACATGTTTGGGTGGAAGAAATCAGATCCCTGTACCTGTAAGAGAGAAGCATAGCAGCGATACTCCCTTTCTTTCTTTGGACTACTCGCTCAATGTAGCCGAAACTTGCATTAACTTTTATTAGCAACCATAGCATACTGTTGGCTTATAATGAAATTGTGGTCAAATAAAATCCCCAGGCCTCTTTCACAGGCACAATTGTCAAAACGTATAAACAAACTGGCTGAATTAATAGCTGGGAACAGCTAATAGGGAAACCCTATTGCTTAAAATGCAATTCTTTCCGGGCCAAACGTTCACCCATCTTAACAGTAATTGCACGATGCATTTGCAGCTAAGGCCTCATTAAAACTTCATGCTCACCTGTGCTCAAGCAGCACTGAGGATGCGTGTGGGTTAGGGCAACGGCCAGGTGATTGCCTCCTGGGCTTGCCCAATTGTGAATTTCAGTTAGAGCCACACAAGTCTGTGCCTTTGTGCCATGATTTATTATAGGGAGCTTGTATCCCAGGGGAGTTTAAGCAATTCAGAAGCAGCAGGAAGAGACAGGGAAGCAGGTGAGCAAAGAATCGAGCGACCGTTGGAGGTATTGTGACACCTTGTTAATTATTAACTCTGGCAGCAGGCTGTCAGGTTAACCGGAAGGGGAGGGTGGACCTAATTAAGTATCTAAACAGCATTTCTAAGGACTAGACACAGTCCCGAAATGGGCAGTCTCCCTGGAGTTGGGCATAAGAAATACCATACACCTCGAGTCCTAGGGGACCTGGCCGTATCCCAGAAGCCCTGGAGTCTAGCTTGGATGTACCTTGTGGCTGGACATGTGACATCCGTCCCCGTTGGAAGAGACGCTCTCGGCTTGATGGCCAGTTGTTAATTGCAGGGAAGATGAACGGTACACGGAGGAGAAGGAAAAAAAAATAATTATTCGGGGGCAGTTGTTAGAATTACCATTTGTTCAATGTGACGTCACAGAGGGCACCCTGTGATCTGCTTGATTTTGTAAGGCCTCAGCTGTAAAGCACCCCTTTTCTGCAGGAAATGTTGATATAGGATATACGAAATAAGGTCGAGGGTCTGAAGTGATCAACGGGATAAAATCTAGAGGTTGGCTGAATAGAGAACACACTTCCTCGGAGGAGGCAGAGAGGGAAGGGTTCCGTGGGGATGCACAGAAAGAAACAAACAGGTCTACTCACAACTCTTCTTCCTGAAGGGAGTCATCTAACCCCACTTCACCGTCGTCCACCCTTGTAGAATAAGGGGGACCTCAACTTCACAGAGTTGTCACGGAGGGTAAAGAAATAGCGTAAGTTACTTGCGCAGGACAACTCTTCTCTTCCTAGCAGGAGCTTGATGAACAATGGGCACCCCACCTACACCTGCCGTAAGCTGGGTAGGAGCTAGCAAACAGGATTTCATGAGGATGAGTGGCATTAAGATGTCTGAAGGCCACCTCCTAAAACAATCAGAGGACTTCATATCTAACACATGTGGCCACACGCTAAGCTACCTTCCTGCACTGAGGAGCTGGGATGCCAGGTGCACTCCTCACAGCTCAAATGGGCCCTGCACAGGGACTCTGCTGCAAAGGGCATCTCCTAGACTTGTGCAATGCGCGGTCTGTACAACAGGACATCCACTTGGGCTTCCCCTCACAGACCAAGTATTTGTAGATTTTTTTCCTGTTTATGAAAGTGAAATGTAGCTATTACAGGAAACTCAGGAAGTATAGAAAAGCCAAGTGACAAAAAAATTCAACTGCTCATTAACAATCCCACTCGCAGTGTTAACATGTTGGTCCATTTCCTTCCAGATTTTTTTCTTTACATATTGATTTCTGGTTATTTACAAGTTATATATTCTGTTCTCCCTTTCTCATCTTGAGTTTAAAGAAATGGAACTGACTCTTTCGTCATTAAAGTTAAGGAAGAAAGAGAATCTTTAGTGGCTCCCTTTCTGGGATGATAAATTCAGGTGACTTTTATTTTGTCCTCTTCCTCACTCTCTCATCTTTCTGACATAATCTCGAATATTAGAGTTAGTCACTGACAGGGTTTTACATTGCTTCTCTTCTTTTTCGGATTTGTTGTTTCGATTTTTACAGGTCGTAAAATGAGCTAACCTCTCAAAACAAGGAGGCAGACACAAAAGAGTCACCACTATGATAGGTTTGGAACCCACAAGGAGAGATTACGAAGTTAATAAAACAAAACAGTATTTAAAACGCTAGATGAGAAATTCGAGACCGGGCTGATAACTCTGAAGCCATACATGTCTCTGTTATATGCAGAGATATTCAAAATTATGCAAGCTGAGATACAGCTGGAAATTTATCTTGGGATCACGTTTTCCGTTCTTCCTTCTCACCCGGCATCACCCACTGAGTTACTAGGAAATGGTTCCTAGTGGGGTCGGCCGCAAAGATTCTTAAAAATGCATTGTTAGAGTGCTCTACAGTTTACGACGCCCATTTATTTCGTGCGTGACGCGGACTCTCCATAATAACCTTTCAAAGTTAGGAATTATCGTATTCATTTTCATTTCATGTGAGGACACTGAGACCTAGAATGGGTGTTATTTTCCTAGCACCCCCCAGCTGGGGAGAGAACCCCAAGCCTTCCATTCCCGAGCCTTCTCCAAACCCGGATGCTTCCGAGGCAGACCTTTGACTTGCCTGTAAGAACAAGAGTGTCAGTGGACTCCATTTTGGGGTCAAGGCTATGAGCTGTTTTCCACATGTTGGATGAGTCATGATCTTTATGTGAAGAGATCACATGCCTTATCCATTCACTATAGGTTCTGAGTCTTTTTCTTCTTAAAAGAACAAGAGTCCATAAGTTTATATAACTGTCTGCGGGGTAGATGTATACTGTTTTCTTAGTCTTCTACCGTTTTCCCTCTTACTGTTACTTGTGAACTGCCTTGAACACGTTGACACATAAATTCACCATCCTTGCAGGAAAACAGCACATTAACACAATATTTTGCATTTTTTTTCTATTTAAGTTTGTTATTTCGGAAGAATAAAGGAGTCACTTCTTAAATTTACAGAGTGGGGCTCCCCAGGAGTACCTTTACCTCAAAGTGTGATATGATGCCGAAGGGTTTAAAAAATAATTTAGGGGAGCCTGGGTGGCTCAGTCAGTTAAGCAACCGACTTCAGCTCAGGTCATGATCTCACCATTCGTGGGTTCAAGCCCCATGTGGGGCTCTGTGCTGACAGCTCAGAGCCTGGAGCCTGCTTCAGATTTTTGTGTCTCCCTCTCTCTCTGCCCCTCCCCTGCCCATACTCTCTCTCTCAAAAATAAATAAACATTAATAATAGTAATAATAATTAAAAGAACATCTGGTTCTGGCGTCCGACTTCGGCTCAGGTCATGACCTCACAGCTTGTGAGTTCGAGCCCCACGTCGGGCTCTGTGCTGACAGCTCGGAGCCTGGAGCCTGCTTCGGATTCTGGGTCTCTCTCTTTACCCCTTCTCAGCTCATGCTCTGCCTTTCTCTGTCTCAAGGATGGATAAACAGTAATAAATAAAGAAAGAAAGAAAGAAATAAAGAATATCTGCTTCTGTCACCGCAATTTTCATCCTTCCACCCTACACGTAGTACATGTATGTACATTTTCATATGTATATTTCATATTGATTTTTATTTTGTATACTAAAATATATATTCTAAATAATACACTGATAGATTGTATGCATTTTATATATTTATATGTAAATATACACTTTGCTGACACTAAAATGGGTTTTGAGTAGCCCAGATTAACCTCACTGTGACTTGCCAAGGCCTTTAAAGCTCTCTATATGCAGTGATGATACTGTTATTCTTTTTTTGTAGGTGCCTAAGAATTTTGATCAGTCTCGTCTAAAAGATAAGAAACACTTCAGAAATGTGTACTTTCTTAACAAACTATCCTTTTATTAAAGAAGTAGGATCAAAAAGAAAACAACCACTTCTCTACGAAAAGGATATGAGTAATGATATTTCAATTCAAAGGAAGAGATTTAAAAATACAACAGGTGATTTTGAGACATCTGTTATTCCCTTCTGTGTTTTATAACCGGTAATCTACCATAATTTAGGGTTCTATCCCAAGTTCAGTCCTTTTATTATATCAATTGATTTCCAGATCTATTTTCTATTGATCCTATCAGTGTGGCTCCAACCTGAGAAACAGGAAGTGGAAATTTAGGTCTCCGTGCCTTTCCAGAATGTTTCTTGATCTTCTGATATTACAGGTGATGAAAGTCACCTAGCATCATTGCTTTTTCAGTAGGAGGTAAAATTTAAGGTGTAATGGAAAGCGTTTACTGAAACTGAAGATTTTGTTAGGTTAGGACATGTTTGCTGCTGAGAGTAGTTATATTTTAAAGGAACTAAACTATTATAAATACTGTGCTTTCAAACTGATTTGGAATACAAGAGTAAGTTTTCCAAATAAACCACTGTAAAATGCATGTTGTACCACTACCAACATAATCTATAACTGGAACTTTATGATTTTTATGACAGTAAAGATATTTATATATTTTCTTTATATCATGTTATTAAACATGATTATATCAGTTGGTCACTAGTTTATATTTCCCCCACCCCCTGTAAGAGTTAAGAATATTTTCAGAGATCCTGTAAATCTGCTGAAATTCTTTCTTTTTTATTTTTTTTTAATTCTTTAATGCTTATTTATTTTTTGAGAGAGAGAGAGAGAGTACAAGTGGGGAAGGGGCAGAGAGAGAAGGAGACACAGAATCTGAAGCAGACCCCAGGCTCTGAGCCGTCAGCATAGAGCCTGACACGGGGCCTGAACTCACAAACCATGAGATCATGACCTGAGCTGAAGTCAGCCGCTTAACCAACTGAGCCACCCAGGAGCCCCTGAAATCCTTTTTTAACTTGATTTCTCTGTACACATTAAGGGATGTTCACCTTTGTTATGCTTTGACTACACTGGGCAATGGGCTCAGTGCTTTTTATAAATTACCCCCTACCAATCCCACCACTTCTCTGGAAAGCCAATACTATACTTCCCATTTGACAGATGAAAAGACTGAGCGTCAGGTAAGTCAAATGATGGACCTCAAATCATGCAACTAGTATATGGCAAAGCTGGCATTCGAATCCAGCTTCGTCTGGCTCAAAAATCTGCCTTCGGTTAGTTTTCTCTACATGTTCTTTGCTTCTAACTTCCCCAAGAGTTGAGTTACCCTTATGAAAGCCTTTAGCAAGTCGGTTAAGTAAGTTCTGTCGTTACCACGCGCTTGCTAGAAGTTCTCATCTCCCGGTGGATCGGATCGGCACTGAGCCCTGCGGTGTCAGGATGCCCGGGCTCCCAGCGTGAAGGGAGCCCTGGGGAGAAATCAGAGGGTGTGTTAACAGGCACTTAACAGAAGTGCCACATTTACATAGCCACTGACTACATGTACATTTCCTCACCTGTCAATTCCAGCTTCTACCCAATCACATGGCGAGTATAGAAAACACCTAAGAAGAGTGTGTCACGGCATCCACCCAATTTCCTACCGATGTAACTAAATCCTCTTCTGTCATTTGCAAAACGGGACAAGCAGGATAAGAATCCCCCATTCTGGCTTTATGTCTTATTTTGAGTTCTGTGGGTACTGTTCTGTTCACATCCGGAGGGTAAAAACCTCTCATTGCGGCTGTTAGTGAGTCAGGTTGAATGGCTAGAAATAGCCTCCGCTTTTGCTTTACGTCCTCAGATAACGTAAAGCAGTGCCTTGCCACACTAAATGGCATCCCGGAATCCTTTTGCTTTTTTAGGGGCCTGGCGGGGGGGGGGGTGTATTCAAGTGCAATGGATACGGGGAGAGCCTTGTGACAGGTCTGGGTTAGAATCAGCCCCTCTCCTCTTGGGGCAAACGATGATCCCCTGACAGCCTCAGTTTATGATCTGCAAACGCATGATGGTAACCTCCCAACAAATGGAGTAGACTAAGCGTAGAGCAGGCCCAGCCCAGAGTACAGGTGCCAAAATGCCAGTTACCGCGGGGGAGCAGAGTCCTGTCTTGCCAAGGTGCACAATGACGGTGGATGGCTTTTATGTTCTTGGTCTCGCAGTGCCCTCATTTCCTGATGATCGGGATCAGGCTCTTTGGTATTTATCTCCTCGTTGATTGAACGACTAGTTCTGGATAATGGATAATTCTCCATTTCCTATTTTTAGAAAGTGTATAAATATCCAAATTAGATTTAGGCAAAGTGAGCTGCCGTATTTGATGTGCCAAGGACATAATTAGGTTGTTCCGTTTACCCACGCATTCGCAAGCAAACTTCACCTCATTAATCTGTAAAGGACTTTGATGAACCTTTGAACTAGATAAAAATATGCCAGTCATGGCGAAGTTCTACTCCGTTCTTTGAGAACTTTCAAAGGACTGAAAGTGACTAGTGTATTTGGTTTTATAATATCATCTGCAAGCTCTGATCACGCTACTCGGAAACCTTCAGAGGATTCTCACTGTCTCAGAGTCAAATAAAAGACATTAGGGCGAGGTTTAAAAAAAAAGTAAAAAGTAAAAACAAACCAAAACACCTCAACGTGCCAGGAGTCAGAAGAGGTTCTTTCCTTCACCCGCAGTGATTTGGGCAAGATGTGTTGTGTTCTGGGCTTCAGCTGCCTCACCTGGGAGGTAAGGATAACAATTCGAGGGTCAGAGAGAGGCTCGAATGACGTGTGGCTGTGCGCGGAGAATTCTAGGGGTCAGTCTGGTTGTTTAGCGAGGCTACAGGAAGCCTCGGGCATCTGACCCTGACGCGCCTTCCGACGTTCCCTCTCACTACAAGAATGCCCCGTGGTGCCCTCCCGGAACTCACCCATCAAGGCCCCCCACCCCCCACCCCCAGAACAATGTGCACCTACCATAAATCCAGCGCCCACACCCCTGCCAGGAGGACCCTCTGCCCACCTGGCTACCACGGCATTGGATGGGATCTTTACTGGACTTTTCACACGCTGCCTTGTTTCATATTAACACACTCAAACCTGTGTTTATTTAACTGATGGGCCGCCC
Source organism: Prionailurus viverrinus (assembly GCF_022837055.1). Taxonomy (NCBI): domain Eukaryota; kingdom Metazoa; phylum Chordata; class Mammalia; order Carnivora; family Felidae; genus Prionailurus; species Prionailurus viverrinus. The sequence goes on along the minus strand of NC_062565.1, from coordinate 140,946,354 downwards.
CTACTGTTCTCTGGATTTCTACCCTTCGTCTTACGGAGAACAGCCCCCAGGTCTGTCTGTCCTCACTGGCCCCCTCTGAGACCTATCTCCGCCACAGGCCCCTTTCCCTTTATCTCGCTACGGATGGAGCTCCTAGCCTCAGGCTTCGAACACCCCCAGGTGTCCCCGTCCCCAACACACGGTCTCAACTGCCTTCCTTTCCCGGTCCGTGTTAGGAGACGCGGAGCGCAGTGCTGCCCGAACTGCACGTCCTCCCCTTCTCACTCCCCGTTTAAGTCGCGACCTCAGCCCACAATGCCCGGCAGAAAGGGTTCTTGGCCGTTTCCCAAGCTAAGCCCCGGATGTGAGGAATGAGCCCACCAACCCCATCCGAGGGGGGACTCGGAGACTCCCAGCACGGGGAAGCAAGGCTTGAATCAATGTTCCTGCGAGAACCCGTGTGCGATGGACAGGCGCACTGCGGGCCGTTACAGCAGACAATTTATCTCCTAGCCTGCAAGTCCCTTCCCTGGTTCCCCATTGGCTGAGCGCTCCAGATGTCGCCTGTGTCCATGTAAGGCACAGAAGTAGTCCGATTGGAATAAATGTACATTCCCTGAGGTGACACCGAGATGCTCCGTCCCTTTTCCCTTTTCTCTTTGGTGCACATTTATTGCAAAGCCTGCAAAATGAAGCCCACGAAGCAGAGAATGAAGAAGAACCAGGAAGTAAGTGTCTAAGGGTTTGGGACTCCATTGTGGGGGTGAGCGGGGAGGGTGGTACATATCTCCGATAGGTTGTAAACCTCCTGTTAACGAGATAGCATAGCTTTTATTTGGTGTTTCTGAAACTGAATCATCTTCATTATTTCTCTCCCTCTATTACCTTGGCCTGATCGTTCTCCCTCCAATTCATTCTAAACCCCTCTGCTAATGACTTCGTTTTCAGAGTCTTTCTCACTGTTACTTCCCTCCCTTGTGGAAAACTTTTGTCTATAAAGAACAGACATCCTCAAAAAAGAAACTCAACAAATGGCCAATATACATGTAAAATTATTCAACCTTCCTAGAAAGCAAAGTAAAATAACTTACAGTGAGATCTATTTTTTTCACATTTCTTATTGGTAAAGTTAAAAAAAAATACCAATGTAATTGTGTTTAGGGCTAAAGAAATGCATCTTATGAGTAGTGGCTTACGTAAATTGGTACCTTTTTCCAGAAATCCTGCTAAATCACACATGTGTAATTCTAACCAATTACATTTTAGTAATCTATACTCGTTTCTTATTGCGTCATGTTAATGAGAGCCAAAACTTGGTAACAGGTCTATGACAATAGAAAATTAGCACCCAGGGGCACGTGGGTAGCTCAATCAGTTAAACATGGACTCCTGATTTCGCCTCAGGTCATGTGTCATAGTTTTTGAGTTCAAGCTCCACATTGTGCTCTGTGCTGATAGTATGGAGCCTGCTTGGGATTCTCTCTCTCTCTCCGCCTCCCTCTCCTTCCCCTTGCCCCTCCCCTGTTCATGCTCTGGCTCTCAAAATAAATAAGTACTTAAAAAGAAAAAAAAAAGAAAGTTAGCCTACATCCATTCAATGGCATACCACCACAATCACTATGAGGATGGTGAACGAATACAATTACTGACATGAAAATGTCTTATGACGCAGATTAGTGAAAAAAATTTACCAAGTGACGTGTAAAAAATTCTTAGTTTAAAACATATTGACTCAGGAACTATTTACGAAGTGCTCACTATGTACCAGGGTACTATGCTCGGTGTTGGGAATATTAATATATTTAGAAAGTTTAGAAGAACATACACAAAAAATTAACAATGGTAAATACCTCTAGGGGCTAAAAATAATTTTCAGGCTTTCTACTATGGATATACATTACTTCTGCAACAACTTTACAATTTTTTTAAAAACCAATGTCTTTAGAATAAACATCAGATTCTTCAATGTCCTGGTCCAGCCCTTTTCTGATAAGTCTGTGCACTTAGTATCTATAATATATATATATTTTTGTTTCGTCAGTCCCTGAATTTCTTAATATTATATCTGATATGATTCTGGAGTGACGGTGGGTGTTTGGAGCCTATGGCCAAGAAGGAAAGAATTCTTGAGACGCCTTTGGTGCAAAAAGTGATTTTGTTAAAGCATGGGGACAGGACCCGTGGCCAGAAAGAGCTGCCTCAGTACTGTGAGGAGAGACCAGTTATATACTTGGGAGTTGGGGGGAGGTAAAGGTAAGGGGAAGTTTCCAAAAGGATCTTCCTATGCTAAAGAAGACTCACAGGACCCTGGAGGCCTAGCTATTGTCAAGCTAAGGTTGTTTTCCTCTCCAGCAAAGCGTTAACATTACGATAGCAGGGAGTTTCTGGAGAAATGCTGGACTCTGCCTGCCTTAACCACCTGTCTCACTCACTTAACCACTTCTCCTACTTTACTGAACAGTGTTCCTCTTGCCCATCCTGACTTTCACGCCAATCCGTTGCCTTAAGATGTAAAAGTCTTCTGTGTACGAAAGAAAAAGGCAGTTTGATTTTTTTTCATGTAATCCCATCACTTTTCTATCTGCCCTTCCCCACCCTCAACTTAGTCCTCTGACAGCAGTGGTTTCTTGTTTCATCAAGGTACAAACTCACGGCTGGGCCCTTTGCTTTATCTGTCTGCCTAGCCCCCATTTCATCTTTCTCTCTATTTTATAATCAGAATACAACAGGGAGATGGTTATCATGGAATGTGTATTGCTACATTCCTTTGAACTGAAAAGTGAAATCATATATTTTCAGGCAGAAGGGGAGTCCAACTGGATCGGTACCTTTGACAAAAAGAACTTATTTTCCTTTACTATATATAGTAGACCTCTCCTCAATTCAGTGAGCTAAACCTGAATCTCCGAGTGTTGCCAAAAACAAACAAACAAACAAACAAACAAACATTTAAAGCATGTGATAAGATAAAAATATTTTACTGTGTTATCAAAGGACTCTTGAAATGAAAAACCGTTCTATTTTTAACAAATCTTTCTTTGTATATCGTGTATAAAATATTAGCATATTTAGTACAACATCTTCCAGGTGAAAGAGTAATGGATGTAACTAAAAGTCATTTGATAAGTCTTGGTAAAGCCTTTAAGTTTCCTTCCCAGAAACTGAAAAAGAATGGGTTTAGTATCTGGGTAAAGGTTAAAAAAAAAAAAAAAAAGTCCTTTTGTAAGTCACGTGTTTTCTAATATTTTGTTTTCCACAGCATTGAAGGAGATCCTAAACAAGTTTTCAGCTCATCATGAAAAGGTTTGATCATAGTTCACTTTGTGATATTTGACACATTGCTTAGAGTTCATAAGATTGAGTGACAGTGCTATAACAGAACTCCATTCTCTTCTGCTTACTTATGTCAACAAATGTTTGTAACATTGCGTCTACAAAAATGAAAATTGAAAATGGATTTAATGGGAATACTGTCCGACTCCAGCAATAACAAACACATTTACCAAATTTAACTTTTATTTTGTAATAATTACTTGTCAATATGTGTGAGATGATAATGTTAACGATAAGCCAGTGCAGAAGAATATGTCAGTACATGGATCCCGAAGGCCAGGTGACATGTAAATAAGTAAATGAATTTTAATTTACATACCTATGTTAGTGGCAGAGATGAATGATTAAGTATAATGGAAATAGTTCAAGAAGAAAAAGGAACGATGTAAAATTGTTGGCCCTTGCAGACCTTGTTAATATTTTTGATTGATGAGGCTAGATAACAGATTGTTCTGGTTTGTGTTCAACCTAATAGGTTACCAAGAGCAGCACAATCGCGTCATTTTAAAATGACAATAGTAATAGTTAACCATTACCAGAAATTAATCATTTTCAATGATTTGAGTTTATGATTCGAAATTTAGATACCAACCTAAAAAAATGTGTGATGGTGGACCTAAGTTTTCAAATTCTTCAGGGGGGCAAGAGCTGAGAAAGTTGAAAATGACCGCTATAAAACCCAGTATCCTGCAATTCGTTGGTGCCCAATACATGTTTGAGATGGATTAAATCTAAAGCAATAATTAGCAGAAGGTGTAAACCAGTGATGTTATCTTTTCAAAATCCTGTACAGATGGAGCGTAATTCTTGGCTAATTTCCTCCTGATAAAGAATCTGGTCCACTGGTCATGGTGATGAGAACAGAAGTGACGGTCCTGTTTTCACCTCCTGCCTAGCTCATATGCTTCTCTGGGTTTAATTTAAAAACCTAAAACTAAGTTCCCTTCAAAATTTATCAGTCTTCAGACTATAAATAACAACTCTGGCCAATTAATCTATATACCAGAAGCTTATGTTGACTTTAAAATGTTTTCAAATGTCATCACTGGAACAAAAACAAATAAGCATTGTGCCAAAGAGAAAAATGTTGACATCAAATATTGGCCAGGGAACTCTTGCTCACTTGTGGCTCACGGCCCCACCTTCGCCTACAATTGTCAACATCCAATTTACTCTTTGTAGAGAAGGACACAACATCTCATCTTGAACAGAAGGTGCTCTGATCACGGCATTCTCTGTATAAATTATGGGAACAAATTCTGCTGACCAGGGCTTATTATCAACAGCTTTTTCAGGAAAAAAAAAAAAAAAGATTGAACCCCCATTAAACTTTTTCAGCATTTCCAGGAAATTGGGATGAATGTTCGATGAAGGTTTTCGTATGACTCAATCTTATCAGAGCCCATGTCCTTTCACTCTCCTGCTTTCTCCCTCTACTCCATCAGTACCCTTGCAGCCTTTCAAACATGCCTTTCCTCTGCTGGATTTCCCCCAGAGAGTCATGGGGGTTCACTCCTTCCTCCAATCAACCCTCTGCCCAAAAGTCGCCTTCTCCAACAGAGCTTTCCTGACTACTGTGCCTAAAACAACACCCTCCCCATCACCCGATCGTCATACTCTGTTACTAGTAATTATGTTGACTGTCCCAGGCAGAAGCATATGGTCATGCCATTCACAGCACATATTAGCTGACTTTGCTTTTTATGTGAGTTCCTTGAAGACAAGGGCTTCGCTTTGCTTACTTAGAGTGTCGTCAGGCATGTGGCTGGCCTTTAATAAATATTTGTTGAATAATAATAAAATTAAAATTAATACCAAAAATTATTCCAGGTCATTACTCTTTGACAACATGAATTTTATTTTATTTTTTTTTTTTAAATTTTTTTTTCAACATTTATTTATTTTTGGGACAGAGAGAGACAGAGCATGAACGGGGGAGGGGCAGAGAGAGAGGGAGACACAGAATCAGAAACAGGCTCCAGGCTCCGAGCCATCAGCCCAGAGCCTGACGCGGGGCTCGAACTCACGGACAGCGAGATCGTGACCTGGCTGAAGTCGGACGCTTAACCGACTGCGCCACCCAGGCGCCCCGACAACATGAATTTTAAAGATTTTTAATACTTATTGCCAAATCGTTTCCCAGAAACATTTCTTTCAGTGACGGTCTATGATAACTCTTTTGTAACATCAATCACATATTAAAATATATTTATATCATTAGTAATTTGATAGTTACAATGTGCATTTCCATAATTACTAGCAAGAATGAATTTTTTAACATTTATTGGCCATTTGTATTTCTTTTATGATTATATTTCTGTGATTTTTACTAATTTTTCTAATCAATGTTTATTATATACCTATTATATGCTTGGCAAAATAGAGAGTAAAGACAATAATTACAGGCTATGCTCTCTACACCCCAGAATTGTATTTAGTCAGTGAAAAGAACATATACATAGGGAATAATACATATGAAAAAAAGCTTTGACAACAGTTTCATTGAGAAATAATTAAGAAAAAATGTTTAAAAGTTTTGAAAGAATAAGATTGAAACAAATCTGCACAAAGTCCCAAATTGGCAAGGTTTAGTTACTGAGACATACAGCTTTAAAAACTACATGCATGGGGCACCAGGGTGGCTCAGTCAGTTGAGCGACTGACTCTTGATTTTGGCTCAGGTCATGATCTGGCGGTTTGTAAGACTGAGTCTGGCTCTGTGCTGACCGTGTGGGGCTTGCTTAGGATTCTCTCTCTCTATCTCTCTCTGCCCCTCCCGTGCTCAACATGCTCTCTCTTTCTCTCTCTCTCTTTTAAAATAAACATGAAAAAAATTGTTTAAAGTTTATTTTTTGAGAGAGAGAGAGAGAGAGAGAGAGAAGACACAAGTAGGGGAGGGGGGTAGAGGGTGAGGGAGAGAGAATCCCAAGCAGGCTTTCCACTGTTAGCATAGAGCGCAATGCAGAGCTAGAACTCACGAACCTCTAGATCATGACCTGAGCCAAAGTCAGACACTTAACTGACTAAGCCATCCAGGCGCCCAGGAAAAAAAACATTTTTTTTTTAAAGTACACCCATTGTTTCCTAATTGATTCTGCTACATCTGCAGAGCGGATGGAAAAGAAACAGATTTTAAAGAAGGAAACCCTGCTCTCCCAATGACCATGAAAAGAGAATAGTGCAGAAAGGAGCCAGCTACAACCTAATTCTTATTGGAAATAATGGAACGAATTAAAATGAACCGTACCAAATGGTAGCTCTGTTAATTGCATTGCAATTAAAGTGTTGTCACGTGGTGTTATTTGGTGAAGAAATTCAGAAATAACCGAGTCCTGCCTTGCCATAGATACCTCTTGGGGTGAGCTTCCAAAGGAAATAGGATCTCAAGAGAAAGACCGGCAAAGCCGTTCACTGCCTCACATCTTCATTGCGTGGGCTCTGGCCTCCAACCCTAATACAGAACTCCAGCTGCTCCACTGTTCTTGGAACGTTCTTCCTCCCTGAGCCACATGGCCATTCCCGAAACCCAGTCCTGAGTCTCTAATGCTACCCATCAGGTGGCAGAACTAAAGTAGACCTCCCAGGCTGGGAGGGAAACTAAGTGAAGAGAGAAAGGGAAGGCGGGGGGAAGACGTCTGCCCCAATGTGAAGTCTTTGCTGTGAGCTTTAGCAAACCTGGCCCCTTACACCCATGATCCGAGGATGACCCTTGAGGCAGGGTAGAGTCCAAAGTGGGAGACAGAGAAAGCTAAAGCGAAAGAGAGATGGTCGGGTTTTCTCTGAGGGGAAATTGCTCTGGTCCTTGTTACCATTCTATTTTCATGGAAGAAAGAGAGGCCGGAGAGGAAAAATCCACACTTAGGAACCCCCATCTTTATCTTTGAAAGTTGTGCCAATATAAAGTCCTAGGGTGTGAGCTATTCAGAACGCAACTCTTTCTCCTTGGGGCTAGGGTGCATGACCCTGACTCCTCTTTGGGGGAGTGAGGAGAAGTGTGGAGAAAGGACCAGAAATACTCAATGAGCTTCTTCTGGAGGTCAGAACTCCCATTTTGGTGAGAGGAAAAGATGGTAGAAGGAGGTACAGGCCAATCATAGGAAGCTTTGCTCTCAACTTAAATGAGGTGAGAATAGTCACAGCAAAATTAGGTCTAAAGCTCAGAGAGCTACTATTTGCTGCAAAAGGGTAACTCTTGAAATGGAGCCATCTGGGGATTGATTAGCCTGAAATTTTAGAAACATCAAAGGAAACTGAAAGTTAAATGGGAAAACATCAATTCTCTTTAGAGTTAAGAAATTTAGGGAGATAAGAACTATACATCAGAGAGAAATAGTATTGCACATACAGATTTTTCTTCATTTGTTTTCCTTGATCTGAAAGAATATTTAACCTCAAACTAAACTGGAATTTTTAGAATCAGAAATCTGAAAAAAGAATGAACATATAACAGCTATCCGAGTTTCCAGGTTCATGTGCAGAGTCTTTTTTCATTATTCCAAGAGATAATTATATCTTGCAAGAGAGCACATTTATTTAAATATGATAGGGGCGCCTGGGTGGCGCAGTTGGTTAAGCGTCCGACTTCAGCCAGGTCACGATCTCGCGGTCCATGAGTTCGAGCCCCGCGTCGGGCTCTGGGCTGATGGCTCGGAGCCTGGAGCCTGTTTCCGATTCTGTGTCTCCCTCTCTCTCTGCCCCTCCCCCGTTCATGCTCTGTCTCTCTCTGTCCCAAAAAAATAAATAAACATTGAAAAAAAAATTAAAAAAAAATAAACATGATAAAGATCGGCCACGAATATAGCTTGACGTATACGAATTTTAAAAACAGCTTCCATGTCGCTGAATAACTGAAGAATTGCATCACCAGAGAAGTCAATATCACAAGTTAGTGATGGCTTTAACCAATCTGCAAATATGTGATCCATAGAGCTCTCAAAAAGAAAGCATTTTTTGTGTGATTTTAATATAATCAATTATATTTTGGTCATCCATGGAATTGTCCTGATAGTGTTTTTCAATGATGGCCTTACTTTTCTTGAAGAATGTGGTAAGTTCAGCCCACTCTTATATTCTATTTAGGAATTTTGTTGAGGCATTGTCTCGTATGCCATTTGGTTCCCAGTACATGGAGCTGAGTGTGGAAAAACTTAATTTAGAAATTTTTGCTGGAAAAAGCTTGCTTTTCCCGTGATCATTTTTGTATTGGAGACTATTGATCTTTTCATTTTGGATGCCAGCGAGCTTAGAATCAAATTTGAAAATGACCTATTATAGTTACGTACAACCATTATAGCGGAGGCATCTATTTTCATTTGCCCTTAGTTTTGACTGCCACCATTATTTATTCTTCTCTTGGACACAATTCTCCATCTTCATCATTTCTCTCCTCCTTCCCCTTCTTCTTTCTCTTCTTTTTCACCATCCGGGGGATATATTCTTGTTGTAAGCCCCCCTTAAATCATGATGGACTCATGACAGACAAAAATAAACTAAGTTCCATGGGTCTATATTGAGTGTAGAGACCAAAATCGATATCCAAGAATACTTTGAACCAGAACCTTTGGGATCGTTTTATTCAACAATAGTAAACGATTAAAAGTTTTATTGAATGGCTAATTATGCACAACATAATGTGGCAAGAACCACATAATTATGAAGATTAGGGTTACAAAGATCTTAAAGATAATTTTACAGATGATGAAGCTAAAGCTCTGAGAGGCTAAATGATTTGCCCAATGTCACTCAGCTAGTTAGTGGCAAAGAAACTAGTGAACGCGTATTATTGTATACCCAGTATATAAAACTGAGTCCAATATTCTGTCTTACATCTCTTCTAAGATAACAGGAAGTAGGAGTCTTGGTTAATATATAAAGTGAATCAACAATTACTCAAATGAAAATGTGATTTTTCTTTTCCTTTTTTTCAAAACAAGTAAATATGATGATAGTCTAACAAGAAAGCCACAGGAGTGGCTTAGAGTTTTGGTGCAATAGGATCAAGTCTGTAGTAGAAATGTTTATGGGGAGCTAAGGGAGGCGAGGATGGGCACCTTGCTTAGCCAAGTAAAGCTAGAGACAGCTTCACAGATTACTGATAGTTGATTTGAACCTTGAAGAAAAAGTGGGAATTAACCAGATGGAGAAGGCTGGGAATAGTTGGAAGAATGGTAAAAAGAGAAATAGGAGGAATAAGCAGGGATCAAAACACGACAGGACCTTTTCCTGCACCCTGTGGGAATAGTTCTTAAGGATCTTCATCAAGAAAGAGTCCATTTTCTTGCTTTCGAATAATCTCTACAGGATGGATTGGAGAGGAGGTGATGGTAGAGGCAGGAAAACCAGTTAGCTGGCTATTACAATAGTTGAGGCAAGAAGTTAGAAGGATCTGAACAACACCGTGGCAATGAAGACAGGGAAGAAGAAATATTTTTGAAAAGTAAGTAAATGAGCCTTAGAATCTACAGTACTTGTGGTCAAATCAGGTTGGTGGCGACGGGGAGAAATGGAGGACAAGGAATATTCTAGAATGGCTCTCAGACTGATAGCTGCGGTGACTGAGTAAATAGAGACATCACTTGGCAAGAAAGGACAAATGGCAAAAAAGTGAGTTTGCAAGGCAGGTGGTGAGTCCATTGCTAAACATGTTTGTGAGCTGTTCTTAGAAACCTGGTAGAGATGTTCAGGTCATGTTGTGTGTCTGGACTACAGTAGAATAATACGAGAGTAAAACAGGAATTGGAAATTTCTTTTTTTAAATTTTTTTTAACGTTTATTTATTTTTGAGACAGAGAGAGAGACAGAGCATGAATGGGGGAGGGGCAGAGAGAGAGGGAGACACAGAATCTGAAGCAGGCTCCAGGCTCTGAGCCATCAGCCCAGAGCCCGATGGGGCTCGAACTCACAGACCGCGAGATCGTGACCTGAGCTGAAGTCGGAGGCTTAACTGACTGAGCCACCCAGGCGCCCTGGGAATTGGGAATTTCTACATGAGATTACTCTCAGTGATTTTTTTTTTTTATTTTAAAGTTTGTTTATGTATTTATTTATTTATTTCTTACAGAGGGCAAGCAAGGTAGGGCAGAGAGATGAAGGGAGAGAGAATCCCCAGCAGGCTCTGCACTGTCAGTGGGGAGTCCAACGTGGGGCTCAAACCCCCAAACCGTGAGACCATGATCTGAGCCGATGTCAAGAGCTGGACACTTAGCTGACTGAGCCACCCGGGTTCCCCTATTCTCAGTGATTTTTAAAAGGTATGCATATTATTTTGCAGGGAAAAAAATTATCTGGAATTGTGCTATGTGGTTTAGGTCCTTGTGGTTGGTATTTCCAATAGCATAAAGTGAAATTGCACGGAGAAAGCACATAGAGTAAGAGAACTCTGAGATATTGATCTCCCATATTGAACTGTTGGTTGGGGAAAGAGGTGCTTCAAAAGGCAATTGAGACATAGGCAGAGAGGCAGGAAGAAAATCAGGAGGGCCTTATGCCAGGGAACCCAAGAAAAACATTGGGAAATATTACAAAAATTCAACCAAAAAAAAAATTTTTTTGTAACACTAACAAAGGTAAACAACAAATAATTTTTAAAAAATGGAATGGGGCGGGGGGGTGGGGCTGGCTGGCTCAGTCAATAGAGCATGTGACTCTTGATTTCTAGGTAGTGAATTCAAGTCCCATTCAGGGTATCGAGATTACTTAAATAAATAAAACTTTCAAAAGGTGGAATAGAAACTGTCCCTTTGATTTTGGCACTAAGAAGCTCATTGATAATGTTATGGAGTTCAGTTTTACATAGTGTCTTAGACAATGTAAAGACCAAACTGGAGACAGGACAGATTCTCAATAACTACTTCCAGAACCAACAATGACAGGATTTTCACTGCAGGCTGGCAAAGAGAAATTTGATGGTTTTATATGACTTCTGAGTAGGAAAAAAGGATCAACGCTTATATGAGGAGCATATACCTGTCAAATCAAGATAGCAGCTGGGTGCTTTACATCATGCAAAATCATGTAAGCCTAAAAGTGGGTTGACTTTTAAAATGAGTAAAAAAAAAAAAAAAAATAAATAAATAATAAATAAACAAACAATAAAAAAGCTCAGTTTAATGCTTTTCTCAGCCCAATTATTTTACATATTTTTAATCAAGGAAATAAAGATTCAAAGTGGGGAGAAGAGCATGACTGGAACATTATAGGAGAAATTATACATCGCATTGTGTAGTGTGATTCTGGGAGGGTAAGAGGCGCCCGATAAATGATAGCCATCAGTATCATTAAAACATTTCTGGACTTCAAATGTTCCGTATTCAAAGGCAAGTTGTGGGACCCAGGTTCCTGCAGGATGCGCCTCAGTGAAATGATTCGGGGATTGATCTCGAGAAATTAATTTTTTTCTGCTGGAAGTATGTTCCTTGTAACACTGGGATGAATGGTAATAAAGTTGAATTATTGCCACGATACTATCTCTTTCCTTGAAATCCTGCTATTCTGGAGACATTGTCAAAATTAGTCTCTTAGGCATTTTTCATTCTGTTGTAAATATCGCATTCCCCAACCTCACTCGTACACATATAGCTATTCTCACAAGGGTAAGGACAGACTCCAGAAAAAGAGCGGGTTGGGAATCACTCCTGCTATTCTTTATGTCAGCAAGCAATACAAGTATTTGTTTAGCAGCTTGTTTTGGTCAATGGCTTGTTAAAGCAATATGAAAAACTATGTAACTATATTACACCAATAATTGATATAAACATATAAAGGATGAATCACAGTCATACCTTGTATTTTTTCTCTGTCTCCTTTAAAGCCTTTCTCTTTTTACAGTAGCTGCATGTTGGTTCTAGGCTGTGTGCCAGTTGTATCAATTAAACAGTAACTAATTCAAGTACATTTGCAATCTGTGTTTGAAATGCCAGCCCATACTGTAGTTACCAATTAAGCATGAGGCAGATTAATGGATGCATTGTTCTCTTGGGCTAACTCCACCACATTGTCATTAAGCAGTGAGCCCTAGTGATCCAAAGACTTCCATTCAAAGGGAAAGGGAAACACATGCTTACAAAAAAAAAAGAAAAAAAACAAAAAACAAAACAAACAGGAGAAGAGAAAAGAAAAGAAAAGGAAAAAAAAGTTGGGTGTTTTATATCAAGCAGAATTATTTAACAGGAAAGGTGGCAGATAACCTTTTGAAGAGAGAAGAAATTATGGCTGTTTAGTGTTTTCTCAATCCCTTTATTTTGCATAATTTGATCAATGGAAAAAATATAAAGGTGCAAAATGGGAAGGAAAATAATAGGAACAGATCAGACAGACAAATGGCTTCCGTAAGTTCATAGTTCTTAAAACAGATGTTCTTTTCAGCTGGCTATAGTATATCATTATCTCCAGGAACCCTGAAGAGAAAGTACAAAGATCCACTAGGGATCGTGGAAATGCAGCATATTTACTGTGCAAAATACTTGGCTTTGGAACCCCCAACCCACCATTGCTCATTCAAGGAGACAAATATTTGGGTCAGTGATTTGATCCATTTTAGATTTACAGCCTTATGATATTTAGAACCAAGTGTAACTGTTGCAAAATTAAGCTGTTTGGAGCACTCACTAAGCATGTAGCGATTGTTGTAGTTTGTATTAGAACAAATGGAAAAATGTCGAGAATTTTAAAAGAAGCAATTCATTTGGGTCTCCAGGAAGTGTGAGCGCCTGTAAAAATGTGTCTTCCTTCCTTCCTTCCTTCTTTCCTTCCTTCCTTCCTTCCTTCCTTCCTTCCCTCCTTCCTTCCCTCCTTCCTTCCTTCCCTCCTCCCTCCCTCCCTCTTCCTTTCTTTCTTTCTTTCTTTCTTTCTTTCTTTCTTTCTTCTTTCTTTCTAATTTTCTGGCTGTTGCATTTGGCCACAAATTTAATACCTAAAAAGATATTTAGTGGGGTGCCTGGGTGGCTCAGTGGGTTAAACATACAACTTGGGCTCAGGTCATGATCTCACAGTTCGTGGCTTCGAGCCCCACATCAGGCTCTGTGCTGACAGCTCGGAGCCTGAAGCCTGCTTCGGATGCTGTCTCCCTCTCTCTCTGCCCCTTCCCCACTCATGCTCTCTCTCTCTCTCAAAAATAAATAAACGTTTAAATAAATTTTAAAAAAGGATATTTAGCTCTTTCTTATTAAAGAAAGAAAATACTCCCTATATTTTTGTTATGTGCCGTTTTCCAGTGGGCGTGATGTGATGAACCAAATGCTTGCTGGTCAACCTTCCACATTTCCCCAAATCTTTAAAGATCACACACCTAATTCTATCAGTTGGAGACGTAATATTTAAATTTGACTTAAAGCGCACAACTGCTTTTTAAATCCATCCACTCACCAGCCCTCCTACATTTCAGAGTTTCCTACCTTGTCCCTGCGACCGCTGCTCTGCCAGACCACAGGGACACCCCAACCGGCACATCCACAGGGCTGGCTCCCAACATTCCGGAACGTTCCTCCCAACCCCACTTTTTTGCCTTTTCCCCTCTCTCTGGGCAACTGGCTCCTGTGCGCTCTATGTTCAGGACCCAGGAAGACACTGGCCAGTCCTCCCGGTGGGCAGGCGGGAAGGAGAGGAGAGAAGAATCCGTGAAATCCGTGAGGAAGGTTGTCGCTGTGTGATTCATCTTCATACATGGGCACAATGTCTCTGAGTTCAGAAGCGGTGTGTGTGTGTGTGTGTGTGTGTGTGTGTGTCTGGTATGTCTTTGTGTCTATTTCTTCAGGGTAGACATGGGAAGTAAGCCCGTGTTGTTACAGCTGTCTTAAATGCACTTGGATCATGATAGAGACTTTCCAGTTTGGTTGTCGCATCTGCTTTCAGTGCACTTGAGAGGAATTTAGGAGAACCGGCCTATGTGGATTTGCTGCTAACAAAGTGTGGAAAGGCTTTCACTTTCTGGTCCCCTCTCGGCCTCCCTCTTCTGGCTCTTCTGTCCCCACCCCCCTCACACCTTCCCCATCCTCTCCCCCCTCCCCCTCCCCCCATTATTGGCTCATTGGTAAAGGAACAGAAACGTTGAAATCGATATGAGAATAAATTGCCACATGGTCTTTATTGTGGAGGCAAGGTTTCTACAGAAAATCCTTGTAATCAGAAAAGAGGGAAGGCGAGATTAAGCTGATTAAGCAGGGAAAGTCAGAAAAGGACAACTTGAAAGATGAGCTCTCCAACGCCAGAAAAGCATAATCCTCCATGCATGCTAAGTAGAGCTGTCCTCCTTGCTATCAGCCCCTTCATCGGGTGACCTTCTGTTGCATTAGCACACAGCTACTTGATCCAAGGCAAATACTGGAAATTGAAAAGCCAGAATGCCAGCGATTACAGCAGGTATCAATATTATTGTAATGATGCTTCGTTATCATTAAGGAACTTAATTACTTAGGGAGAGTGAGAAGGCCAGAAAGTGAAGCACCCAGCCAGAGCTATAGTCAGCATCTAGATCAGGGCTGATAATTGAGAACCGTCTCAAGTTTAGATTCAAAAATAATCAAAAAGTGACAGAGAGGAGACGGGCTTGAAGAAGACGGCCGTGGACACAGTAGGCTCCCAAAGCAATTGGTTGGCCACTACAATCCCAGACAGGGTTTTTTTAGCTTTTGGAATGCCAATCACAGTATCTGCTGCAGAGTAGGTCCTCTTTAATACAGAATAAAAGAATAAATGAATAAACAAAACAAATAAGCCAATTGAACTTAATCCGGTGCTAAAAATCATTAATTTCGTTAAAAATTAAGATGCAATAGTATCAAGTTTTGAGTACTGATCTTCACCAGTTCAACTTTTTAAGGCAAAGCCGATCTTAGACCCTAACCCCTCTCTCTCTCCCTCTCCGTCCCTCTCTCTCTCTCTTTCTCTCTGTCTCATAGATTTTAGGACATCTTAATGTCTATTTCTTCAGTAGATGCATTTGAAATAATTAGAATTAACCATTTAAAAAGATTGGAGCAAGGGCACCTGGGTGGCTCAGTGGATGGAGTGTCTGACTCTTGATTTCAACTCAGGTCATGATCTTAGGGTTGTGGGATCAAGTCCTGCCTAGGGCTCAGAGCTGGGTGTGAAGCCTGCTTAAGATAATCTCTCTCTCTCTCTCCGCCCCTACCCTGCTTGTTCTCTTTCTTTAAAACAAATAAAAAATGAAAAAAGACCAGAGCAAAGGAAAGACCAGCCTTTTGTTAACTGCCTTCCAAACCCAGTCTCATTCTTCCCCCCACCCCCTTCTCTTTTTCTGTTTGTAGTTCCTTGTCTGGTGCTGTGACATTATGATTCTGCAATGTAGAATTCAAGCTGGGCACATGTTTTCTTTGAACTCTGACCCCTAAACAGAAATGTGGAGCATTTCCAAACACTCTAGCCCTGCGATTGTGCTGAGCCAAGCCAGAATTAGCCCCAATTATTGACCTACAAATAGAACTGACCCGGCCCAACCTACCTCCCTCAGAGTGCCGCAGAAAATTCATATTTCCAAATTTATTAAATCAAATTTATTTATTTTTGTGTAGGAATAAAGCCAAAGTAAATTTCAAGCTGCTTTTGAATGAACTTTTACAATCAGACATACCATCAGCAAACTTTTCCTATTGAACTTACTATTAAGCCAGTTATTTCTTTGGCCCATTGGAAAGGAAAGGAAAGGAAAGGAAAGGAAAGGAAAGGAAAGGAAAGGGAATTAAAGGAAGAAAGAAAGAAAGAAAGAAAGAAAGAAAGAAAGAAAGAGGGAGGGAGGAAAGGAAGGAGAAAAGGAAGGCAGGGAGGGAGGGAAGGAGGGAGGAAGGGAGAGATCTATAGAGGGAAAATGTGTTTGGAAAAGGGAAGGTATAAAAGTGAAAGGGAAAACAGAGTGTTTTGAAGGCTCTAGAAACCCTTGCAGATTAATTAAGAGGTCAGTCACATCCCAGGGACAGGGGTTGTGTTCATTCCTTGCCCTTCACTCATATTTACAGTTTGGTGACTCTCTGGCCTAGGGATAAGAAAGTACAGAGTGATCTAAGGCATGCTGGGATGTCCATGATTGTCTTTCATGGAAAAACAGATAAATAATCCTAATTAAAATCTGTTTCTTTGGCTAGGTCATGGGAAAGTCAGAAAGCTACTTTTCATGCTACCCAGGATGAATACTTTCAGAACCCACAGCCCGAATCAGATTGTAGAATTTCCCACAAAATTCTTTTTCTAGCAGTTTGCCATCCAGGCCACAGGTGCTGAGACATCTTCCTGCCTTGGAGTTGAGGCTAACTACCTTGGACCTCAAGGAGAAGAGCAAAATCGTGCTTTGGACCAAGTTGTGCTTTCTTAAATCTTCATTTCCCGCCCCCAAGAGGAACCTATTCTAATATGCATTGACTGTAGGTATGTTTCTTCCCAACAAGGGAAAGCCCCACCTTCTAGAGACCCTAGACCCAAAAGATAATCTCATTGGCTGAAATACATTTTAAAAATCCCCGACACCAGTATTACTCTGTTGTTTTTGTTAGATCCGCATGGCACATCAGAGTCTTGGTTGCATGTTAGACTCACCTGAGAATATGTTGATAAATATCACCCACATCACAATATATTGATTCAGTTGATTTGGAATGAGGCCCTAGTTTACTTTGATTATTATAAATCCTAGGGTGATGCTGTTAGTTGGTTCACACTTCCTGATTCTTCCACATTGCTAACCAGCTCTCGCAGTTTCTGGTTTTGATAGCATAATGTTGAGAGAAGCAATGTTTCTCCTTGCATTTGCTAACCCTAAAAGTTCCAGCCCTGGCTGCCTATTAAAGTGCCCTGATGGGATTTTAAGAGATAGGGTTGCTTGGGCCCACTCCAAAACATTTAGTTGGTTTGGAATGGAACTTAGGAATCAGTTTTTTTTTTAAGTATATTTATTATTTTGAAAGAGAGAGAAGGCACAAGTGGGGGAAGATCAGAGACAGAGGCAAAGAGAGAGAATCCCAAGCACTGTCAGTGCAGAGCCCAGTGTGGGGCTTGAACCCACGAACCGTGAGATCATGACCTGAGCCAAAGTCAGACACTGAACCTATTGAGCCATCCACGTGCCCCCAGTTTTTTTTTGTTTTGTTTTGCAGGTGACATCTTCAAGGGTCATAAACATAAACTGTTAAATGATTTGAAAGCACAGTTACCCTGAGGCTTTGCCAATTCTGTTGGCTGGCTGGTTGGTTGGTTTTCATTTTGCTTCAACAGCAGAAGGCATGAGAGGCAATGCTTGGTCCTATACAAGATGGGAATGGAACTGAAAGTTTCACATGAAGCTGGGATTTCTTGAAAGGCCACACTTTCTATGACCTGGTGAGACAGAAAAATCTACCAACTGTCAAAGGAAGCTCGGCCGTCTGAACTTGTTCAACATTGGTCCAGTCTCCTGCACGTATGTTTACCTATATGGCAAAGGTTATGGGCAAAAGTAAAGGTGACTTTTATTTTCCCTTATCCACACTACCCTTGATGGTTTCAGTATTAACCTTGTACTAGTATCACAAAGTGAGTTGGAAATTACTTTTCTTCTTGACCGGAAGCATTTACGCATGATCGGAATTATTATTTTTTATTTCTTGTGTGCTTAACAAATGAGCATGCAAAACAGTTGCTTCCTAGGTTATTTCTTGCTGGGGAGGTGCATTTTAATCCCTTGATTCTATTTAATGTTCCAGAACTATTCAAATTAACCATTGCTTTCTGAAGACACATCGGTAAGTAATATTTTTTAGGAACAAGGAGTCACTTGCTGAATCAAAAGTTGCACTGACTTTTGTTGGTCCCAGAATCAAGCTACTTTTACCATGATCCGCACCAGCAAAATGCCTTTCAAGACCCCTGAGGCCAGGGATCAACCTCTTGGTCCTCCAGCTGCTGTAGAAGACTCTTGCCTTTGTAGGTGTTCACCAGGCCAAGTGGCAAGCATACTAGGTGTGGGGCTCTGTAATGATATGCTGGCTCCACGTTTCAAGTCTCATAGGTGCAGATCACCTCCCGGATCCTAGCTACAAGGGGAAAAAAAAAATACAGTTTTTATCTTTCTTGCCTTTGGACTTAATGAGAGTTCAGCAAGACTACTGGACATGATCAACATACAAAGGTCAATTGTGATTCTAACATAGCAAATGAGAATTAGGAAATGTAATTTTACAAAAGTGATAGTATGCACAATGGCATTAAAAAACATAAGGTAACTGGGAATTAATCCTATAAAATGCATGCATAACCTTTTTGGAATAGAGGATAGAGTTTTGTTGAAATAAAATTAAAAATGTCAAAATACATGGAGTAATATGCCAGGTTCGTTAATATAGTAAGTGTTAATATCCTAAATATATCAATGTATCCCATATTGAGCTATAAATTTGATAACATTTCCCACAATAGCTCAGAACTATTTTGTAAGGAATCTGACAAAGGTGCCCTAAAATTTATATGGATAATCAAAGGTTTGAGGATACTCACCACGATGTTGAAGGAGAGCTGGATGGAGAAGCTTGACCTTCCGGATGCCAAAATACATTACGAAACTATTGTGAGACCGGCATAATTGCTTTAAGGAAAGACAAATATACTAATGGAACAGAGATCACAGGTATAAATACATACACCTTGCAACTTGATTTGTAGCAAAATTGACCTTCAAGATTAGTGGGGAAAGGATGAGAAATAAAATAAGTAGCAATGGAATAACTGGTTATTAATACGAGGGGAAAGCTCCCAAATTAGTATCACATCTGGGGCGCCTGGGTGGCTCAGTTGGTTGAACATCTGACTCTTGATTTCAGCTCAGGTCGTGATCTCACAGTTCATGAGACTGAGCCCCACATCAGACTCTCTGCTGTCAGGGCAGAGCCTGCTTGGGGTTCTCTCTCGCCTCCTCCCCTACTTGTTGGATCTCTGTCTCTCTCTCTCTCTCTCTTCTCTCTCTCAAAATAAATAAATAAACATTAAAAA
The DNA here is from genome assembly GCF_022837055.1 of Prionailurus viverrinus. Lineage (NCBI taxonomy): Eukaryota > Metazoa > Chordata > Mammalia > Carnivora > Felidae > Prionailurus > Prionailurus viverrinus. The sequence continues at coordinate 140,927,076 of NC_062565.1, read as the reverse complement.
AAAGTTAGAATCACATCTTATTCCTGAACAAAACTCAATTCCAGGTTGCTTAGAGACCTTGAAATCTGAAAACAAATTCTGAAATTTTCAAAGACCACATAAGACAATATTTTTATTACTTCAGGATGTGAGAGCATTTGTTAACAAGATACAAAGGGCACAAACCATGTTGAAAACACACATGTGATAACATCAAACCTAAAACCTTCTTCATATCCAAATATCCATAAATAAAGAAGGATTTTAAGGACACGTGGGTGGCTCAGTCGGTTAAGTGTCCAACTTTGGCTCAGGTCATGATCTCAAGGTTCATGGGTTTGAGTCCCACGTCGGGCTCTGTGCTGACAGCTCAGAGCCTGGAACCTGCTTCAGTTTCTGTGTCTCCCTCTCTCTCTGCCCCTCCCTCACTCACGCTCTCTCTCTCTCTCTCTCTCAAAAATAAATACACATTAAAATTTTTTTTAAAGAAAGAAAATAAAAGAAGGATTTTAAGCTGGGGCAAGATACATGTAGCAAAAATGACTTAAAAAGGTTACTTCTAAATATATTTGAACAAAGTCTACAAAGGAATAAGAAAAAGATAAGGAAAATAGGCCAGAAGAAAAGAACCCAAACAAGTAAATGGTATTTCACATACACAACGGAATGGGCAACACATACTTGAAACACGTAGCTCACTATGGTTAGGTAAAGTCATCTAAAACCCATGAGATAACATTTCACACTCATTAAAGCAAAAAAAGAAAAAAATAACATGCCTAATATTATTAGGTGTGGGCAAAGATGTGGAAATCCAGAACTTTTCTAACACTGATGTGTGGCTATCAGCGCAACTATCTTGGAAAACAAACTGGAGACTTCTTAAAAAATTGAACATGGTCATACTTTTCACCAAGTAATGACACTCCTCAGTGAATCCCGTAGGGAAACTCTCCCATGTGCATACAAGGAGGCATGCGCAGAAACGTGCTTAGCAGCGTTCTTTGTAATGTACAAGTTTGAGAAGAACTGAAATCCTTGCCAACAGAAAAGTAAATATGGCACATTCATATACTGTAAAGTTATACCGCAGTACGTCCCAAGTTTTTCACATCAAGACACACATAAAAAATGCATTTGTGTGGCACATTGCTAGAACCTAGAAGGGATTTAGGGGCTTTATATGCGGGACGATCATATATTCCAAGTGGTCTACGACAATGTTCGTTTGCCCAGGACTCTTTCCCAGTTCAGCCTATCGTGCCGGCGTAAGTACTAACAGTGACTGTTGCACTTTCCAAATCTTCTAGTTTGAACAAAAGATTGCAAGGTCACCCTTGGTCTATGGGGCTTGGTGGTGAATTCCATTGCAGTTTTATTTTAGCTTATAAATGCGATAAAGACAAAATACAAATATTATGGAAGCTATTACATGTTGGAATGTTAAAAGACAAACTCAGGCAGACTAAAAATTTTAAGAGTTTGAGCAAAAATCAATTCTAATCAGGCAAGGCCAAACAGGAAATAGATAGGAGTTCTTGGCCCTCAGGAGTTAGGAGAAAGACTTTTTTAGAGAGGACACAGAAGCCAAGCAAGGAAATTATTTGATTGGCTATAGGTGAAGCTGTTGCATTTTTTGGGAAAGCCTAGTGGGCTGTTTGTGATAGGTTGTCCTTAGGTTTTGATTTCTTAACTTTGAAGCATTTAAAGGCTTAGATTTTGGGGCGCCTGGGTGGCTCAGTCTGTTGAGCGTCTAACTTTGGCTCAGGTCACGATCTTATGGTCATAATCTCCTGGTCTGTGAGTTCGAGCTCTGCGTAGGGCTCTGTGCTGACAGCTCAGAGCCTGGAGCCTGCTTCTGATTCTCTCTCTCTCTCTCTCTCTCTCTCTGCCCCTCCCCTGCTCATGCTCTCCCTCTCAAAAATAAAATAAAAAAACACTGAAAAAAAGTTAAAGGCTTAGGTTTTGTTTTGCTTACATGGGCTGCTAAGGAATTAGAACCACCTCAGTCTAATGGCCTCAATGTTTAATTAATGTAACAGAATACAGGTAAAAAATATATATTTTTTTAATTTTCAATGAAAAACTGGAACATGTTCCCACCATTAGAGGATTTTTTTTAAAGGTGAAATTGTGACTCTCATAAAACTATAAAATGAATATGTGTCGAAGACTTTATCTATATATTAATTGATGCGGGAACCAGTACAATGTTAAAAGAAGTTCGAAGTAGATTCCAAAGGACAGAATCACACACAGGCAATCAGGATGCTGAATTGAATTCACTAAAGATGCACTCAGATCAAGAGGCAAAGGACAATGACATGTAATATTTGAAATAATCTCTTCCATGTGGCACGAAATCTGTTATATCTCCAACAAACAAAGCTTTTTCACATCTGTATGAACAGAACGATTTGCATGCCCTTTTACCAGAAACGTCTTCGTCAACTGTCAGTGCTCTACACACAACTTTTATCTCCACAAACTTGCCAAATGGGTGAAAAACACAGACTTCCATAGAATCAGACAACCGAAAAGTGTCTTCTAGATAACAGCAGGCATCCAGAAACCATCTTCAAAGGGCATCCGGAAACCTTTCTACTCCGTTGTTTTACCTAGAGCTAACGTAATCTAGAGTATATTAATTTGTTAGACTCACCATTTTGATAACACACATGTTTACATGTGGAAACATTCAGTGAAACAATGGTGGCTCTCAGGGCTCCCCAAGTATTTTGAAACAAAGCCTTTGTATCTTCTTGTCTTTTCAGCTGCACCGTCAGTACCAAATAAACACGGTGTTTGTTTAATACCTTGTTTCAAAGTATTCATTTATGACTTTCAATATTTCACACTCCGTAGTTTGTTTTGGCATGTCTTTGTGGAACTAATAATGTTCTAGAAAGCATTTCTCTTGAGGACTTCTAATTAGTGCTCTTAACTGAGCACTCTTAGTAATGTCTGCAGATTCATCCTCTGCAGCACACCCACTTTGCTTTTATAATTTTCTAGATCAGGGTTGTGCCAAGCATGTTGACAACGAATCTACTAACAGTCATTCAGTAGTGGTCCTCTTCCATGTCCTACGCTTCCTTGGTCCATTACGCGGTATTGATCATTTCTGTACAGGTTGGTTAAAGGAGTGATTTTAACATCGGGTGAGGCATTTTGTGATCTTTAACTCTTAATTAAACTATCTTAAAACTAGTTCCTCGTGAATAGAGCCTTTCGCTAATGTGGAACATGAAGACATCTGTAAAAGTCTCATCGTTTTGTGTAGATAAGAGGAGTGTTTTCTAGTACAATGCTAATGTCGTTAATTGTTTTCATTGCTTCATTTCATAATTTTTCCATATAAATAAGACATTTAGGCTTAAGAAGAAAAGAATTGATGGGACACAGGACTCCAAATATGAGTGTCTGACTTACCTGTTCTTTTTAGGTGGGCTTGCCTTGTGAATCCGAGTCTTTACAAATTTAACAAGAAAGTTACTCACTGTGCTGTAAAGAAAATAAATCTAATAAATCCACTTAAATATAGAGTAAAGGGAGCCTAGGGTTTTTCAAATTCAGGAAATTTAAATTTCATAATATTTATTTTATGCCATCTATATTTCCAAGACTAAAAATAAATTTCATTAATAAAAAAGATGTGGTAAATAAAAAAATCATATCAAAATTAAAGAAAATAAAATTATTTTTGGAAATTTCTTTGAAAGTTTGAGTTCTGAATCTGCATGCTCATAATCACTTTCATCCAATCATTGTAAATAAATGTGTTCAACTGTTACTGACTTTGAGAAATACGTGTGTTTTCTTTCTAGCACCAGATTTCACAATTATTAAGATTCTCTACCAGGAATCAGGGTGATTCACTGTTAGCATCAAAAGTCATAAATAAATAAAAGAATATATAATGCTTCTGGTGCATTCTTCTTTTTCTTCTTATGGAACTCTGATGAGTGTTCATTGTGTTTTTACAGTCTCTTAGTCTGTTTGGGCAGCTGTCACAAAATACCGTAGCCTGGGTGGCTCATAAACAACAGAAATTTCTCTCTCATGTTTCTTGGGGCTGGAAATCCCAGGTCCCGGTGCCAGCAAATTTGGGTTCTGATGAGAGCCCTCTTCTGGGTAGTGTGTGCAGTTTTTTCTTGTATCGTCATGTGGCAGAGGGCAGAAGGGACACAAATTCTCTTTATGCTTACAAAGACACCCATCCCATCAATGAGAACTCCACCCTCATGACCGCATTTAAAAAAAAATAATGTTAATGTTTATTATTTTTGAGAGAGAGACACAGAGACAGAGAGACAAAGCACAAGCAGTGGAGGGGCAGAGAGAGAGGGAGACACAGAATCTGAAGCAGGCTCCAGGCTCTGAGCTGTCAGCACAGAGCCCCACAGGGGACTCGAACCCACAAAACTATGAGACCATGACCTGAGCCGAAGTCAGAAGCTCAACTCACTGGACCACCCAGGAGTCCCTCTTGTGACCTCATTTAATTGTAATCCCCTCCCAAAAGGCACACCTCTTCACTTTGGGGGGTTGGGTGTCCACATATGAATTATGCGGGAACACAAACATTCAATCTATAACATGTCAATTCCCCAAGGTTACTAATTTTACAATTTTATTTTTTAATTTAAATAATTTTCTTTTTCATTTCCAAAAGTTTATCCTTAAATATGTTTGATCCTTTTATAGTCTCTTACTTTACTTATATTTTCAGTCTCTTGCTTTTTAAAAAATATTAAATGTAGTCATTTTGTTCTGTGTCTGATAATTCCATTATCTTAATTTTCTTTCTTTTTTTTTTTTTGTGTTTGACTCTGATGTCTGTTTTTGCTGATTCTCTTTTAGGGTGGCTTGTTTTGTGTGGTATGTTTGCTTTAGTTTTTGCTTCTTTTTCCTTTTTTATGACCAAATTTTTTGAACTTTTAATAGTGTAATTTCTTTGAGGTCTGTGTTGAAGTGAGTTCCTCCAAAATGGTTTGCATTTTTGGCAGACATCTTGGGAATCCTAGTAGCTCGGAATCACTTTATACTAAATTCTCAGCTTGAGGGTTTCATTCAGATTACCCAAGTATTAAGAATTCAGGCTGCAAACTCCCATGAGGGCTAGCTGTTTACAAATTCTCAGGGCAGATGTTTTCTTCCCCTTTGATTCTAAATGCCAACGTTCGAGGCAATTTCCCTGCAGCTCCTGGTGTGGAGGTCACTTTATTTCTAATGTATGTTTACACGAGGGATGCAGACTTCCGAAGCCCCGAGTCTGGGTGGGAAGATTCCTGTTAGACTCCTTACTTTGGGCAGGCCCTGTACCTCCTTTCCTTTCTCCCGAGCCACAGAAGCCATACACACCAAAAGGACCACATCAACACAGCTCCTTCCCCAAAGAGCCTAAAACAAAAGCTGGATTTAGGGTTCCACTTATGTCTTTGGGTTCTTGGTATCACAGGCTCACATGAATTTGGAGGCTTATCAAGTCTACAACCTGCAGGCAGGACAGCAGGCTGGAGACCAGTGGCAGAGTTTGAGCCAATGGCTTTCTGCTGGTAGAACTTCCTCTTCTGGGGAGGTCAGTCTTTTTCTGTTAAGGCCTTCAACCGATTGGATGAGGCCCAACTGCATTATGGAGTGCAATCTATTTACTCAGAGTCTACTGACTTACGTGTTCATCTTGTCGAAAGAGATGTCTTCACAGAAATACCTAGCATAGTGTTTCACTATCTGGAAACCATGGCCTCACCAAGTTGACACAGAAAATTAACCATCACACTTGCTTTTCGGGTTTGTTTCGTTGTTTGCTTGGGCATCCATTATTGGCCTTCCTGTTTCTCGTCACATTAAGAAACTATTTTTGAAAGAATAAGTCGCCCAGCACTGATCTGATGGGGTACAATTTGTACACAACAAACAGCACAGAATTAAAAGGCTCCCTTCGCTTAGTTTTAACAAGTCTACACACCCAGGCAACCTTCACACAAAACGAGATAGAAAATATTTCCAATAGAGAAAGTCCTCATTTGCACTTGTTCAGTCAAATCCAACCCACCACCCAAAGGCAAAACACTTCTGATTACTAGCCTCGTAGATTAATTTTGCCTGCTGTTGAATCAAAAGTAAACAAAATCACAGAGTACCTTTTGTGTCTTTCATTTTTGAGATTGAGTCATATTGTTTAGTGTATCAGTAGCTCATTGCTTTCCTGGTGTAGGGGGATTTCATTGTTTCATAAACCCTAAATTGTTTGTTCATTTTTTTTTATTGATGCCTATTTAGATTGTATCCAGAATTTGCTACTGTGGAAAAATCTATAAATATTCTTGTAGAAGTATTTCTTGTGAATGTATGCTTCATTTGTCTTGGGTAATATTAAAATTTTTTTTTAACATTTATTTATCATTGAGAGACAGAGAGAGACAGAGCATGAGCTGGGGAAGAGCTGAGAGATGGGGAGACACAGAATCCGAAGCAGGCTCCAGGCTCTGAGATGTCAGCACAGAGCCCGACACGGGGCTCGAACTCACAAACAGTGAGATCGTGACCTGAGCTAAAGTCAGATGCTTAAATGACCGAGCACCCAGGCGTAAAGTGGAATTGTTGTTTAATAGGATAGACGTAAATTTAACTTTCTAATACACTGTCAATTATTTTCCAAGGCAGTTCTAGCACCGCCCACAACCACGGGCAATATACCAAAGTTCCAGTTGCTTCGTATGCTCAACTTCTACAAAAGCTCCTTTTATTCCTTTATGCCATCAAAAAAGGTAAAATAATGGTAATGATAATGACACTTATAATAGCATAAGCATATCAATTACTTAGAAATAAATCCAACAAAAGATTTGCAAAATAATAACACTAAGAACTACAAAGTATTTTTAGAGAAATTACAGACATAAATAAATGAAAAGAAATACCATGCTCATGGATTAGAAGTAATGTTGAGCTAGAGAGGGAGGGTTCACAATGACTCAAAAGACACAGGAACTTTGGTTCCTGACTCCAAATTCAATGACATTATGTTGGTCGCTTGATATCAACCATGATGGAAATACTTTTGTTATAGAGATTAAGACATGCTATGAATTGATGCCCCATCCCATCCCAGAGAGTTCATTATTAAACACTTACCAGTATATTACTGATTGGAAGATTCACTATTTTTAGGATAACTGTTCGTCACAAATTATCTATAGATTTTGACATAATTTCAAATCAAGACCTATTAGGATTTTTCAAAGAAATTGCCAAGCTAATTCCTCATATAGATAGATAGATATAGATATAGGCTCAAGGGCTCTAAAATAGACAAAACAGGGGCACCTGGGTGGCTCAGTTGGTTGAGTACTGGATCTTTGATTTTGGTTCAGGTCATGATCGTGGGGTGGAGCCCCACAGAGGGCTTGGTGCTAAAGCATGGAGCCTGCTTGGGATTCTCTTTCTCTCCTTCTGCCCCTGTTCCCTGCTAGCACTCTCTCTCTCTCTCTCTCTCTCTCTCTCTCTCTCTCAAATAAATAAATAGCCAAAACATTCTTGAAAAGGACAAATTTAGGGGCGCCTGGGTGGCTCAGTCGGTTGGGCGTCCGACTTCGGCCCAGGTCATGATCTCGTGGTCCGTGAGTTCGAGCCCCGCGTCGGGCTCTGGGCTGACAGCTCAGAGCCTGGAGCCTGTTTCAGATTCTGTCTCCCTCTCTCTCTGCCCCTCCCCCATTCATGCTCTGTCTCTCCCTGTCTCAAAAATAAATAAACATTAAAAAATTTTTTTTTAAAAAATAAAAAAAGAAAAGGACAAATTTATATATATATATTATATGTAATTGACATATATATCAAATATATATATGAGACATAATTTACATATAACATGATATGAGTTTCAGCTGTACAGCATAATGATTTGATATATTCATATATTGCACAATGATTACCACAATGAGTCTAGTTAACATCTATTACTTTATATAGTTAAAATTTTTTTTCTTATAAGAACTTTTAAGATGTGCTCTCCCAGCAACTTTCAAACATACAATATAGTATTATTAACTATAGTCACCGTGCTGTGCATTAGATCCCCAAGCGTTATTTATTGTATAACCGGAAGTTCGTATCTTTTGACTACTTTCCCCTATTTTGCTCACTGCCCATCCCCCACTTCTGCCACCTACCAATCTGGTCTCTGTACCTGTGGGTCTTCTTTTTGAGATAATGAAAAAATGTTTTAAAATTGACTGTAATGGGTGCACATACCTGTACATACGCTGGAAACCATTAAACTGGATACTTTAAATGGCTGGAGTATAGGGGGCGCCTGGGTGGCTCAGTCGGTTGAGCGTCCCACTTCAGCTCAGGTCACCATCTCATGGTTCGGTTCGTGGGGTCGAGCCCCACGTGGGGCTCTGTGCTGACAGCTCAGAGCCTGGAACCTGCTTCAGATTCCGTGTCTCCCCTCTCTCTGTGCCCCTCCCCCGCTCATGCTCTGTCTCTCTCTGTCTCTCAAAAGTGAATAAAGATTAAAAAAAAAATTTTTTTTAATGGGTGAAGAGTATGGTATGTGAATTATATCTCAATAAGCCTCTTAAAAAAAAGAGTAAATTAGCTTTATAGAATATTAGGGAGTGTTCCTCTTTTTTTTTCTGAAAGTAGTTCTAATCCATCCTTTCTCCCTCCTTTCCATTCTGATAGTCTGTATCTTTTAACAAAAATAAATATGACTTATTTGTATTTATTGCTACTATCTTATTTACCCTGCTTCTTTGGTTGTGTTTTCTTTTTGCTACCCTCTTTCGGTTCTCGAAGTCTTTGTTTTTTTCCCCCCTCATTCTATTCTTTTTCCTCTCCCAAGTAAGATGAAAATGTTCTGTATTCAAATTTAACCTATTTAGTTAAATGAATGCTAAAGTAAAAGTGCACAATGTCACCCATTTCTAGAAATGAACAGTTCTTAGAATGTTTATCACTCGTCTTGCCCTTGAGATGTATGTGACATTGTGACGATTAATCCTATCCTCTGTCTGATTTTTTAACCACCATATTCAATGTTAGTATTTTTGCTTCATAGCATCAAGGTTTAGATTTGGGGCATCTTTTCATTTATTTTATTCATTGCAGCATCTTGTATCCCAGGTCTCCTCTCTGCTTTCATTTCGCCTATTCTTGAAATAGGTCCATTAAATGTTTTTTGATGCAGATGTTTTGGTGGTGAATCCTCTGTTCTTGTTGATCTGAAAACGTATCTCATCCTTGCTCTTAAAAAGTTTTTCTGAATATAAAATTCCAGGTTGGTAGTCCCGTCTGCACTTTGAAGATATTGATTTATTCTATTGGTGTTACCGTTGAGAAATCACCTATTTTTTCAGTTTACTGGTTATACTTTTGAGTGTAATTTTTAAAAAAACCTGTCTACTGTCAATATCATCTCTTTATTTTTGGTAGTCTGTCTACATTTCACTATAGTGTATATATAGGTCAATTTCTTTTACAATTATTCTGTTTGAAATGTGCTGAGTTTCCTGAAATTGAGGATTTATCTTTGAACAATTCTTGAAAATTATCAGCTATTATACATTTTAATATCCTCTTTCCTTTCCCATTTTTTCAAATTCTCTTTTTCTTTGAAATGCCTGGTAAGTGACTTCTGGAAATTTCTGTCCTCCGGGTCTCTTAAAACCTTTGCTCATACTTCCCATTTCTTTGTCTCTCTGCTGCCTTCTGGGTAATTTCTTCATACACATAACAAAATTCACTCTTTGTTTCTTCAGCCTCATGTGATCTGCTATTAAACTTTTCCTCTGGATTTTATTTTTTAATGATTATATATTTTTCATTCCAATGGTCTGTTTTCTTAATGTCCTTATCAGTTTTAAGAGCAGCTACTTATAATTACGATTACTGTTGCTATTAATACTCATCTAGTAATTGCTACTCTAGCATCAACACAACTCTGTGAGCATGGGTGGGGGGAACATTCCAGCTGAAATTCAACCCCATTACCCTGTCTCTCAGTGGTTTCTGTTGAGTTGCCTAGAGAAGGCTGCCCCTGGAAACATCCAAAAGTGGACAAAAGGGCCATAAGGCGAGGAGAATCTAATTTAGAGACAAAGCTACAGGACTTCCAGAGCTCCCTGGGGACGTCTGTGAACTTTAGCAAATGCATGAGCAGACACAAGGAGGAACTGTTTGCTTCAGTCTGATAGGCAGATAAATCCTGTATTGGATCTTTCCCTTCTGGGAAGCTGGGGAAGCATTGGCATAGCAGAGCAGTCTAACAGGATTCCTCAAACCAAACCTACGTGACATGGTATGGGGGGGCCTGAGAACTGGGAGCCCAGAAGATCCCTCAGGGTAAATTAGACCTGTATTCATCTATGGCATACATTCTTCCATAACATATTACTGGCCAGTTTTGATAGAGTTTCAGGATACTTGATATCACATTTATCAAGTATCAAAGTATCAAGTATCAAAGTCTTAAACATTTTTGCAGGCATGATTCAGACATCAATCCATCATGTCTTCCAAATCACAGTGGATAAAAATACGGAATACGAAGCCATCTCCTTGAAACTCCTCTCGTCTGGCTTCACGCGAGAAGGAAGCAAATCCTACTTCCTCCCCATGGAGGTAGGGGGAAAGGTTGCCACAGCGGACCATCAACTGTTGCTTTTTGGTTGGTCATGAATCCTCTAATAACCTTGAGGCTAAGGATTGCCTAGCCAGTTAGCAGTTCTGCGTGTGTGAGTGCAAAATTATTTGTCCTGCCTTATTTCGTGGTTTGGATTTCTTTATTTTTAAAAATCTTTCGAAGTGTCAGCCAAAACTAAGACAGAAAGAGTTCCATTAAAAAAAAAAATCTATAGCATCTGAATGTTTATATTTTAATCATATACATACAATTCTCAAACAACATATTCTATACATTAAAGAACTTAAATATACAATTGCAGCCTAGACATCATAAACATACAAAAAGACAGAGTTTATAAAAACAAATGTAAACAGAAATTTTCATTTTTCTTCCTATATGCCTGTCTATTATTTCACACCTCCTACTTTGGAGACCAGAGCTCTAAAAAATTATAAGGTTTTGAGTCAACTTACACATCACCAAAGCTACAGATAATCTGAAAAAATTTGAAAGCCATGGGCTTTCTAAAATTATAATTGATAACAAGAATTAACTTTCTCTATTGAAATTCCAAAGAGAGGGCTACAGAAAAATCTCTTAGTTATGAGATGCTGGTGTATTTGGAATCCCACACAAGATGTACATTCTCATCATCCACCACCTATTCAACAGATACTCAAAGAAATTGCTAAATACAATTGTTTTTCATGGTTTGAGACTTTAAAAAAGAAAATCATACAGCGTGAGCTGGTAGACACTTTAGTATTTGTTGCTGGTATATTTCTGAGCTGTGTGGTAACTGCTTTATGCTCCAGAAGTTATATCAATGAAAAAACTGCACCCTTATGATCATACATGGGAACTGCCACCATGGCTGCCCAAAACTGTAAAACAGCTTTTCTTGAGCAAGGATTACAGCCCAAGGAGAAGTTTCAGAATAAGATTGCTCACTAGTTCTTTTGTAGCCAAGCTAGGTGGTTACAGATATTGTCAACGTTGCTAATCTGCAGAGCAGAACTGATCATCAGCAATTGATTTGCTGTGAAATGTCCTATTTCGTATAAATACCTGTCTTAGTCCATTTGGGAACGCTAGAACAAAAGCCACAGACTGAGTAGCCTATGAACAACAGAAATGTATTCCTCACAGTTCTGGAGGCTGGAAGACGGAGATCAGGATGGTCTCAGGGAGTCAGATGAAGGCTCTTTCCAGGATGCAAAGGGCCAACTTCTCTCTGCCGTTGTCACAGGGGGAAGGACGGAGGAAGCTCTCCAGGGCCTCCTTTATAAGGGATCTAATCCCATTCACAAGGGCTCTATCTCCATATCCCCGAAGGGCCCCACCCTAATACCAGACATCAAGGTTTCAACATAGGAACTTTGCTGGGGACACAAACACTGAGACCGTATCAGTACTTTACTTTTTTAATTTTTTGGAAAAGTAGACTTGAGACTCAAAAGGAAATGGCTTGTGGTTGCAACAGTTTTATAGATTCTTCTCTTCATTTTTTGCTTTCTCTTTTTGAAGGGTGGTTAAGTAAACTGTTACCAAATAAAACAAGCGAATGGCCCCAGGACCAAAATACTCCTCTTTCCTAATATTTTTAAGTACATTTGAATTTTACACACGAAACTAAGTTTTGTGTGTAACGGCCCCCTTCCTTTGCCCCAGTTCGATCCAAGTTTCCAGTGTGTGTTAGGTTTTAGTTTAATTTTGAAGTAATTATTTTTTGCCATCTCTAGGGAGGATTAAGAGCTAAAACTTGTGTGCTTGTTCTATAGGCATTTAATAATATTTAGTTAAATGCTTATAGATTCCAGCAGAATGTTTCCAACAGACTTCAGCAATTTTGAGCACCATTTACTGTTAAATTATATATATATATATATATATATATGTATATATATATGTATATAATATTATATTTCACCTTCTGAGAAAGATCATTATCCTCATGTTTTAAATGATAAAACTGAGGCAGAGGATTTGGGGGATTTGCCAAAAGTTGTATTGTAAATCCACAGAAGTAGAATCTCAATGTTTTCTAGTCTCCTGTTTTACCTCGCTGGTTTGCTTTAGAGTTATTTCTTATGCTTCTGTGTGTTGCTTCCTTCTTCTCCCTTTAGTTAAGGAGAAAGGTATATGCTTTAAAAGGAACATGGTAACATTCTTAAATTTTTCAGACTTTTGAATGCATTGGTATTTCTTTAGTAAGGCCAACAAGATAAAGTGAAGGCTTTAAAATTAACCTAGTTACTCGGAGTGGCGGGAGGGGGCGGGGGGAACCGGCTGTTATGATTCAACTCAGTTATAGACGATGGACACTTGACTACAAAGCCATACTCCTCTGCTTCGACTTCTACATTTCTCCCTTTAGGGTGATTTGTGCAAAAAGGCAGGGAAAGTCATCATTATCATTACATTGTTTATGCCCTAATTCCTTTTGAGAAAACTTCCTTCATCCCCACCCACCTCTCCATGGGTCATTTGAGGCATTTCCAAAGTGGAGGAGTTGTACACATTTTTCCGGAGTAGCTAATTCGGCTGAAGGGTGGACCGAGCCCCCTCGGCGGGGCTCACTTTCTTCCTGCTTCAAGCCACGTCCCCAGGGGCCACACGCACGTCTCTACAGCAGAAAGTCCCCCTCTCGTGGAGTCAACACATGTGACACAGTTCTGGAGAATGCTCAGGAAGACAAAACTCGTGGCTGCAGATTCAGAGGATTATAAAAACCAAAGCCAAAACAAAAACAAAGAGGTTGAATTAGAAAAATTCAGGAAAGGGAAGAATTTAAGTTGAAACGTAAAAAATAAACCTTATTACTATAGAGAAGGAAGTAGACGTATATTTCCTTGGTCTCTTATCACTATCGTGATTATTCATTTTCACTCTATTTCTATAAGCTAGTACAGAAACTTGGTTACACATTAAAGATGTTTTTATTATCCGATACCGATGTTGAAGAAGGGTGCAAAAAGAGGGAAAAGGAATTGATACACTTGAGTAAATATTTTGGACGTTGATACATTTAACGCATCCTTGTACGCAGCTCTGCGTTAGACAGTGTGGGTAACACATATGATTAATTGTAGCCTAGGATTTCTGCCTTGGAAGAGTTAATGAAACAGAATATATTCACGTAAGTAAAATAATTATTTAAGAATTAAAGCATCTTATGGGCATTCTTCTTGCTAAAGTATACTCTAAAACCCTTTTGGGAAATTTCATATTTTATACGGTGTTACAGAAATGTTATTCAAAGTATTGCCTTGGCATTCAGTTCAGTTTATAAATCATTTCATTCCTGATCGGCCCAAATTCTGTATATTTCTTGCATGCATAGAAGAAGCAAGATGGAATGGAATCATCTACGTTGTTTTAAGTATCACTACAATACTTTAAAAAGCAAAACACACTTCAAGCATACTATCTGGACCTCAGACCCACAAGGCAAATCGTCTTTTTTTGATCCCCTCCCACTGCTACTCTGAAAAGTGATAGGAGGTTTACCCTGGTCTAACTAACATTAATCAAGCATTTCATCGTATGAGAAAAGGGTCACTCTCATTTAATAAAAAAAGTGTGTTCAAAAACTGCTTGATTCCAGTGGAAACATATTGCCAATAGCCACAGGCACCTGCTTAAATATTATTCATGTCCATAGAGTATATACACATGTTCCTGGCATTTGATCCTCGCTACAGATGGCAGAAAGCAATCACCTTACGAGTGAACTGAAAGTGGTTCATGCAGTCAGGAGGGGCAAGTTTCACCCTTCCATTGAGATCAGCATGGGCAGCCGAAGGAGGCGGAGAGCTCGAGTTCCCTGTGGTAGTTTGACCAGAGATGGAGGAAGGAAACAAAGAAATACGAGCAAATTCCCACAGGACAGATTGAAAAGGACCGGGACCTCTTGAATGGAGTCTTGATAGGAAGGAAGCCGAGAAGCAGAGAGGGAAGTGCACACGGGACTGCTTCACGGCCACCAGCACACGAGGTCACCCTCTGCTGTATCCTTTCAACAGGCTCTTTCAAAGGCAACAGCATAAGCTGCTCTCTGACTCCTTTTAGCATGTCCTCAACCCCTTCCGCCTTTTATTGGCTGCCCAAGGACAGATGTCGGGAAGGGAGCTAAGCTCATACGACTTGTAGCAGTCAATTCAAACCAGAATGCTGCAGAAATGCTGTGAGGCTGTCATGCAAGTCTCCAGGGTCGAAAGCATGCTCCCAAGACATTTCTCCAGGCAGGAACTTTCTTTGGGGCACCACGGGGGACTTGGATGCAGCGTTAGTGCCTTACTGTGGATCTCAGGCTTGCCTTCAGACGCCAGCGTGGGTTTATCGGTCGGTTACCATACCTCTGCTACTGTCCTTAGGGCCTCAGCCGTGCTCACGTAGTGTTTTCACTAATGTATTTTTAAAAATCACATTTTCAGAGTAGCTCATTGTTCTAGATCATACCCTGAAGAAGCTCTGTGAACGACTGCCTGCAATATTTATAAGCATGGTCCTGTCCTGCAACCCACAAGAAACTGTTATTGGATCTGTTTCTGCAAGTCCAACACCTCGGAAGGTGGCATATCTGACACCATGTGACCGTCTCTCAGGTGGCCAGGATGAGTCGGTTGCCGTGTTTGAAATACACTGGCTTAATTCTTTAAAAAAAAATTTTTTTTAATGTTTATTTTTGAGAGAGACAGACAGACAGCAGCGGGGGAGGGGCAGAGAGAGAGGGACACAGAATCGGAAGCAGGCTCCAGGCTCTGAGCTGTCAGCACAAAGACTGACTCGGGCTTCAAACTCATGAGCCGTGAGATCGTGACCTGATCGTGATCCTGAAGTCGGACGCTTAACTGCCTGAGCCACCTCGGTGCCCCTGTATTGGCTTAATTCTTAATTTCTTGTTTTGATCCGTATTTCCGGGCTTGTGAAACTTAGAAGGAAGACAAATTTTGGGTCAGGTCTACAAAGGAGCATGCTCTAACCTGTCTTTCCTGTTGCTGCTTCATGTTGAACTGCACCATGTGCAATTGTCTTCTGGGCAAGGGCAAGGACGGCGACCTTCTCCCTGGCGCTCTCTCCCTCTCTCTCTGTTCCCTACGGCTCTCCTGCTTTCTGCTTCCCCGCCCTACTTTCTGAAGGAGAGTGGGTTCCTGTCTTGGCCAGTTCAGGCTGCCATATGAAAGTACCATGGGCTGGTGGCTCCAACCACAGACATTTACTTCTCACGGTTATGGAGGCTGGGACATCCAAGGTCAAGGTGCTGCCGAGGAAGATCTCATTCTGCAGCCTCCTCTTGCTTTGCAGGCGGCTGTCATCAGGCTGTGTGCTCACATGACCACTCCTTTGTGTGTGTACTTGGGGAGAGAGAAGGCTCTCTGCTGTCCCTGTAAGGGCACTTCCCTCATTGGAACAGCCCCTCACCCCCACGCACAATATCACTTAAGCCTAATCACCTCCCAGAGGCCCCATCTCCAAACACCATTACACTGGGGGGGTAGGGATTCCGTGTATAGATTTGGGGGGGACACAAACATTCATTCCCAGTTTTTCTCTCATAGGTTCAAGGCGATTATTTCTTGTACGTGTGTGCTGTTTAGTTCAGTACATGCAGATGAAACCTCCAATATTATCTCTTTATTCCTCATCACCTAAAGTAAACGAAGAAAATCTAGTGTAACCTCCTAGTCCATACTGATCGGAAGCAGGTGGACTGTAAGATTGGAAATAACGTATACATGACATAAAGAAAGCTCTCAGCTCCGTGGGGTGGGCGGGGGGGGGGGGGGGAGAACTAAAAGGGTACGTACTTCCTAAAGTCAGAGAATAGGTAGTATCAGTTTTATATCATTCTCCTGTGTGGTAGGCAATTGTCCTAAAACAGGTCTTTCTGTGTCCGCCATACTATAAAATATTTCAGGGCAGGAGTGCCTGGGTGGCTCAGTTGGTTAAGCAGCTGACTCTTGATTTCGGCTCAGGTCACCGTCTCGTGGTTTGTGAGTTGGAGCCCAGCATCAGGCTCTGTGCTGACAGTGCGGAGCCTGCTTGGGATTCTCAATCTCTCTCTCTCGACCTCTCTCTCTGCCCCTCCCAGCCTCTCTCTCTCTCTCTCTCAAAATAAATAAATAAACTTAAAAAAAATAAAAAGTAAATAAAATGCTTCAGGGTATGTTAAAGATGCCACAGTGTGCTATCAGTATTCTTAGAGCAGATAAAGTCGCCAGGTGAGAAATTTTCAAGTTTATTTATTATTATAATTTGTTACACGTGCAATCTGGGCTATTGTAAGATCATTTGAAAATGTAAATGTGACCACAAACGAACTAGCCAAAATATCCACCCATATTACCATTTTACCATATATATGTATGTATGTATGTATCTATATATATAGAGAGAGAGAATATATATCATATATATCACATATATACATGTGTGTATATTATGCATATTTACACAATACATATATTTAAGAGAAATGTAATAACAGTGTTGGAACCTGTTATTCTCATGTATTAATATACCCTAATCATCCAAATCTAGAAATAAACATTTCCATCATAACTTTATATCACTTATTGCAGGAACTCAGATTGTCTTAGTTATCTATAATATAAACGAAGCTGTGACACACACACGTCTTCACATACATTTGCAGGCTTGAACAGCTCTATCCTTAGACTGAATACCTAGAAGCTGACTTGTTGAGATGGAAGAAATAAACATAAATCTCCTTGATAAACATCACAAAATTCTCCAGAAACAAATTTTTAAAAAAATTTTTTTTTCAACGTTTATTTATTTTTGGGACAGAGAGAGACAGAGCATGAACGGGGGAGGGGCAGAGAGAGAGGGAGACACAGAACCGGAAACAGGCTCCAGGCTCCAGGCTCCGAGCCATCGGCCCAGAGCTTGACGCAGGGCTCGAACTCACGGACCGTGAGATCGTGACCTGGCTGAAGTCGGACGCTTAACCGACTGCGCCACCCAGGCGCCCCCAGAAACAAATTTTAAAGTTTGCCTTTCTCTAGTAATGCATGCAAATTTATAATTTCCCACATTACATAACAATAAATATTAGGCAAAATTCACTTCTTTGTTTGCCATCCAGGAGAAACAAGTTATTCAATTTATGTTATTTCAGTTACCAGTGAGGTTTAATATGCTTACATGCTTATTGACTATTTCAATTTGTTATTTTCTGGAATTGTCTTTTCATGCCTTTTGTTGCCATTTTTTTCTCTTAGAATATTTGGCTTTTATGGGTCTGTGTGAGATACTTGTATATTGCGGATTTTACTTCTCTGTCATATTTAATGTTTTTTTATTATAAAAAGTTCAAACAAATACAAAAGTGAAAGAAATACTTGATTAGTGAGAAACGATGTATTTGGCAAATTTTCTCCTCCCATTTTAGGTGTATTTAGGGATTTTTTTAAAAGATTTAATTTAATTTTTTGTGTGATAAGCCCTATTTTGTTTTTGATAATTTTTTTTTTTTATTTTCCTTATGCTACCTTTGGAGTCTACCATGTGTCACCAGCTCTTGGATAATATTAGTATGTGACATTCAATTTTTGAAGGGAAATCTGTTTATCATTTTATATTAGCACTAAGTAATGGAAAAGATGCCGACTCATTTGAATTCTCTAATCTCACTGAGTTATTTTTCAATACCACAGAGCTTTATTTATTTATTTATTTTTGCTTTTGAACAATGTTTGTTTTTGAATTCTGAATTGACTTGCACTTCAAAAATATCACCCTCCAATCGCTGTCTTTGAGTTGGATACATCAGAAGTCCTTAAAATTATACGACCCCACTTAGGGCATTCTAAAATATGCTGAGGAAAGAGATCTTTGTTATCTAAAGACATAAAAACAGTATCTAAGCAGAGTGAGGCTTACCCCAGACCGCTCAGCAGGCAATTAAAGAAAATGATTGCTCAAAAGAAATGCTTTAAATTGCACGTTCAAAAGACCTGGGAGTCTTAATATATACTTCCTGCCTTTCTCTCATCACATTGCTTAAAAAGTTCAGACTTTTATAAGTTGAGAAATACATGAACAGATTTGTTTACTGAAATGTATGCGTGGATAGCTCTTATAACTCTGCACTGAGTTTCCGCTTTTGTGCTATTAATTGCCTTTTTCTAAATATATGGATTACTAGACTGTTGAAGTCATTTTTTTAAATCAGACAATGCTAGTGGGGATTTCATTATAAAACCATATTCTTTAAAGTTGTGACTGACACATAGAATAGATTTTGCAAATTCTCACCCTTTTGTAGTTTTTTGAAATAGAGACTCAGGAACATTATGTTAAATGGTAAGGAACATTTTTTTTTAAGTTTATTTATTTATTTTGAGAGCGCGAGCAAGGAGGGAGGGGCAGAGAGAGAGGGAGAGAGAGTCCCAAGCAGGCTCTGCACTGTCAGCACAGAGCCCTATGCAGGGCTCGATCTCACGAACCATGAGATCATGACCTGAGCCCAAATCAGGAGTCAGACGCATAACCAACTGAACCACCCAGGCGTCGAGTAAAAACCATTTTTAAAATAAATGAGCATGTTACCCTTCCAAAACAAAAACAAATGCAAGTCATTTCCAGGATTTGTGTTGTTCTTCTTCTTCTTCACATTCTCCCTTAAAATAAAAAGAAAGGAGGTAAAATAGCTTTAACCACTCAAAGTTTATCCTTTGTACAGCTTTCCACAGAGCTAAATGGTGGACAGACAACTTGTTCAATGGTAATGCGTAAAAACTCAGAATTACCACCTGAAGTGTTAAACCACTGGAAAGACCTCAAATGCATTTGTTATTGAAGAAAACCAGCTCTTTCTAATTTCACTTAGCAGAGTGCTACATGTTCTCAGTTTTTAAACTTTTCCTTTTACAGAAATAAGTGGGTCAGCTTTTCAGAGGCTATGAGGCAGTCAAGTTGATCTGTAGAATCTGTTCGATTAGGTCAGCCTGCATCTGTGAGAAGAAGGCTAAATGATTTGGAACCAAATATCCTTTCGGTTCTGGACCATATTGACATCGGTTGCAGCATATTATTAAGCACGAAATGCCACATGGCACTTGAAATAATACAAGGAAAGAAACGCGCTACAAAATGCAGACCTTTCAGATTTTCTCACAAATGGATGAGGTTTAAAACGAAGCAGCTGATGTCATATTTGTGCATAAAGCAAATAAATATATCAGAATGTGACAGAAAAGCTGATAGCTTAATTCTGCAGTTTTCTCCAAAAATCATTTTCATTCATAATTGTGAGGCACGCGGTCCTGTTTTCATCATATACACTTGGGTTGCTGCCTGTAGGGAACAATGTGATCCAATAGACATAAACACGAAATACTTGCGGCAAGAAAACGTTATGTTACCATCAAAAGAATATTTAATCACTGGAAGAGAGGTTATCTTCCCAGATATTTTTGCTTCTCTTTCCCTTCCTTTTTGCCTTTTGGCAATTTTACTGCTCAGCCAACTCACAGAAATAAGAAATCGGGGCAGGATTTATTGGAATTTGGCGGTGGGTTGTTATTATACTTCCCCTCACCTTTCTATTTTCTTTAGACTTGATTTACATGGAATTGGTTTATAAGGAACTCAAGTCAAATAGAATTGGAGCTAAATGGAAGCCAGATCCGTGGACAGCTGGTAGGGGGACCCACCTATAGGGGGCGCTATCCTTGGACATGTTCAAGGTGAGGGACCTGACGTCTTCCCAGGGACTAGTAGTCGGAAAGAAGATGCTGTTGAGGCACTAGTGGCTGAGTGTGACTTCCCATGGCCAGATTCCATGCCAGTAGTTGATTTCTTAATTGCATTTAAAGAAACAAGGAAGGGTCTGGTTAGATTAGCGGCCAAGACCTTTAAATATTAAATATATTTTTATGCTGAACAGGGTATGTAAGTCAGACCCAAGATCCAAGAAACTAGTGGTGAGGTGAAGAAGTTCCTCATTGTTTTCTTTCCCTATTCAGCTCTCAGCCTTTCTTCTAAGTGACTATTGAGAAAATATTTAAAGCATATCACTTGTGAGGTACTCCATTAATCGCCCACCTATAACTTGCACACGGCTCATGCTGGCTCTGGCTAGAGAGAGATGCATTTTTTTTTTTTTAACTGCGTTGCTCCAAGAAGTGTTAAAGGATGTTGTCACTGGAAAATTTAGGTGGAACGTTTAACTAGCGAAGCAGATCGCATTTTTCTGGCCATGAGAGTTGAAGAGCAGACAGCTGAGCGCAAGACAAAAGTAGAATGGATTCTCCATAAGAACACTCTCTGTAGGGCAGCACTTCTACTGTCTAAAATGGGAGCTGGAAATTAGGCATGGGTATAAAATGCTCAGTTTGCCTGCACCTTCCATAAGCGTAGATAATTGAAACAGCATTCGTGATTCTGTAATGCAGAAAAATAAACTTATTCGTTGTCTTAAATTAGAGAAACTCAGTTTGACCTGGCAAAAAGTCTGAGGGGGAACATTTAGAAAAAGTCAGCTTTATTAACTACACAGTAGGGCGAGAGAGACGTTTGCTTGTGCAGCTTGAACTGAATACAAATGATTTGTGATTATCATATTTATTATTAAAAAGGCTGCTGCTCAGAGGATATCTTTAAAAAGCATGTAATCTTTGCTTATTGATGTGTTTATACATCAATGTGTTCTATTGACGTATTATATACATATACATATTTTATACAGATAATATATATGTATGTAGATATATATATTATATATATGAAGAGAGAGAGAGAACACCTAACATGTGTTAAAGAGTGTATTTTTCTTTTCTTTTCTTTTTTTTTTTCCAACGTTTATTTATTTTTGGGACAGAGAGAGACAGAGCATGAACGGGGGAGGGGCAGAGAGAGAGGGAGACACAGAATCTGAAACAGGCTTCAGGCTCTGAGCCATCAGCCCAGAGCCCGACGCGGGGCTCGAACTCACGGACCGCGAGATCGTGACCTGGCTGAAGTCGGACGCTTAGCCGACTGCGCCACCCAGGCGCCCCAAAGAGTGTATTTTTCTAACAACTTTATGGCACTATAACTTACGTATAATAAAATTTACCCATTTAAAATGAATAATCCAATGATTTTTAGCAAATTTCCAGAGTTTTGCACTATCACCACAACCCAATTTTATAACATTTTTATCACCCTAAAAAGATCCCCCATGTCTATCTATAGTTACTCTCCATTCCCACACCCAGTCCCAGGCCACCACTCATTTACTTTCTGTCTCAACACAGTCGCCTTTTCTGAACATCGTCCTGGGGATCATTTCCTCACATCCTGCTCTCTAGTAAAATGCTCAGGACAAGGGCAACACCTTTCAGTACTTTAGTGATTGCCTTGGTTAGGACAAGCTTAGAGCTCCAAAAGAACGTTCTAGATCTTCTCTTTTGGAAGGTATTGTGATTAAAGTTCGAGCCTTCCACTGAGGCTGGGTTTAATTCTTTGCCCTACTACTTTCTAGAAGAGTGATCGTGGAAAAGCAATTTAACCTCTGTCAGCATCACTTACAGAGGAAAAGTGAGAGACAGTGGGACAGAGGATCTGAAGCATGCTCTGTACAGACAGCAGAGAGCCCAATGCGGGGCTTGAACTCACAAACCATGAGATCATGACCTGAGCTAAAGTGGGACACTTAACCGACTCAGCCACCCAGGTGCCCCTCCTTTGCTTTTAATCCAAGCCTCTTGGATTGTTCACTAAAGGATACCTGGATGCCATCATCCCATGATTTTCTGAAAATACTCTGACTCCAACAACACACATTTACTGAGCCCCTATGATTACTGTGTGGGAGACAGAATGAAGACTTGGTTGAGGGGCTGACAACTCACTTGGAAACAAACAAGTCACTGGAAATCAAGGATGAATTAAATAAGTATTTAGAAACACCAACAGTAATGACTCTATTTGACCAGCAATTTTGTTTCTGAATACCTATTGGAAGGAAAGAATCTTAAATGCAGACAAGATTTTGAACAGAGAGACATCAATTATAGCTGAAAATAACAGGATATAGCTATTGAGGTATTCCTTGAAGGATGAATAGAATTTCAATAGGCAGAAAATGGCCAGAAAGGGCATTTCAGGAGAAATGAACTTCAACTTCATCCATTCATTTATGTTTTCATTCATTAAACATGTGAATACCTGCTTGTTTCAATCAGCTTTCACCAGATTATTCTGAGGTAACAACTAATACCAGAACCTTAGTGGATTCTAAGAAAATAAATGTGTTTCTTACTCACGGTACATGGTCTCTCTCAAACTCCCTCTTCCCCCCCCTCCCCGCCCCCGCCTCTCTTTTAACTCTGCTGTAGCCTTGGTCTTAACTACAGGACCCAAGCTGACAGGACAGCCTCTCCCTGAGACTTATCAATCTCAGGGTAGTGGGGGGAGAGCAAGTGTGGACCCAGGAACCACACAATGTGTCTTATAGCTTCTGGTCTATATCACATCTGCTCTCATCCCATTGGCCAAAGCAAGTTGTGTAGTCAAATGTGATGTCCATAGTGGGCTTGGTGGAGAAGGCCAGCCTAAGTGTAAGCAGAGAGTATAATCTATCCCACTCCTATATTTTAAGTTAGCTTGAGATAGAATTGGTACCCTCAGGGAACTTATAACTTCACTATGAGTAAAAGTGTAGAGTTGAGAAAGTACCTCCTACAGGCAGAAAAAATGATGAGTAATGTGGGCAAATGAAACTGAAGAGAACATATGTGGTTGAATCAAGAAAGGCCTTGAATATTATGTTCTAAAGAATAAATTTACTTTTAGAATCAATGAGAAGTAACTGTTCTGTGAAATAGAGATGTGATGGTTAGTTTACTGTTTGGGTAACATGCACAATTAGCTGACTTTAAGGAGATTATCCTTGACCATATGGATGGACCTCACCCATTCAGTTGAAGGCCGTAAGAGCAAAAACTGAGGTTTCCTGGAGGAGAAGACATTCCGTCTCAAGACTGAAGCACAGAAATTCTGTCTGAATTTCCAGCCTGCTGGTCTGCTTTATAAGTTTTTGACTTGCCAGTCCCCACAACTACATGAGCCAATTTCTTAAAATAAATCTCTCTACAGATATATAGCTAGACCTACAGATAGATAGATCTGTCACCTATTCGTTCTGTTTCTCTGGAGAATTCTTACTCTTATAAGATTCAGTTTTTTCGACACAAAAGAGATATTGCAGAGAGATATCAGAATGATAAGGATTTGTTAATGCTCCGAGGTCAGAATGGAAGAGGTTAAGATGAACCCTTGGCAGCTTTTATTTTGTAAGCTAACTAATACTACTAATTTTATTATCATCCTATTTTGATGATGTGATACTACACTGATAATGACCCCAATTTAATGTGCATATGTGGAAACATGGCATAAGATGCAAATGTTGGTTATCTCATTACATAAATATACTGCTGCTCAATTTCTCATTAATAGCTCTGAAATTTGTACTTTCTCAATAGATGGTAAAGAGAGGTATCATCTAAGACCAAGATCCCAGCATGTAACCTGAGAGGGCATGACTTTTATCGAACTAATAAACTATCATTACTTGATTTCTTCAAAATGCATTAGAATCCCTCCAAGTGAGTGAGAAAATATCATCAGAATTTCTCAGGGATTCCCACCACGATCCCAAGAGGAATGAGAACAGATCAGATGTATCTGGAATGTAAGATTAAGGGAGGTTGTTTGTGCACCCCATGTCGGTCCTCAACTTAATCCTTTTCACCCCCACCCCATCGCCTACCTCTATCACTCTTCAATTTCTCTCACAGTTTCACAATGATCCCAATCTATAACTAGGTCAGATATTTTTGTAGAATTATTGTCATTTAGTATTTAAAAATGTATCCGCAATATTAGATGAGGTTACAAAATTGAGAAATTTAATTCTTGCCATATCCCTCCGAGATAAAGTGTGATGTCCTTTGAGTGAGGAAATGTGAAAAGTAATGTAGTTTGAGCAGGCAAAAAAAAAAAAAAAGGATGTCAATAAATCTATTTTCTCATAGACATTGTTAAGTAGGAACAAAGAGCAAAACTCTTTCCTAAGGACTAGCAAACAAAATAAAACAGATGATGACAATAACAAACACACAAACCATCAAGAAGCTAATGGTGTGGTCTCTGAGAAAATACCAACGTAAATTAATCCCCTGAGCATCTTGTTCTGCTTTATTACAATTCTGAACTTCCTTACCTTTGCTTACAGGACCATGTCTAAGTTCCCGAACATGACTTCCAGGCCAGGCAGATGGACCCCTTGTTTTCTGTTCAGTTTACACTTCCTGTTTGTTTACACCCTGACACAGCAGTCCCAACCCAGCTGGAATTTTTAGACAGGAATTTTAACCTACCACATCTAGCCATGAAATCCAGATATTCCTCCCCAAATCTTCCTTATCCCAGTTTATTTTTTCCAGTTTTGTAGAGGTCTAATTGCATTGTAAATGAATAAATAAATAAATAAATAAATATACACACACATATATATAATTATATATTTATATATAATTCAATATAATATATAGATATATAATTCACAAATATATATATGTTTACAATGTGACTTTAAGGTGTACAAGTTGATGATTTAATAGAGAGATGTGTTGCAAAATGATTACCCGAATCGACTTAATCAACACATTCATCACCTTACATAGTTAGTTACTGTGTGTGTGTATGTGTACGTGTATGGGTGTGTGTACATGTGGTGAGATCCTCTACGATCTACTCTCCCCATCTCAGTTTATGATAACTTCCTTACGGTTGTTCTGGTCAAAACGTGTGGAGACCTCCTTGACTGCTTGTTTTGTCCACCATCCCATATCTAGTTTGTCACCGAATCCAATTGAATTTGCTTTCCAGTAAAGCCAGGATCCAACCATTTGCCATCACCTTGATCATCTGGTCTGAGCCACGTCTGAGAGAAAAATCCACTGCGAGGGTCCAAACAGAGAAATAGATGAGCTAACAACCCCATCTCCCCTCCCAAACCCCATGAACACATAGTTGCACCAGATACATTCAGAGCAGGGGAGTGCAAAATACTGAAATGTATCTGTTGTAGTACAACCAAGCCTCTTAGCTCTTCAAAGTTTTCTAAATTATCCAATACTTTTTTATCATAACCTCCTAAACTTAGTATGAATATCTTTTGAGGATCTCATTTGAGTAGACCTTGCAATTTTCTAGACTCTGGCCTCGTTAAGTGTAGAGATGTTCACGCATCACCTTCAGGATGATCACAGTAAGTACATCACCTCTACTTCCCTTGAACGATTGTTACGGTGCCGGACACTGTGCTGGATACTTCTAGTCATTATCTCATATTCCCACAAGGTCCCAGGGATCCACATATTATTGTTAGTAATGGCCAACATTATTATGATTGTTAATTATTCCCTTTTAGCGAGGAAGCACCGAGATCCAAGGAGCTGAGCTGCCAGCCTCATCCACGCAGCTCGTACATGATGAAGCAGGGTTCACATTCAGGTTTGTCTGGCATAGAAGCCCATGGTCTTTCCATCAGATTATGCTTCTTGCAGGCATTGAGGAAGGCGCTGAAATAGATCACCGTAAATTCCTGCTAATTTTAAAGTTACATGAGCTTCCGTAGCTCCTGGTGCTTCTTGGTTGAATGCTTCCAGTGCATTTGGTGAAAATAGAGACGAGTTTTCATAATGAGGACCACTGGGCAGAACTTTGGGCCTCAGTAGGTCACTGCTGTCCTCGTTATTGATGAAATATACATGACGGCTGTCTGAAAGCTCTGGTCACTTGTCCAGATTTAAGAAAGTCTGAAACTCAGTGAAAAGACCAACTTGGTACATCCTAGTGACGACCAGCTGATAAGACACGTTCACATATTGAAAAACTCCCCTCTTTTAGTCTACTCAAGCTGCCACACCAGAGCACCACAGACTGGGTGCCTTAAAAGGACAGTTTCTCACACTGTAGGAAGTTGAATTCCAAGAGCAAGGGTTAGTTTCTGGTGAGACCTCTCTTCCCGGCTTCCAGACAGCTGTCTTCGCGCTGTGTGCCCACATGGTTTTTCCTCGTTGAGTACATACAGAGAGAGGTCTCTGGTGTCTTTCATTTTCTTATAGGGCCACCCGTCATATGGAAATTGTGCCTTGCTCTCCAGACCTCCCATTGAGGTCTCACGGCTTAAGTCACTCTGAGGGTTTGGGCTTCAACCTGTGAAATTGGTGGGTGGGGAATATCATTCATTCTGTAACACTTACCACAGTCTTTCATTTGACTTTCGTGGTATTACTTATTCCAGTTTTTAATTTCTGAATAAAGTAAAATATATATTCAAAGTTGCGCTCTGAATATTGTTCAACATGAGAGACAAATCTAAACCATGTGTCAATTCACTGTTCATCAAGACAAACTCTTTAGATACCTACCACTTGTGGATTTTCTCATACTTGCTGGTTAGTGTACAAAATTATCTTTTTCAGGCCACAGACATAAATAATGTATCATGTATTTAATTTTAACCGATATACCTTTTAAGTGCAATAATATTTGTCTTACTCTCCTGTATTACCAACAAGAACAAAAAAAAACCCAATGTACTTTTAAATGTCAGTTAGGTTTTAGTGGAAATCATTTATTAAATGTTGTATACTCAGTTTAAATCTAACTGGGTAACTAAACATTAAGGTAAAGGGGAAAAATCTATATTGGTCTAATTTGAATTATACGTTCTTCTCAACAAGCATAATTGCTATTGACTGCCTAAAGCACCATTGTCTAAGTCATGAATAATCATAAAACATTACAATTGGCACAAGAAGAATGGAAAGAAACCCATCAAAAAAGAAAAAAAAGCAAAGCACAAAATACCAACAACCTCCCCCTCCCTTTCCCTCTGCCTAAAAGAATAAAAGCCATGCAGAACACAATGACTTTATTACCTGGGAAAATGTGCTACATAATAATCACGAGGAGCCTCATTTATTATAGATAGTATTTCACTTTGGGTTTGACATTTTATTCTGGAATGAAGCTCCCTTGTTACTAAGTGTGTGTCATAAAAAAAGAAAAAAAAAGAGAAAGAGAGAGAGAGAGAGGCCCTTAGTACCTCACCCTCCCCTCTCATTAGCTGAGTCCTCAGTTCAGAGCTAGTAAGACAAATTTTGCTTTAGCAGAATATTTTTCCGGAAGCTCCAGAAGTTGGCAAATGTCACAAGTTGAATGTTGTGGAGAGGAGTTAAGGTTTAATGTCACTAAGCCTTCTGCCTACAGGGCATCTATAACCACTTTGTAAAACGCGTTCAATACATTGTCCTGGGCTTTCTTTAGCGCCTCGAGAGTCCCCTAGAAGAGTCTCCCCCACAGGTCATGTGAGAATAACATAAACCACATGCCATTCCAACACCTTGGCCTTTAGTTGAAAAACCCATAGGTTGAACTGAAAGGCACTTTCCTCTAAATTGCAACCTCGGTTTTATAAATAAACATAATTAAATAAGTATATATTAACACCTATGCTAATATTATTGTGTTTCCATAGTAGTGAGTAAACCTTAGGAAAGGGTTTCTTACTCTCAGCACTACTGACCTTTTGGGTGGGTAATTCTTATTGTGGGGGGTGGGGGGGACTCTCCTGTGGGCTGTATCATGTTTGAGAGCATCTCAGCGTCTACCCACCAAGTGCCACTAGATGCCAGTAGAGCTTCCGAGTTGTGACAGTCAAAAAAACGTCTCTAGCCATTGCCAAAAGTTCCATGGGGGGCAAAATCTCCACGCACGGACGCACGCACACATGCACCTGCCCCAATCCTCTCTGGTTGAGATCATGATCTTTGAAGTTCATTGCAAGAGCAAAGGTAAATCCCCACTTGGGAAAATAACGAGGTACATTTTGTCGCACTAAGGTTGCCAGCAGCCGTTGGAAGTAACTGGAAGAGTATTGTCATACCAAGAAGTGGCGTTTCTATGGCTCCCTTGACGGTTCTCTTCCATGACTCTATGAAGGCCCTAGGAGACAACTTGAACAGTTTCCCATGATCAATGCTAATTAGGACTCTAATTGACGAAACTAACAGCAATCAAATAAATGATTTAAGGAACAAAGAATTCCTGGACAATGCTAGTGGAATGGCATGTTAAAAGTTAGTTGCTTATTCCAGGGTTATCCTTATCATAAAGAGATCCCTGGTTCCCAGCAGAATGTGCATTTCCTACCTCTGTGTTTCACAGCAATTTTCCGATCTCCACAACAGATGAATCATGTTGCACTTTGATTATGTGGTAAAGCATCTGTCTCGCTCACTGGCCTATGTGTTCTTTTTTTATAAGTTTATCTATTTTGAGAGAAAGAGTGAGAGTGAGAGAGCAGGAGAGGGTCAGAGAGAGAGAAAGAGAGAGAAAGGGAGAATCCCAAGTATACTCTGTAATGACAGTGCGGAGCCTGGAAGCAGGGCTTGAACCCACAAACCACGAGATCATGACTTGAGCTGAAGTCAAGAGGCAGACGCTTATCAGACTGAGCCACCCAGGCACCCCTGAGCTATGTGCTCTTGATGAATAGTGGGCATTTTAAAGTTATGTTTAGGGGAGCCTGGGTGGCTCAGTCGGTTAAGCATCTGACACTCTATTTTGGCTCAGGTCATGATCTCACAGGTTGTGGGTTGAAGCCCCATGTGGGGCTCTGTGCTGACAATGTGGAACCTACTTGGGATTCTCTCTCTCTCTCTCTCTCTCCCTCATTCTCTGCCCCTTGCCCTCCTGCACTTACATGCTCTCTCTCTCTGTCTCTCTCTCTCAAAAATAAATACACATTAAGAAAAATAAAGTGATCTTTATATTCCTATGCCCAGTATATAAGGGAAGGGGGATCCCTAAATAAATAAGTGTTGGCTAACTAAATAAATATTACACTTGATGATTTCTCTAGCATTGATTAAGTATTTAGATATGTCAGACATGACTCTAGACTCTGGGAATTAGAAAGGTAAATTAGTGTTGATACTTCCTGGAAGAATTCATGGCAGAATGGAGGTGAAGGACCTACAAACAGATAGAACAGAACAGGTGAAAAAAAAGGATAAGGAGCAGAATAAAGCAAAATGATGAGTAACCAGTGCTAAGCTCTATTTTTCAGACTAAAGGAAGCCGCAGCTAACTTGTGGCGATACTTTATTCTGCAAACCGTATATTCATTTTTTTGCCAGCAGAAGGAAATTCTGCATAAAATTATACCTTGAAAATCAACTTCAGTTAGAATAATTAAATAAGGAAAAGTAAAAGTTGATTATTCTATTCTAAGTATTGAAAAAACTAGGAACAGAATCATATAGTGGAAGCATAAGTGGAACGGGAGTTAAAAGGTGTGAGTTCAAACTACCACTGGGCACCATCAGTAGAAATCACTTCTTTCATATTTTAATATATGGGTTCTACTGTTTTTAACAGATGACTTCTCTTGCTGTCATAACAAATTACCAAAAACTTAGGTCTAAACCAATGTGAATTTAGTATCTTATAGTCATATACAGGTCAGAAATCTGACGTGGGTCTCATTGGGCTAAAATCAAGATGGCCACATTGCTTCTGGAGGCCTTTCCAGCTTCTAGAGGCTGCTCACATTCCTTGGTTTGTGTTCCCCCTTCCTTTGTCTTCAAAGTCAGCGACATAGCATTTTTCTAACCATGTTTCTGTTATCACATCTCTTTCTCTGGCCACAGCCAGAAAAGTTCTCTAGATTTAACAATAAATGTGATTAGGTGGGGCCTATCTGAAAAGCACAGAAAAATTTTTTCATTATAAGGCCATGCCCTCAGTCACCATCTGCGAAGTCTCTTTGGGCACGTACGGTTATATAGTCACAGGTTCTGGGGATTAGGACGTGGACATGTGTTGGGGTCATTATCCTGCCTACCACATGGGTGAAGTATAGCTGCCTTAGGGAATCTTCAAGATAACTTCAGACCTGAGCATCTGTGGCAGAGAGCAGCTACTGTCCCAGGGTTTCCCTGAATGCTTTTCTCCAGTCAGGTGAGTATGTGAACGTCTGCTTGCATAGGACTTCACTATTTGTAGTTCATTATCTTAGGGGGAATTAAACAGTAGAGGGTCCCTGGGTGGCTCAGTTGGTTAAGTGGCCGGGCTCTTGGTTTTGGCTCCGGTTGTGATCTTGTGGTTTCATGAGTTTCAGCCCTGAGTCTGGCTCTGAATATTGACCACACTGCACGGAGCCTGCTTGGGATTCTCTCTTCCTGCCTCCTCCCCCCGACTCGTGCACTCTCTGTCTCTTTCAAAATAAATCAATAAGCTTTAAAAAATGAGTTCAGGGGCGCCTGGGTGGCGCAGTCAGTTAAGCATCCGACTTCAGCCAGGTCACGATCTCACACTCTGTGAGTTCGAGCCCGCGTCAGGCTCTGGGCTGATGGCTCAGAGCCTGGAGCCTGTTTCCGATTCTGTGTCTCCCTCTCTCTCTGCTCCTCCCCTGTTCATGCTCTGTCTCTCTCTGTCCCAAAAATAAATAAACGTTGAAAAAAAAAATGAGTTCAAATGGAAGCATGGATGATTCAGCTTTACTTTTTAATAAGAAATTTCCCAGTAGTTGAGTTTGGTAGAGCATCATTGAAGATCTGGAACAACAGCTTCTCGTCAGTCTAAAATGCGTAAGGTTAAAATAAAGACAGCATGGATGATACTGAGATCGTTAAAATCTAGAAATCTTATGAGATTATTACCTCTCAGGAAAAAAAATATAATGGAACACAACCAGAATTCCAGGTACTATGTTATCAGAATAAATTCTAGTATAATAGCTACACAAAGTATCTTTCAAGTAAAGAGAAAGATGCTATGGGGAGGTGGTTTCTTTTTGGCAGTTTTCAGCTTTCTGGCTTTGAAAATGTGGATAGCAACAGTTTTCGGGTTGTGGGATATTGAAAAATTGGGGCGCCTGGGTGGCTCAGTCCGTTAAGCGTCCGAGCTCAGCTCAGGTCATGATCTCGCGGTCTGTGCGTTTGAGCCCCGTGTCAGGCTCTGTGCTGACAGCTCAGAGCCTGAACCCATCTTCGGATTCTGTGTCTCCCTCTCTCTCTGCCCCTCCCCTGCTCATGCTCTGTCTCTCTCTGTCTCAAAAATAAATAAAAACATTTAAAAAATTAAAAAAAAAAAAAAGAAAAATTGCATCACCTAGAAGACACTCTCTGGTCTGGGGCTAGGTCTTCATTCCTGTGACAAGAAGGAAAGAGGAGAGAAGTTGAGGAATGTATAGTGCTTTCTATTTGTGAAATGGCCTGAAATTCATACAAGCTTTCTTCCTAGAAAACAAACAAACAAACAAATACGGTCTTCCACAGTTAGCAATTTGGTAACTAGGAAATCCTGGAACATTTGTTACGCTTTTGTTATCCTTCTCTCATCTGACAACTTGGTGGCAAGACTGTACTTGGAGAAATACCGTCTGGACGTCTTTACTGTTATGTTTTCTCTTCAGAAAAACCGACTTGGTGGAAAGCAGAGTGGAGAAAAACTATCGAATCGGTACATTAATCCTAAGGTCTTAGAATGTTGGAGTTTAAAGGAATCACACAGGCTATTTCACAACCCCCCCCCACCCCCCCCCACCCCCCCCCCCCCGCTCCAGAACATGCATCTCTGCTCAGTAACATCGTCTGTAAATGGCTGTCCAAACGTGACTGGACGTCACCTGTTCCTCACCATGCCAGCTTCCAGGGCCTTACTTCCTGATGACCCACACCTGAATGCATTCTGTTTCTTTACCATTCTTCCGAATAGCACCCAGGGCAGAACCCAGTGTTCCTGCTGAGATCTGAGCTGGGAAGAATCGAATGGGTCTATCACCTTCTTTGCCCAGAAAACCAGACAAGTCTACTATCCCCGCTGTGTTGCAATCACAGAACGGTATCAACATCCAGTGCAATTGCAGCGACTCAACCCCCAACTGCTTGACCATGTGATGTGGTGCAGCCGTGTCCCTTCCACATCCTACGTGTGCAGGTAGTTGGGATTTGTCTGTTTGGATTTCATCTGTGAAGAGGCAAAGACTGTGACTGCCATTTTCGGTTCCCCATTGCTCCCAATGGCCTCGCGTTCACCAACTGGAAAAGTCATGCCTCCTGAGCCGTCATCTCTGGAACCCTCCAGCTGCTGCTGGTGTCCTCAGCCAGGGTGACTACTAACCTGCTCGTGGCTGGTGGCCTCGGCATCAACTCATCGAATTGACCCCGGAATAATTTGCAAGATCTGGTTTTACGAGTATGGCTCGTGGATTTGTTATATATTTATTTTGTTCTCTGTGGTCAGAATGAAAGAGCTTAAAATGCCTATGTGTGGATAAAAATGATCAAATGCGTTAAGACGGCAGAACCAGTTTCTTATGAGAAAGCTAGGCTCCCTATCACATCGCCTGTGCTATGATTCCCACAGGGTCCCCAGCCGCTGCCGGCGCAGCGATGCTTTGAATCCTTTTAATTTGTAGCCATTGCTTAATTAGAAGTAAGCTTTAGATTAATATATGTGGAAAGTTAACATATTGACATGATTTTATGCTGAGGAAGAAACAACTAATACCAGATTTGTTCCCGAGCAGATTTGATTCAGAATAGTAAGGTGAGGATAAGAGCGGATTGTTCTCAATTTGGTTCTGTAAATAGTTTGTGACAATTCATTTATCTGCACAACTGAATTAAGTGATCCGGGACTAAAATTAGAACCAACCCGGCATGTGGCTCACAGTTCCCGAGGCAGCTTCTTCTCACTCCTTCCAAAATACTTTTGAAGACTCAGAAAGAACGAAAATTCTCCAAGGAAATGGAGCACCAAGACTGACAATCCATTAACTGCCAGGATGTTGGAGAAAATTCCACCAACCACCAAGCCTATGGAGAGGAACCGGGAACTAAAATCAGAAGCGTTCTCAACTTTTGCTGCTTGGGGGAGCAAATCTGTCTCCACGAGAAGACAGGCGAGAGCTTCATTTCTCCCCCCTGCCTCGTTCTTGGCTGCGCCTTCTGAATCTGAAGTAGCAACAGCAGAATGAACTGTGTAGATGGCACTTTGTGAGATGACCCGAATACTATCTGTATCGATCCTCCATTAGAAATTTTATTTTAAGCCTCATCTTAGACTCCAAGGGGAAAAAAGAAGAAGGAAAGAAAATGGACAATAGTATCTGGATCCAGGGAAGCTTAGCGACAGTTAGTAAAGCAGAGTGTATGGAGAGAACCCTGAGGAGTCATTCCATCCTTCCACGTTCCTTAGCTCAACAACTACGATCCCAGTGTTTTTCAACACGATGTAATCTATGTCACTTTAAATGTATTCTGACTCAACTTCTGTGTATCTCCCCCTGACAATGATTTTGTCAAGATTTGTAGAGTTTAGCTTTGAGCATAAAAAATGGTAATTATATGAAATAGGCTTTTTTTCAAGCAACATATCCCCTCCCAGACTCCATATGCATTTGACCCCCGTCTATACAATGCAAACATCAAGCAGAGCTAGCCACTAAAACTGGGGCTAAGCCCAGACCTTATCAGTCTGCCCTCTGGGTGTACATCCTGAACAAGGAAGATTCTATCAACGTCCTTGGAATTCTACCGTTATTCTCCTAATAACTTCTCCTGGGAAATAAGGAGGAAAAGCAAGGATAAATGAGATGCCCTGTCCATTAACGTACACAAAAGAACTGCAGACACATCCCCTCAGTTTAGAAAGAAGAAAGAGAAAAATACAATGGAATAATTGGTACATCATCCTGAAAAATACCTCGGGAAATGACTTCCCACACATTTTTTAAACGTCATAAGTTGCTTTGTATCTTTGATATGATAGAGAAATTATGAGCTCCATGAATGAGGAACCATAGGGTAGGAAGAGACTGAACTGAAAGCTCAGAGAGTAGTAATCATAAAGTTGGAGTCAGTGTTGGGAGCAGGAGGTAAGGGCTGATGCTGTGGAAAATGGAAACCCTAATATGGCCCATAATCGTGAAAAGCTTTCCCAGACTGTAGAAGAAAAAAAGATACAGACAAAAATCATGAGAAAAGATGGTAGATATGGAATATAGAGAAAGAAAGAGCTAACCCACGTATAACTAATGTTGAGGAAACTTAAACAAAGGAATAATAAGCTTTTTTTTTAACGTTTATTTATTTTTGAGACAGAGAGAAACAGAGCGTGAATGGGGGAGGGACAGAGAGAGAGGGAGACACAGAATCGGAAGCAGGCTCCAGGCTCTGAGCTGTCAGCCCAGGGCCCGACGCGGGGCTCGAACTCACGGACCGCAAGATCGTGACCTGAGCTGAAGTCAGACGCTTAACCGACTGAGCCTCCCAGGCGCCCCAAGGAATAATAAGCTTTTAGTGATGATAATTTTCTTGGATCAAAGGACTAGGTCTTCAGATCCAAAGACCTCAATCTAACAAAAATGTATTTACCTATAGACATATGATGATGGTATTTAAATGTGAGGATAGCCAAAATATGCTAAAAGCATCTCAACGTGGAGGGAAAAGAAGGTCATCTCTAAAGGAATAATATATCCGGTGGCCTCACATTTCTCTTCTGCCAGAGAACAAGCGAAGGAATTGCTACACAGGTTTGGGAAGGGAGAAAAAAGCCTCAAGAGCTGTATACGTAAGCAAGAAGCCTTTCATACGTGATCACAACCAAAGGGACTTGTTAGATATGCAATTATAGAATATGAATAACAATACATACTTCACATAACCATTGTGAGAATTCTGTAGAGTCATGAATGCAAGAACTCCTGATGGCTGCCAAGTCCTGCATAAAGGTAGGTTCCTATCGCTTGGGTGACAATCACAGATGTCCACTAGGATCAAATAGGAAGCAGGCATATGAGGAATCTGGACTGGAAGAGGCTCTCCTTACTCTTTGTTGAGTCTGAGAAGGGCACACGGCTACGACCAGAGTCATCTCACACTGGGCCTGGGACACCTGTTTGCGGGTCCTCAGATCAACTTCCTGAGCCTCCACATTCTCTTCTGTAACATGGGTTATCGGGGCTAAACTTTTCTTGTAGCACTACTGGTCTGTGTCATTTAGAATGCTAAGGAAGTACTCAGGGCATTATATTGCTAAGGGCTATACTTTAATATTCTTTTGTTTCCTATGCCTGGTTTTACTTAAGAGACACAGAACTTGTTTTGGTAGTCATGCTGGATAGGTGAGTAGTGGGCTTCAAATAAATAGCGTTGTGATTATGTACGTCTGGTGAAAAAGCCAGAAAAGGGGCTTACTTAAAAATGCTAACAATTGAACAAATGGGTTCTAGGTGTCTATACAGTGCTTTAGACATTATATTTAAAGCCGGATAAAGGTTTGACCTGCTCTAACCCACAATGTCATAATATTCAGGTTGGGTGAGAGGGGGCATGGCTGGGATGGGGTTAAAGAGAAGCACAGTAAGGTTTGTTAATGGAATCTCTACGTGGGCTGAGTAGGAACTTAAAACGCATTAATAATAAAAGCCCTGCTTTAAAAACTGACCTTGTAGTTGAAAGATGTGCACGTGTATCATTACCAATTAATGTGTTAGGTAACATAGCTTGTACTTGGAAAGCAACAAGGAGGAGTATCTAAATGATATTCACACATCTTAATTAGTGTCACTAATAGCACTTTCGCCATCCTTTATGAAAGCAATGGCATTACATCGCAAGCACCTTGTTATAAGCCAAACCAGAAAGGGAGATTTGAAGCCAGTCCTTAGAAGTGGTTTTAACTTATGGTGCCTACATGACTCGAATATTTCTCTAGGGTCTTTTCTTGGCTGCAGGACTTCTGCAAGCACTCAGCAATCGAGCCAGAGCTGAAGGTAATGGTGACTCATGGGCTGCATCACAGGTCCCTGAAATCAGAATGCAAAAACACAAGGAGAAATATACAAACCACGTGCCTTCTTATAGGGCCCTCCCCCATGACTGACGAGTGATTGTAATACTGTTGGTAAAGAGACATAAATGTGTCATCCAAGAACTCAGCATCTGCTACTGAACAGCTGAAGGAATTTTGAGAACTAGGTTCAAAAAGTTACTGAAAAAGAAGGTCCAGTAAAAAGCCTTATTGAAAAGTGTTGAGTTGGTGGGGGGGGCAGCTGGGTGGCTCAGTAGGTTGAGCGTCAGACTTCAGCTCAGGTCATGAGCTCATGGGTCATGACTTCAAGCCCCATATCAGGTTCAATGCTGAATGCTATCAGTGTAGAGCCCGCTTCAGATCTTCTGTCCCCCCTCTCTCTTAGCTTATTGTGGGACACATCCAAACTGGTAAAATTTAGGAGCCACCCTATAATGGGCGTATATTAATTCTTGCGCCTTTTCTGGAAACTATAATGTACACTTAAATTTTGTTGCTGGGTTTTCTTCTGACTGTAAAAGTACTACATCCTTTAAGTGGTGTTGGAGGGGGAAGTGGCAAATCACATAATAGAGTGAAGAAGAACAAAACCTTGATTATCTTTCCTTTTTTAAATATATAATACTGTCTTTTCTATATAAAGCAGCCTATTTCATAGATATACCATAACTTATTTAACCCATAACTTATTGTTGTACATTTGAGTTAGTTCCAATTTTCACGCTGAAAAATAATTCTGAGATCAGTATATTTGTTCATAAATTTTACTTAAAAAATTCCTGGAAACACCATTACCAAGACAAAGGGTACATCCATCCTTAACACTCTCCATTTATAGTGCCAAATGGTCCTAAAAAGTTTAAACCAGTTATGCCTAAAGGGTCCCCACTTCAAACTATTTCATTTTTGTTTTTAATATTATTCTTCACTAATAGTGAGGACGATAGAGTTCAGATTTATTAGTTCTTTGTGTCTTCTCTTCTAATAATGATCTGTTTATATCTTTCTGGACACTAGCATGTTAATGATAATTATCTCTTGGAGTCAATTAAGTCTGTGTGCGTCAGTAAGCATTTAAATTTAGGATTTTATGACAATTAAAAGATCAAGATCCCATCCTATGCTACAGAATGAAAACCATACACTTAAATATGATTCTAGAAGCAATTATTCACAAATCATATACTACACTGTGGCAGGACCCACAGAAAATCTGAACAATGTTGCCCAGTGTTATGCTGTTAACCAGTTATTTGTGGGTTACATTAACACGGTCATTTAAGGCTAACTGATTATATCTCTAGAATGGAATCATATTAAGAACAAAAGTGGAGTGATTATAAACTAAAGATACGCTGCAATACCAACTGTGATATCACTATTTTTAAAGACAATTTTTGCAACATTAATGTTCATTTCCTCACCCCCTTCCCCGCATCTAATTGGTTTGTTATCATTCTGCTTTTTTTTTTTTCTTCAAGCAAGTACAATTATATTTGTTTTTGGGCAACTCTTCTTCTACTCCAATTTAAGCATTTTAGACACTTAAAACTGTTATAGAAATATATTTCAGTGTTAAAAATACAAAACCAGAATTATGGGACTTTAGGTCCTTTCTGAGACAGAGGAATGGTCTCACTGCTGAAACACAATTCGATATTATAAAGCTACCTTAGTTATTTCATTTCTATGACTAGTCCGATTAACCTGGTTCTCAACCGAGGCAAAAGTAAATTTAACAAATAACATTTACCCATTTTTCATACTTTTTGCATGTAAATGCAGAGTTAAATTCCAGGATAGTTACTATAGCAATCGTGTATGCTATCCTGCCATGTGAACATTTTTAGAAAACATGGCAAGAATGTGCTCTTGGAAACACCTCTCTGGAACAAAAATAGAGACCCAGTGTGGAAAGAAGCTTCTGAGGGCAGCCTAACTTTGCGTCTGTACTTGTAGAAGTATAGAGTTGAAATGCCTTTCTAAAAATCTTTTGAAGTTAAGTGAAAATGTGCTTGAAGGACTTTACTTTTATTTCACTTTCACTGGTCTGTTATTTTCCTGGTTTTTGGTGGGTTTTTTTTTTTCCTCCTCTAAAAATGCCTTTGTTTTGATAGGCTCCTCTTCGGAGACACATACCTATCTCCTATTTGAGTCCTGGTGCTAAGGTTCCTACAGCTTCAGCGGTGGGAGCCGCCTTTTCTCTCCTTCCAGCACGCACAACTGTTTTTAAATCCAGCTGACCGTATATTATCTAAGCATTTTATTTATTTCTTTTTAATTTATGCTCTTTTCGTTATGTGGCAGGAATGAATCAATTCAGCATAATATCCTATTTAATCGTTGACCAGAAGAAATCTAAACATTCCCATTTTGTTCCAGTTCAAGTAACCAATTTTCAAAAAAAAAAAAAAATCTACTTTGGCTGTGTCTCTCAGATCTGTTAAGCAGAGCAGGAAATTTTTGGGAGAAATGCCATCCATATGACCATGAATAGAAAGCAGTCGGCCTGTATCCCACACAAAAATAATCCAGACAACTTAAATATATATAAACATTTAGAAATGTGGATTGAAGCATCAAATGTCTTCTATTTTTATTAACTTAATAAATGTCTTCTTAAATTGTTTAATTTATGGTTCATCATACTGACACATTTAAAGTTTACCTGTTGGCCGGTGGGGGGGGGGGGTGCGGTATATGTGTGTGTGTGTGTGTGTGTGTGCATATTGATCCTTTCTGCCTCCGAGTCACATTAAAGCTGTTTACCAAGTTCTTCACCTCCGTGGTTGACACCAGTGATTATTGTCTCTATCTTTATCAGCACTGACTTTTGAACGACCTCACAAAGGCTTCTGGAGCCTTGCCGTTCAAAGTGGGGCCCTTGAATTGGCATGGAACATCCCAGGCCCTGAATCAGAATCTTCATTTTTAACAAGATCCCCCAAAAGGCATGAACAAGAAAGTTTGAGAAGCATTGCTATAGAGCACATCATCTTTCTTCACTTCTAAGCACAATTTTTTAAAATAGAGCACTTCCTTCATCTGGGGTTTTATCTCGGGTTACGAACACCTTCGCTTGAACATTATGAAAAATGTTTGCTTTGGACTCTAAGAATATTTGCATCATCCACACAACATGACCACTGAGTATCTGACTTTTCCAAGTTCAATTTAGGGACATCTGGGTGGCTCAGCTGGTTAAGCCTTCCACTTCAAATCAGGTCACAATCTCGTGGTTGGTGAGTTTGGGCCTCGAGTTGGGCTCTGTGCTATCAGAGATAGAGCCATCTTCAGATTCTCTGTCCCCCTCGCTCTCTGCCCTTCCTCCGATTGCGGGCGCACTCTCTCTTTCTCTCAAAAATAAATAAACATTAAAATAATTAAAATGCAATTGAATCAACTTATTGAAACAGCCTCTAGCCCTAGAAGCTAGAAAATTATACCTCCAAGAATAATGGCTAAATCTGTATTAATTTTTTTTAATGTTTTAAGCCTATGTAATCAGATGATTTTCATAGGCATCCCATACACGCATTGTTCGAGGAGGTTTTGAGGGAATCTGTTTTCTCCAAAGACCTGTCAGTTGTTAGAAAATCAAGTCATGGTTTGGGGGTCGGTGGGGGGGGGGGTGGTAATGCCCGGGAGTATAAAAGATTGTAAAATTTTGAATATGAGGATCGTTAATTTAGAGGTGGGTAAAAGCCTTGCCTTATGTTTGGGAACACATGGTTCTCGTTGAACGCATTTAAATATAAATACTGGTATAGCACTTCATTTTTTGCTCTAGTTTGGGATGCTCTAATGTAGTATCTTCCCTGAAGGCCCTGATGGGCATGAAAAAAATCTTTCTTTCTCATTAAAGCAGCTGGAGACATACATATCACACACGCATACACCTACCCATACAATATACCTGTCCAGTCGCCTTCAGCACGCACGCACAGCCAAATATGTCATGACAGGGGACACAATGCTTCTAAGAAGACCAGATGCCTCAAGAACCTGGCTTCACATTAATTTCAACTTGACAGTGAAGGTTTCCAGGGAATCTGGTTCCTCCTGAATTTCCACGGCTTCCCTGCTCTGTAATTTTTGGGAACGGATCAAGCTTCACAGTATGACTTCAGGATGTCTCTTTGTTTCTGTTGTTTTTTTCAATCTTGCTGGCTAAATAATGTAGCAAGCCTAATAAATTCAAATAAAACTTCTGATTGGTTTGGCAGCAGTTTAACAATCTAGAATAATTTACTGATCTCAGAGACTTCATGTGAGTCCATAATGTTTAGACTAGAAATAATAAAACGCACTCAGTTGATTAAGCTGTTTGTAGATGTCTACGAATTAGCATATTGTATAATTGCAAATATTTTCTAATTACCAAGTGGGGCTGATAAAAGGGTTCAGTGCTATTGACTGCTGGACTGGTAACCTTCGATGGGAGGAGAATCTCACTGAAAAGGCGATTCTCTGTGGGCTGAACGCGAAGAGTGCCTTGAGCCCTGTGAGCCCACCTTCTTGGTATTGTTGGTTGCCCTGCGTGCAGCCAGGATTCTCCAAAGCGGGGGGCCTTGGAACCCCACCGAAGAGGGGCTGTGTCCTGAAAAAATGCTCTACTGAGACCCTCGGCCATCAGGAATGCATTCCTTCTGAGAGATTGAAATTTTTAGAACTCAATTAGAAAGCAAAGTGGGGGAAAACCAACTGGTAATCTCATCAGCCATAGTTTTCTAATGGGGTCTGTCCTGCTTTCGTTTGTTTTTCAATAATTCCTTAAGATTTTCTAAGTTTTTTTTTTTTTTTGGAAGACTTCAATTTCATGCTGTTGCTGATACTTTGACTTTCCTAAAAGTAACACATGCTCATGATCCTTAAAATCTCTAATGTGACATCAACTCACTAAGGGAACAGTGTAATTACTCACCGCTCACGCCAAACTTTTCAGAGGCAAACGTGTTAAAGTTTTTTGTGTATATTCTTTAAACTCTATGACCCTAGGGGCGCCTGGGTGGCTCAGTCGGTTGGGCGGCTGGCTTCGGCTCAGGTCATGATCTCATGGTTCATGGGTTCGAGCCCCGTGTCTGGCTCTGTGCTGACAGCCCAGGGCCTGGAACCTGCTTTGGAATCTGTGACTCTCCACCCCCACCCCCGTCCCCTTCCCAGCTCATGCTTTGTCTCAAAACATAAATAAGCATTAAATTTTTTTTTTTAAACTTTATAACCCTAAATAGTATGGTCTAACCTACATTTCTTGTTTTATAAACTTTGGTGAACAAGAAATGCCCCCTCCAAACACCCTTCTTACATTTGGGAAATTAAAAAAAAAAATCAGCTTGTTTTTCTTTTGTTAATTTTAAATTTTAAAATAATGTAAGTATTCTCCTGATTTCTCATCTGTAAACTTAATTTAGAGTCTCTTGATTCTCAGAGGAGTGGCAAACTCCTCTCTTCTTCCTTTCTAGGTTCTTTGCTTAGTCAAACTATTACAATGACATAAGACAGATTAACAAGAGAGAAACAAATTCAATTACATCCAACAGGAGCCCCATAAAAACAGGAGAGCTGAGGAACAGCCAGGTAACTGAGGCTTAGACAACATTCTGAGCTAAGGAAAGGCGTAAAGAATCTAGGAATACAAAGGGGAGAAGGCCATTCACAGAAAGACGGGGAGATGTTTGAAAAACCCAGGGTGCCCTGTTATGCTGAGTTTTTTAGGATAAAAAAAGTATCTGGTAATAGCTCCCATTCGGGTACAGGCTCCCTTTCCACTGTACGTCGAGTAGCTGAGGGGGGAAGTGAAGAGATTTCCCTGAATGTACTGGGTTTTGATTGCCTTTAGCTGAAAATAATCCTCATGCCGAAGTGACGTATTTTGGGGAGATTTGCCCTGAACCCTATCACTCTCTACTAAGTAAGACAAAGAGGAAAGTAATGCCTATAGTGTCAAATTTTAAATATTCACATTTAATCTTTACGTGTAAGTAAGTATCCTGTGTCTTGTCTATGGATTAATTCTATAAACTGGAAACTCAGATAATTTACAAAGTTTTGCTAATATTTTATACAAATATAATTTATTGTATACAAGGTCACTTATAGGAAACTACTCAAATCCTAAGTTATTAGTCTTAGCCATTTGAATAAAAATATTCCAAGCAACAAGGTTAAATGGACTATCTTTCCCCATATTTGGTAGTTACTTAAAATTATGACCAATCTTTGCTTTCTACATATTTTGATCATTATCTTTTTAATCTACAGCTATTCGTTTCCGTAGGGTTTTTAATCATCTTCCGTTTCTTCCAAGTTTACCAAAGAATGATATGTCTTTTTGCCAAACCACAAAGATATTTCAGATTTTATTCCATTGAAGCAATTATTTCCATTCTTCTTTATATATAAATTCTTATTTCCTGTTCTCACTTGACCTGATTATCTCTAGGCCTCCACACTACCAACAGTCTGTGGTTTCATTTCATTGCAATCTTCAGTTTTTACTTTTTAAAAAAAATTTTTTTAATGTCCTTATTTATTTTTGAAGGAGAGAGAGACAGAGTATGAGCAGGAAAAGAGCAGAGAGAGAGGGAGACAGAATTCGAAGCAGGCTTCAGGCCCTGAGCTGTCAGCACAGAACCCGATGTGGGGCTTGAACTCACAAACTGTGAGATCATACCCTCAGCTGAAGTTGGACACTTACCCGGCTAAGTCACCCAGGCACCCCCAGGTTTACTTTTTTTAAAAAATAACTTTACTGATATGTAACTCATATGCCACAGTAGTCATCCATTTAAAGTACCCAAGTCAGTGATTTTTAGCCTATTTACAGATATACACCCTCACTACACCATTACCAAAATCGAATTCTAGAATATTTTGGTCACCCACCAAAAAAACCTCTGGACCCAGACCTCTCCATACCCTGCGCTCTCTAGCCCTAGACAGTCTCACAGCTGTTTTCTGTCTCAGCAAGTTTGCCAAGTGTGAACATTTCATATAAATGGAATTATGCACTGTGTGACATTTAGTGACTGGCTTCTTTCACTTAACCTATATTGGTTCATCCATGTTGTAGCCAGTATTAGTATTCATTTCTTTTTGTTGTTGAGTAATATTCCATTGTATGGATATTCACTTACTGTATAGAGCCATTCATCGGTTGATGGACATTTATGTTTTTTCTAATTTCGGACTTTCGTTAGTAACGTTGCTTTGAATGTTCATATACAAGTTTTTGTGTGGACATATAGTTTCCCTCTTCTGGGATACATACCTAGGAGTTGAATTGCTGGCTCCAATGGTAACTCTGTGTTTAACATTTTTGAGGAACTGATAAACTATTTCCCCCAAGTGGCTGTATCATTTTACACTCCCATCAACAATGTATGGTTCCAATTTGTCCACATCCTCTCTCACCCTTGTTGTTGTCTGTCTTTATTTTATTTTAGCCATCCCAGAAGGTGTGAAATGGTGTC
This sequence comes from Prionailurus viverrinus, assembly GCF_022837055.1. Classification (NCBI taxonomy): domain Eukaryota; kingdom Metazoa; phylum Chordata; class Mammalia; order Carnivora; family Felidae; genus Prionailurus; species Prionailurus viverrinus. The sequence continues at coordinate 140,883,078 of NC_062565.1, read as the reverse complement.
TCGTGTAGTTTTGATTTGTATTTCCCTAATGACTAATGATGATGACCGTATTTTCCGTGTGCTTACTGATTATCGCATATTTTCTTTGAAAACATACCTATTCAGATGCTTTGCCCGTATTTTAAGTTTTTTTTTTGTTTGTTTGTTTTTTTATTAATGAGTTGTAACGGTGCTTTCATGTATTCTGGATACAAATCTCTTGTCAGCTGGATCTCCAGCATTTCCTCTCACTCTTTGGGTTGTCCTTTCAATTTTTCGATAGCGACCTTCGGAGCACACAAGTTTTAAATTTTGTCGAAGGTCAATTTATCTACTTTTTTCTTTTGTTGTTTGTGCTCTGGCATTATATATAAGAAGGTATTGTCTAACCCAAGATCAGAAGGATCAATTTGTTTGCTTTCTTCTAAGCATTTTATAGTTTTAGCTTTTATATTTAGGACTCCAGCCAATTTAAAGGTAATTGTAGTATATTATGGAAGGTAGAGGTTCAACTTCATTCTCTTGTGTGTGGATATCCATTTGCCCGGTGTAATTTGTTGGAAAGGTTATTTTTCCCCTATTGAATTATCTTGGCATACTTGTTGGGAATCAATTGACCATAATGTAAATGTTTATATCTGGACTCCCATTTATATTTCATTGATTCATATCTCTATCCTTATGTCAGTGTGACAGCGCCTTTATTACTATAGCTTTCTGGTAGGTTTCGGGATTGGAAAACAAGAGTCCTCCAACTTTGTTCTTCTTTTCAAATTGTCTTGCATATTCTGGCTCCCTTGCCTTTCCATATGCATTTTAGGATGAGCTTGTCGATTTCTGAAAAAAAAAAAAAGCCAGCTGGTATTTTGATATAAATTGTGTTAAAACTGTAGATTAATTTGATATTGTCTTCAAATCCATAAATATGAGATGTCTTTTATTTAGATTTTCTTCCATTTTAGTTTTCAAAACTATAAGTATTGCACTTTTTGTTAAATTTATTCTTAAGTACTTTTTTTTGGTGCTATTGTAAGTGAAATTGTTTCCTTAATTTCATTTTTGGATTGTTTGTTGTCGATGTATAAAAGCACAAATAATTTTTTGTATCATAATCTGGCATCATTTTGCAATCTTGATGATCTTATTTGCTGCTTCTAGTAAGTTCTCGGTGTATTCCTGAGGATATTCCATGTACATGATCATATGATCTGTGCCTAAAGATAGTTTTAAGTCTTTCTTTTCAATCTAGATGTTTTTATTTTTTTTTCTTGCCTAATTGCCTTGGTTAGAACTTCTAGTACAATGTTAAACACAAATGGCGAGGGCAGACATCCTTGTCTTTTTCTTGATCTTATGGGAAAACCATTCAGTCTTTCACCATTAGGTATAATATTAGCTCTGGTATTTTTACAGTTGGCCTTTATCAGGTTGGGTAAATTCCCTTCGATTCTTAGTTTCTTTGGTGGTTTTATAATGAAAAGGTGTTGAATTTTGTCACGTAACTTTTCTATGTCTATCAAAACAATCATGAAGTTTCTGTCCTTCATTTTATTAATATGATATATTACATAATTGTTTTTTGATGGTAAACCAAATTTTCAACTTGTTGTAGATAAATTCCACTTGGTCACGGTGTATAATCTTTTTCATATGTTGCTGGGTTGGGTTTGGAAATATTTTGAGGAAGATATTACCTGTATTCTCATAAAGGATATTGGTCCATAATTTTCTTTTATGTGTAGGATGTCTTTGTCTGGTTTTAACATCAGGGTAAACAATACACACCTCGTAGAATATGCTGGGAAGTATCGCTTCCATTTTCATATTTTGGGAGAGCTTCTGAAGGATCAGTATTAATTCTTCTCTAGATGTTTGCTAGACTTCACTGGTGAAGCCAGCTGGGAACCGGGCTTTGTGGGAAGTTTTAAAATCATTAAGTCAATCTCTTTACTTGTTATGCGTGATTACTTATTATTCCGGAGGTAAGAACCAAGATTATACAGACCCATCCCAAATCAATTTCTCTCCACCACAAACTTTACAAGAGATGTGTCACTTAGACAGCTCCCCAGCTACATCGGTTTCATTGATCTGGAGCCTCAAGTTTCTACTACCTTCACCAAGTACTTCCTGAGCAGTGGTAGAGATTCAGCCCCATGGGTCTCTGCTGCATACAAGCATGAGGGAACTTAGAGCAGCACCCCATAATGGGTTCTGATGTCATGTTTATTTCAATAGTCAAGGCCCTCTATTGCTATGCAGCCAGACTTTAGAATCACACACGTCTGGGTCAGCAGCTTCTTATGCTTTCTCATCCTTTTGCTCGTTATTTAAAATGTCGTTATAAACAAAGTATGACTTTATGGCAGAAGAATCAGAGCCTAAAGGTGAATAATGAATTTTCTGTTCTGATTGGAGAGTTGGGGGAATGCGGGTAAGAGAAAGAAACCTAAACTTACCTCCTCATTAACACACAGCTATTGCTATATATTCAAAAAAATCAGAAATAGCCTATTGTGGATTCTGGTCCCGATGAAACTGGAACTCACTTCATGGAAATTTTTAGTAGAGAAACAGATGACGATATGAAGATACATGCTAAGGACATGGGCAGAAGGGGAAGTCTCCACAGTTTTCAGTGTCTGAATATTTAGGCAGACGCTGCATACTAAATCTTCACTTTCAAAAGTATCGGAGCCATGCCAAACATTTTGTAGCGAAATATGCAAGCTGGGATTGGGGATTATGAGACCTGTATTTATATCTGGGTACATGTTTGATAGGCAGAACAGGCAGAACACATGTGTTCATCCATTCTGAACTCATTAACAAAGCAGAAACATTAGTAAAATATGTCTTTTGCTGGTTTTTGGAATGGAAGAGGGAACAATTAAGCTGTAAGACACTCCAGGGTGGGTATTATGACCTAATAATGACATGCCCTGGTAGTTTTGACTGAGTGCCATTAACTTCAAAGGCATATCATTGCTCGTCCATAATATGCACCCTGGAGTGTCTTATTGGGAGGATATAAATATTAATTCCTCGGGAAACTCATTCGGCCAAAGAAGACACCATTGCTCCAAGATAGGGAATACGTCAAAATCTCCATGTTGAGTTCACTTTTCTGAGCCAGACTGGGTCAAGCTGTTTATGCCTTTATCCAGCAAAAAGCAGCACAGCAGAACCTGAAAGAAGAGGAATCAGAGGCTCAGAAACGTGCATTTGCATTTCCGCTCGGCCAGTTTCCGCTCATTTGTCCTTGTGTGGCTTTTCTGTTTGTTCGTTGTTTTGTTTTTGTTTTCTGGGGTTTTGCTCCAGCACTCAGATTCTCAATTTCCTCTCTCTTCAAGTAGGGCTGACGGTGCAACCAGCTTATTTTATGGTGTATTTGGGAAATCAAGTGAGATAAAGATACTTTAAAAGTCTTCGTAACAAACTATGAGCTATTTAACACGTACAAAATAGGGGAATAATAAAGAGCAAACAAGAGGATCTTAAAATGCAGTACCAAGCGGATGAAGGTTTTATTTCCAAGGAAGGATTTGATGTGTACAAAGATGTGGCACGGAGCTCTTTATTCCAGCTATCCTTTACGATTGGCACTCATTCCTTGGGGTTAGTGCGAGCCTTCCTATTGACATTAAGCCTTCTTTCTCAGCAAGGCACAGTACCCAGCTCAAGACCACACGGCCCTTTCTTGAGTAAGAAGACAGTACAGAATTGCTGTTTCCCTTGGAACACGTCACTTGAGACCGCGGGTGAATATACCGGTCAAAATAAATCTCTATTTTAACTCTGCAGTTCAGTTTTTGTTTTTCCTATCTATCTGAATTTCTGTTTCGCTGTGAATTGTTATCTCATTCTGATAACACTGGGAGTGTAATCCTGTCGCCGCTAAAGGATGTTAATGAACATTTGTCCAATGTGGGTAGAGGTTATAGAACAACATGCCTACGTTTTGCCAGGTCCCCATTTCCTTGCTGTGTGGGCTGGTCACACGGCATGAAAAAAAAAAGGAGACATTTGTTTTGATCTCTACAGCCTTGGTAATATCACTGATAGTAATAAATCAACAGCGCTAATATTTATGAAGGATAAATAATAATAGCTAATGCTTATGTACACCTTCTGTGAGCACAAAATTAGAAGATTATTATATATCGGAATCCCTGTTAAGGACATGCACAGAAACAAAATGAAATGGGTTGTCCATTGTTTGCAACTAAGGTTCCTCTGAAATATACAAAAGAGATGTTGGTGGGTAAGAATTTTCCTTGATAGATGTGATGATTTGGCCAACTTAGAAATAATGAAGCAGCCTCATTTATTTTCCCATTTTCCCACGGGTCAGCTAACTTTTCCCATCCTATGAGCAAACCATGTAACCCTACTTCTACTGAGCTACTTTGCAAACTCATTAACTAGAGGAACCGTATGAGGCAGTGTAAACAGATCCATGAAAATTCATCCCACCACTAAAAACAAAGTCAAAAAAAACTAAAAAAAAAAAAAAAAATTCAAACAAACCAGACAACAAAAAAACCTAGCTCATCAGCATTATCGTCATGAATTTTCTTTTGGTGCTTCTCTGTTCAGAGAGCAAAGGGATAACAAGAGGACTGGGCTGATCCATAAAGCCCAATGGTGTGAATAGAAGAGAAATGTCCAGGGGAGTAGCAGCTGCAGATTCGATAGGAGAATGCCTCACGGAGAAGAGAAGTGAGTTGGAAGATGCTTGGGAAGAACCATGAGATTTACAGAAAAGAAAGGAAGCTGGTTTTGTTTGTTGTTTTGAAGCACTGTTTTGAAGCAGTGTAAACTGAGACTCAGTAGTCCCCAACAGCTACCATTTGACTGAAGCAGAGAGGTTTTGAGGTATAGAGAGAAAGCTGAAAGGAAGATGGAACCAAATTAATGTACTATTTCAAAGCCATGTTTTCCTGTGTGAAAGCCTACTCGAGTTGATGGCATTTGGGAAAATGTCAATATGAAATAGCAAGGTTCTTGTTTTCTGGAACTGTGCAATCTATTAAAGATGAGCTAAGCCATAATAAAAAATAACTTGAATATCGCATAAATTGGTCCATGCCGTCATGGTTGAGGAGAATGGGAGCTGAATGATACTTGGGGCTCTCCAGAGGGCAGGCTAGGAGTGAAATCACGTAATGGAGCAGTTACAAGGAAAGCTTCAAGGAAGAGGCAGCCACATCTCAGGATGGATTTGACTAAAACGACAATCCTGGAGGATCAGAGAAAATGAGACGTGGCCGTGGACTTACACAACGGAAGACGTAGCCGGTGAGGTCCCTGCGGAGAGGCTGAACACCCCAGGGAGAAGCATCCAATCTATCCAAATATCCACCATGATGGAGTGCTGCATTGCTTAGTCCCTGCGAGAGCAGCTCAAGAGGGCGCTGCTGGGAGCTGGAGGCAGGCAGGCAGTACCCCCCCCCCCCCCGAGGTGGGGACACTGGCAAGAATCAGAAGATCCTTTCTAGACCACAGTGGATTGTGCAAAAGACTTCAAAGATGAAAACGTGAAACAGAAATTCAGTTATAAGGAAGAGGATAAACGATGACAAAGCTGAGTTTTTTTAATATGATTATTATTTTGATTTTGCTGTGATGTCCAAGAATGGGGAGCCTAAGGGATTGGTGAGGTGACAGACAGGTAGCATGAGGCTTATGGATGGGTTAAGAGTACCAGCCACACACACTTTCTTGCTAATTGAGATGTACTTAAATTGTAATGATTTGTTTTTCTAGGCTGTATCACAATATCCCTATCAAAATGTCCCTCTATCAATATAATCATTAAAATGTCAGGAACCTCAGCATGGGACCCTAGCAGAAGTTCTGTTGTTATAGCTAGAATAAAGCTTTATGGCTAAATGAGCAGCAATTCTGGCTTAGTCTGGAATCTACAAGTGTTGGCTGGATTAATTTAAATCCCTTCTGCCGAAGTCAAAATGGTCTTACACACAGGCACAAAGCTGAGGTTCCCTATGGGTTCCATACCAAAGGCTCCAGTTATAAGCCATAAGTGGCCATGGTTATAGATAAATGGTCTAAAACCCAGGCAGAACTCGGGAAAAGGGGCATTTAGGAGAGCGTTTCAAAGGGGTGTTTTGAAAAATAGCAAAATTGTATCCACAAAAGGAAACTTCAACAAAAAAATTAAAAAATAAAGAAAATATTCAATGCTTATGTTCTTTAAAAAAATTTTTTTTAATGTTTTTATTTATTTTTGAGACAGAGACAGAGCATGAGCAGGGGAGAGGTAGAGAGAGAGGGAGACACAGAATCTGAAGCAGGTTCCAGGCCCTGAGCTGTCAACACAGAGCCCGACGCCGGGCTCGAACGCACAGACCGTGAGATCATGACCCGAGCTGAAGTCAGGCGCTCAACCGACCAAGCCACCCAGGCGCCCCACAGTGTTTATGTTCTTGTCTCTATGGAGTATCTTTTAGGTTATCTATTTATTTACTTTTTTATTTGAGAGAGAGAGCAAGAGAGAAAAGAGTACATGAGTGTGGAAGAGAGGCAGAGGAAGAGAGAGAGAAAAATCCCAAGCAAGCTCCGTGCTCAGCTTGGACGACCCTGGGATCATGACCTGAGCTGAAATCAAGAGTCAGACTCCCAAGTACCTGAGCCTCCGAGGCGCCCCTAAGTTTTTTTAAGCCAAATATAAAGATACACAAAGAAAATAACAATCCTTGCTTGGTATTCTTTCTCTCCCTCTCTCTCTGCCCCTACCCTGCTTGTGCTCTATCTCTCTCTCAAACATAAAGAAACACTAAAAAAAAGAAAAGGAAAGAAAGAAAACAACAATTGTTTCTGCCACAATTTTTTGTCTTCTAAAATAATATTAAGCTAAAAGAAAAAGTATTGACCTACGACAAAAAGTTAATACCCAGAGTATGTTGAAAGCTCATATGAATTGGTAGAAACATATGACAACTCAAAAAATAAATAGTCTTTATTTACAGCACAAATATAAATTGACTGCTATCTATGCATCAGGAACAGGGCTGAGCTCTACTAGAGAGTAGAAAATAGGCATGACACCGTTGTGACCTTCTGAAATTTACAAACTTAGCCAGGAAATAACACAAATATTTTACATAAGAAGAAAGTGCTGTAATTTAACAAACTATGAAAAAAAGATATTTTCTCGTAATGAAAATATAGAAATTAATATATTAATAAGGTATCGTTATTGAGCCAGCAAATTTGTGGTAAAAATAGTATACTCATATATTATCAGTGGCAGTATAAATTGGTATAACCTTTTTGGAAAACAATTTGTCAATGTACATCAAAAAACCATAAAAATTTTATATCTTTGGCCTAATTCACTCCTGGAAAGTTATCCAAAGGTAATAAACCCTAGGGAGAATGTTATACATGCAGTTATTAATTGCCACATTCTTTATAATAGCTAAAAATTGCCACATTATTTATAATAGCTAAAAATTAGGAACCTCCAAATGTCTAACTATAGATAGAAGAATGGTTAACTGAATTATGGCACTTCTGCTGACTGGAAAATTATGCAACTTTTGAAGTGAAAACTATGAAGATTATGTGGCCAAATGGAAAGGATTATAGCTAGAACGCAAAAATATATGTAAAATTGACTCTATTTATGAAACCACGTATGCATATGGAAAAGTAAAAGAGAAAGGGTTGTATAAAAATTGAAATAATTGTGTTAGGAAAATCAGATTATGTACTTTTAGGCACGCCTGGGTGGCTCTGTGAGTTAAGCATCCGACTCTCGACTCTTGGCTCAGGTCATGATCTCAAAGTCCATGAGCTCGAGCCCCATCGGGCTCCGCGCCCACAGCGGGGAACCTGCTGGGGATTCTCCCTCTCCTCCCCCCTCTCTCTCTGCCCCTCCCCATGGCTCCCACATGCTCTATCTCAAAATAAATAAATAAATATTAGAAAAAAGAAAAAAGAAAAATACGCAAACAGTTTAAATGTGATGGGACGAGTGCTGTATTAGAGGTTCACAGAGTGCTAAGGAGCACAGAAAATGCAAGCCCTAACTCTGCCTAATGAATCATAATGGAGAAGCTGAGTGGTGGGGTTGAGTCCCCCATCGGGCTCTGTTGTGGAGCCTGCTTAAGATTCTCTCTCTCCCTGCGCCCCCCCCCCACCGCCCCTTGTTCATGTGCGTGCACTCTGTCTCTCTCTATCAAAAAAGAAAAGAAATTTTAAAAAAGATTATGGACTTTTATCTCTTATATTATTTTTCTTTTTTTTTTAATTTTTTTTCAACGTTTTTTTATTTATTTTGGGACAGAGAGAGACAGAGCATGAACGGGGGAGGGGCAGAGAGAGAGGGAGACACAGAATCGGAAACAGGCTCCAGGCTCTGAGCCATCAGCCCAGAGCCCGATGCGGGGCTCGAACTCACAGACCGCGAGATCGTGACCTGGCTGAAGTCAGACGCTTAACCGACTGCGCCACCCAGGCGCCCCTCTTATATTATTTTTCAATAAACAAAAATGGCTAGACGTGCAAGAGTGTAGGCAAAAGAGTGTGCCGAATCAGATAAACGCGTGGGCCCAGGTACACGATATGGAAACCATTCTAGTTTGGCTCAATCATACGAAATGAGCAGACAGATAGAACAAGATAATTTGCAATGCTATGTTGAGTTCACACTACTGAGAGCCTGTTAACTCTGGCTCAAGAAGTTTGATGTCATTATACAGAAAGAATTAATCAAAAGTATGACTTTGGAAAAGCAAATAACAGGATGACGACTGTGAAGCAGAAAGGTTCACCTGGCCAGCACTGCAGAAAGGGCAGAAGAAGAAAGAGACTGGAGACGAGGAGCCCAGGGAAAAGGCCAGTGCAATAACTTACATGCCTATGATCAGGAAGCGGTTATGGGAGAGGAACGAGAGGGTTAAGTGAGAAATGAAATATCGAGGAATCGACGAGCTAGGTCATGACCAGACTTTGGAAACTGGGTGACCAGGAGGAGGAGCGCAGTGGCAAAAACAAATAAAGACAGCGGGAGCAAATACAGATTCACCGGCTTCTAACACATAGAGTTAGAATATATAATTAAAATACATTCTCAAATATGTTTTATTTTAGCCAGTGAACTGTGACATTTAAATTTGAGCAGAAATGCCCTGGTTGTAAAGGAAAGTCAGAGCCCCAGCTGCTTGTAGGCATGCCTGGATCATGTCAGAAACCTTCAAATTACGGCGTATCTCTCTTTCAGAAATGCACCCCATAGACACCTGTATTTTACGTGACCGAGGCTCAGTGACGCTCCCTCTTGCCCCTGAATAAGACGTCTCATTTCTCCTGATTTCCTGCGGCTCTCTCCCCTTTTCTTTCTTGTATTTGCACTTTCTTTCTTTAAGCGCTGCTAGCCTTTGAACGTTTTGACCCATACCTTAGTTTTCCCCAAGCTGAACCCTGGTGAGGTCCTATCCCAGAGCACTCAGAGTGGATCTCCCAGACCTCCTGGATCAGAATCTTTGAGGAAGAGAGTTGGCATATGTACAACTCACAGAAATGTGAGAAACATCAAGCCCAGCCCCTCTTTTTCATTTTACGTGGAAGGAAATCAAGGCCAAGAGGTTTCCTAACTCCTAGTTCAGTGCTCTTTCCGTAACATCACCAAACACCACAAAAAGCCCTGTCACTAGAAGTCAAAATGAACAAAGCGCACTTGGGAAGTATTTCCTTTTCTTTTTCCTTTAATAATAACCAACGCTATTGCGCAGTTATTCATAAAATGTTAATTACTCTCCCCTCCCAACAACATCCTGATTTTTAGTTTAAACTATTAGCTTGAAGCATTAGGCATTTCAACAATGAAAGCTATTCTCTTTTCAATATACCTTCAATTTTTTATTTCTTATAAATATTCAATTGAATATTTCCATTTGTGGTGTAAGTTTGCTAATTTACTGGATGTTGATTCTATTCCCCGGAAATGTCACTTGGGTGGCCCTGCTGGGCTAAAATGAGAGGTCTGAGTACTGATTTTTGAACCCATGGTTCTGTGTAGGATTCAACAGCTGTTTGCTTTCTCTAGGGCATTTGGAACTAACTGTATGTAGTTTCAAGAGTAATCAGAAAAGACTGTGAAAATAGAAGCTCTCCTTAAGGTAGGATTCGTATTTTCAAAACACAAAGAGCTTCGCTCTGATGAGATGATTACCTATAATTCATATTGTATTGGTAATCCAGCATGGAGCAGTCTTTCGTCAAATAAACTATAGCATGTTGATAGATTTAAAACCTAACATAAGCATCCTATTTCCCTAGCTGATTACATAAGGAGCATTTGAGGGACATTTTGCTAAAGACCTGCTTGCACTCACTCGTTCGCCTCGTCTCTGTGAACCCTCAAAAAGGAATTAGACAAACACGAGTGGTATTGTTAATGATGAAGAAAATAGCCTCATCTTCCAAGGCAAATGGCCAATCGGTGGATAGTTGTTTTGAAGTACAGGAAGGACGTCACGCGCCCTTCAGGAGAGGTAGAAAAGTCCGACGAAACTTGGGAAAGAAGATCTCAGGAGGTCTGCGACGAGGCTGAAAAGAAACAGGCTTTATCTCCTCTAGTGGATAAACTTCCTACGGAATGAGAGTTCTCTTCAACTTCACTCAGGGATGAGGGCAAGTTTCCATTTCTGAATCATTGGATTGCCCCATAATACATTTAAGAAATTAATAAGGTATTTGGGGGGTACAAATAGATATTGCCCTGAAGCCCAGGGAGTATTGACAGATTATGGAAAGAGCCTAAATGTCCATCAGCTGATGAATGGATAAAGAAATGGTGGTTTATATACACCACAGAATACTACGTGGCAATGAGAAAGAATGAAATCTGGCCTTTTGTAGCCACGTGGATGGAACTGGAGGGTGTTATGCTCAGTGAAATAAGTCAAGCAGAGAAAGACAGATACCATATGTTTTCACTCTTATGTGGATCCTGAGAAACTTAACAGAAACCCATGGGGGAGGGGAAGGAAAAAAAAAAAAAGGAGTTTAGAGTGGGAGAGAGCCAAAGCATAAGAGACTCTTAAAAACTGAGAACAAACTGAGGGTTGATGGGGGGTGGGAGGGAGGGGAGGGTGGGTGATGGGTATTGAGGAGGGCACCTGTTGGGATGAGCACTGGGTGTTGTATGGAAACCAATTTGACAATAAATTTCATATTTGAAAAAAAAAAAAAAAAAGAACCGATGGGATGGGCACCAGCTGTCCGCTAAGGCGATGGCGACCACGTGGTCCTTCTCTTTTCCATCAGGACTCCAGCATCCTCGGGGAGATCTACACAGGACTCCAGTCGGCCACCAGGGGCACAAGGGGATCTAGAGCTAGTGAGGGGACCAAGCTTTGCAATCACACTTGTGCTGGTTCCCCCCCCCCCCCACCTTGTTGCTTAGAACATTAATATATTAAAACAGGAAAATCTCTTTTTATAACCTACAGAGAAAAGTCTCTATTTTTTTCCCCATGAATCCAGCCATCGATACTAATTAATAGTTCATCATGATTCTGAACCCTCGCTGCCCCCAGAATCACTTGGGTCAGACACTTTGGGAGGGAACCTCATGGATCGAATGGGTTTTAGACAAGCAGCATAGGCTGGTTCTCACCGTGACTAGGTTTGACACCCTCCTCCACGTAAAGTTGGCTTTCTGCGCTTTTATTTAATATCGAGTGACTTCTTTTTGCTATAGTATAGCATTGAGCATTCAGATTTTCACTCCAATGTACTAACTTCAGGAAATGAGGATGTGCAGGGTGGGAAGCATGGCGGATATATATCCATTCTGCTTAGATGATTCATTGCTGTTATTTGCTCCACATAATCTGTGGTCACAATCGGACATTGTTGCCTTCACAGTATATCCTCTGTCCTGTTCTTTCTCGCAGTAACAGCAATTTGCCATCTTATTTTAAGGAATACAATTGTGACATAAACAATAAGGTTCAGCTGGAGGTGTGCAGATGGCTGGCATCTGGGCGAATAAATGAGAAGCTCCGCTTCTCTTTCCGTCTTTCTAGACCTGTGTATTTGTTGCATGCTCCAGGTCCTTTCCCCAACAGTTCTCTTTTGATTAGGGAAATAAGGCTGCTTTCTGCAAGGTAAACACAAACTGGAAGAAATCAGAGATGTTCATCCTACAAAGCAGAGCGAACAGCTTAGCTAATAACCGAATTCAAATCCGAAGGAGGGCGTGCCCTTGTTTCCACCGACAGGCATGCCCCTGTGGCAGAAACAGATGCCCAAGGTTTTTTGGAACCAATTATAAGTTTAGTCATTGTTCATAATTATTGTTCGTTTATCGCTCAGTAATCTGTGCTTCAGTGTTTTCCTGAAAGTCGCTCTTTCCAGATGACAACTTTGTGAGCTTCCGCTCTAGGTGCCAAGTGCAGGGGCAGCACTTGCCAAATACAAATAAAAAAATAAAGCTTAAGTGTGAGCTTAGGCTCACACTGGCAGAGGGACCAGATGTAGACTGAGTGCGGGGAAGCCCGACCGGTAGAAGTGATCTGCATGGAGCCGGGCTGTCCCAGCAAAGTTAAGCCTAGAACAAAATGGGAATAATGCTTGTTAGTACCTCCATAGCACCACTGTCATTGCTGTTAGTGAGACGCCTGCACGTAGCGAGTGGGTGCTGAAATTAGCGGGACGGTACCAAATAGTGTACCTACCCAATCTATTTCCCCGAAACTAATCTATCCCAGTAGCCATTGTTCGCCATATTTACCAGATGGGGACACTGAGGCTCAGGGTGCAGAGTGAGCTCAAGGCTGCATCCCCGCTAAGTGCTAAAGCAGGATTTAAGGCCAGCTCTGTCTGAGTAGGGAGCCCACGCTCTTCATCACTGCCCTGTGCGCTCAGCACATTTATCTTGCACACCCGGAGATTTTATTGCAGATTTCTTTGGGGGATAAACATGTGACAAATTACAATATTTGAAATCTGCTGTAACATTCATTACCCTGTTTTAACCGAAGCTTTCGGGAGGCGATTTCCATCTTGTTTGGGAACAGACTCCCAGACACCGAGTTAAAAATGGTCGTCTTCCTTATGAAGGACACTCAATCAAGTGCTAGGCACTCAAGGTTTCTTGCAGCCAGATCTGAAAGATAAAGTTCTAATGAATTCTCTTAAGAGAGTGTTGGAAATTTGTCCTTTTGAGCTCTGCATATGTCAAGGAATTCAGCATACTTAATTGGAATTAGAAGGCTGGTTGTAGCGCAGAGTAAATGGCATTTACGATTGCTGGGTTATATATCTGCCATTTCATCGAGGTGGAATTCGAAAGCTATCATGGCAGATCATCTTTCTTTTTGGTCTATCTCGTTCTCGCTGCTCCGTTTCTTTGAGATGGCCTTTAAAAGCACTTGGCATTTTTGTTTCCGTCTGCATGGAGTCCTCGTTACTATGTCCACTTAAGTATCTCTGTGCAGGACGGTATCTCTGCATGTCTTCGTCTGTCTCTCTCCAGGTCTCTTTCTGAATCCTAAGCTTTTCACATCACACTTCTTGTTTGTTTTTGTTTTGTTTTCAATTCATTTTACTTTTTTTGTCTTCATATACCTTGAAATTTCTTTCCTATTATTCTTTGGACTTTTAAACTATTTCCTGTTTCACACCCTTTTTTGGTGGTGTGCTTGTTCTTTCCTTATACGTGAAACTATACCATTCCCCCCGCCGCCAAGGGCTTGTAGTTCCCTTTCTAGGGTAAACTTCATGTTCAGAACAGTCTAGAGCTATTTGGAGACTCCTAGACTATAAGCCCCCTGAGGGCAGGGATCGCATCTTGCCCGGGGCTGAGTACCAAGTGTGTATTCATCGTCTGACCACAGCTCACACATCTCAGAAATGGTGACTGGGTGAGTAAGTGCTCATGAAATAATACACAAGCTCTAAATACAAAACAATATCATTTTCATGGTAATTCAAACCAGCAAGCTGCTTTAGGAAATTACACAAGATAGATTCTAAAATGGTTCCTGAACAATCAGAGTATCATCGGAAGGAGTGTTTAGTCCTTAGCCAAATACTTTAAAAAGGATATCTTTGGCTTTAGATATGTAATTTTTGGCTAAGTAGTTCTTTGAATAGCAACCTGTTTGAAGCAACCTGTTTAAAAGCATTTATCTAATTTATGTAATTTGGACATGTACAATATTTTCTTTTAAATGTTGTGTTTAAGTCTGAATTGGTTCAAGTCGACAGCAAATGTATATACGTTAAATATTACAGAAAAGAACATACAAGACGTCCAGCATCTACCAAATCAGATTCAACAGATATTACCATATTTCCTTCAAATTGGTATTTCTTGAAGAAATAAAATTTCTTTTTCTCCATTCTCAGAGGGAACTAGTATTCTGACACGGCACATTTCCTTCATATTTTATACTTTGCTTTTTATATACCATATATAAGATAAGGTACTATTCCATATGAAAATTTTACAAAAAATAGTGTTGTACATTACATTTTTTTTACAACTTACTTTTTCACTCAATATTCTGGGTGTTTAGCCATCTTGACAGATGTAGATATAGTTAATTTATTTTAATTGTGTATAGTATTTCACCTCATGAATAAACCGAAGCCTATTTATCCACTTAGTTTTCAGCTTTTTCACGGTTACAATGTAATAACAAATTCGTTCATTCATTCGTGTGTGTTTACAACTAAGCCTTCTTGGGTAGACTTGCTTAGTCCTGAAATATGCATCTATTTAACATTACAAGGTTCATCTTGTTTTATTCATGTTCTCAAACCATCTTTCTGAGTTGTCTTTTGTTTCATATACTCTAGAAGCTATGCTGACATCTTCAACCTGTCAACTTGAATTAACAAAGTTTAATTTAAACACTATGTCTACCGTCCTTCTGAACAATAAAAAGACTTTAGAAAGTTTCAATTCCAAATACTTTTCTCCCTTTTAAAATGTTATCACCAAGGGGCCCCCGGGTGGCTCAGTCAGTTAATATTCCCACCCATGATTTCAGCTCAGCTCGTGATCTCGCGGTCTCACGGTCCATGAGTTTGAGCTCCTTGTTGGGCTTTGCACTGACAGTGTGGAGCCTGCTTGAGATTCTCTCTCTCCCTCTCTCTCTGCCCCTCCCCACTCTCTCTCTCTCAAAATAAATAAACTTTAAAAATAAAATAAAATAAAATAAAATAAAATAAAATGTTATCATGTGGTATTTTATTTCCATTCTGCTTTTCAAGTCCCAAAGGTAATCGTTATCATTATTATTGTGTTTATTACTCGATATGTATTTATATTTACCCACGTGCATACCAATTTTCTAAGTACAGTATTTTTTCTGGCATATGACTGTTTTGTTCCTCGTTCCTTTACTTTTGGCCAAGAATTTGAGCTAGTAAAATTAATCACTTTTTAAAAATTATAACCTCACATTTGAAAAAACAATTTTTTTAATGTTTATTTCTTTTTGAGACAGAGAGAGACAGAGCATGAACAGGGGAGGGGCAGAGAGAGAGGGAGACACAGAATCTGAAACAGGCTCCAGGCTCTGAGCTGTCAGCACAGAGCCCGACGCGGGGCTCGAACTCATGGACTGTGAGATCGTGACCTGAGCCGAAGTCAGACGCTTAACTGACCAAGCCACCCAGGCGCCCCTATAACCTCACATTTGAATAATAGTTTTGCTTAATATAGAACTCAATTTCCCTCACAGTTTGACTGTATGACTTTATTATTTTTATGTTGTTTTTGTTCACAGGTTTACTGACATTATTTTTTAAGACATTTTAAAATGTTTATTTATTTATTATGAGAGAGATAGTGTGAGCAGGGAGGGACAGAGAGAAAGAGGGAGAGAGAGAGAATACCAAGCAAGGTCCATGCTGTCAGCAAAGACCCCCCCAGTGTAGAGCTGGTTTTCTCAAACCATGTGATCATGACCTGAGCCAAAATCAAGAGTCAGATGCTTAACCAACTGAGCCACCCAGATGCCCAAGTTTACTGATATTCTAATTTCTATTCCTTTGGAGGTGAATTGCCTTATCTCTAGTTATTTTAAATATTTTTTCTTCACTCTTTTGAGATTTATTTTCATTTACTCTGTTGAGGAACTCATTTTGATGTTTTTAATCTGATGATTCATATCTTTCATTAAACCTAGAAAACTTTTCAGCATTATGTTTTTGAAAATTGTTCTTCCCAAATTTTTGTTATTGTCTCCTTATAAATTCTTGCTAGCTAGATCATGAACTTTTAATTACATCTTCCACATCTTAACCCTTCTTCAGTATTTTTTGTATTTTTGCTTGTGTTTTGTGTTCTGGAAAATTATCTCAGATTTATCTTTTAGTTCACCAATTCTTTCTTCAGTTGTTTCTAGTCTGATGTTTATCTACTGAATTGCCAATCCTTTACACTTTGCTTGTGGGAATTCAGTTGAAAGGATTTCTCTGCCAGGCAATGTGGCAATATACATTGAAAAACTTAAGTTTTTTCATCTTTTTTAATTATGGAAATAATCTTCTAAAAATTACTCTAGGGAACTCATTGAATAATCTATTCGTTTTTACATTATAGGAGCAGTATTTCAGTGTTCCTAATTGTATAAAATGGAAATATCTATCAGTAAGTGAATGGTTAATAAGTAATTCACTATCCATGAAATGAAACATCTTTTAGACAATAATGTTACCAAACAAAACATTATGGAAAAATATTGAACATATCTTAAGCAGGATGCAGCATACTACAAAGGAATATGCATAACATGAAAAAATGTTTGTAAAAGGAAAACAATATATTAGCAAATTAGAAATGCTATTAGGACACAAATCAACAGGCTACCACTGGTTAATTCTGGTTGATGGAATTAAGAATTATTTTTATAGTGTTCTTTTTTTCATATAATTACTCAAAATTTTTTGCAATCTCTAAAAATGTTTATAATAATAAAAGAAAATAAGTCTGTTATATAGTGTTCATCTCTTGATAAAACCGAATGTTTTTAAGCGGAGAAAATCAAACCCATTGACATCATGTGGTATGATTTCAGGGCAGGCAGAGATATTCAATATTAAATAATGAAAACAACATTTATTTTGAAGGAAAACCTAGCATCAAAATTTTCCAAAGTTGTGTGACCAGGAGAACAACAGTATTAGAGACTGGAAATTACAGAATAATCTGGACACAGAGAGCTAAGAACCAAACCCAGACTCTACCTTGTCCCTTAAGGTGCTACTATCTGGTGGAGATCTGCTTCAAAGAGACAGGTGGCCTCCCTCTCTGTTATCATTCTTTGATGGCTAAAACAAGAAAAGCAAACCATTTACTAATTGAGAAAAAAAATGTATTGAGTACCAGCTACAAGAATACACGATTAGGTCCTTGGGACATAGCTATAAACAGACGATTCAAGATTACTAATAAAGTAGTAGTGTGGCCGTGAAAAGTTTGATTATTCTCTTTTGTCCGATTCCTTTCCTTCGATTCTGTCAAATGCCTTCAAAACTGACTTCTTAAGGGGAGCTTCCCCTATCACCTATCACCCCAGATTAGGTTCCCTTCCTAATGCCAAGTATAATCCACTGGTAGGAGCTGCCTGCAACCCCATGGGGAAAATGGTATCTCGGCCCAATGGGACGTGGCACCATACTCGATTAGTGATGCCTGGCAAAGCCTCTGGAGGGAGAGGCATCAGGCAACATGCCCCATGTCATCCCATTGCCTCAAATCAACTGTGGCTCCAGATTACTTTTATTAATACATTTTAAATACTTTCAAAAGCATGCCCTAAAAAATATTTCCAATTCACAGAGCACCCATTATTAAAGATAATGCAGACAGAGTGCAGGCTGGCCGAGAAGTACTGGGTTTGTAGTGTATTTTCTGACAGAATTTAAGGACAAAAGCCTCTTAAGATCTATAGTGTTTAGTATTATGCCTTTTTCTCTGGGAAAATGAAAAGGGGTAATGGGTACAAATCTATGTATCACAGAACTGTTCTTCCAACATGTCAGGTTGTTTTGTCTGGTCATCGATAGTAGAGGCTTTGACACAGGGGTCTTGGTTGTGACCCCAGACTATTCTTCCATTTTTCTCAGGCCTCCTGGGCTTGACCTAATTTCAAACAGGACCGCTGTCACTACCGGAGGCTTCTTAGCTTCCTTCCCTTCCGGTGAGTAGGCTGCTATTGACTGAAGTTGCCTCCAGGCTGAAGCTCTGACATGAAACAGCCGTTCTGGGTGCACGCACGAGCTTGCGCAGGCCCAAGTGCATAAGTGGGAGGTATCCGGAAATTTCTCTGAGAAAGTTTCATTAAACTTTAAACTGTTGTTTTGCTACGGTATTATAGTTACATCAGATGGAACCACTGGGAGAGAGCAGGAAATTGGACCCCCTTCCGATATCTTTGCAACTTCACACGAATCCATAATTATTGCAAGATAAAAAAGTTACCACATAAATGCATGAATAAAAACTGTTTAACATGCTCACATTCAACTCCTTTCATCCCTTTAAATCTTTTATTAAATCCATGACTAAATAATGGGACATTATAAGCATCGGTGGAAGAAAAGTAAGCGCGTTCGAAAGAGCAAAATTGTTTTGCAATAACCTTTTGCTGTGAGACCCTCCTGACACAGCAGAGGAAATCCATTCCAACATCCTAATTCTGTGCTGAAAAAACAAAATACTTCAAAGAGATGGCTTAGACATTTCAACTATTTTTCCCATGTTTAATTGACTAATATAAAAATGGCTTGTTTACATTCTTTTTTCTGAAAAAAAAAATAGTTCTTCATCTAAATGGGAAGTTTTCATGATACATCATTTTGCTTTGTCACAGTTTGAAGAACTTACAAAATCTTCACTAGCTAGGTTACTGCGAAATTTTTCGTCTCACAAAGATCCCTTGAAAGTTAGAAAAGTGTTAGTTCACTTATTCAGAAAGGTGTGTATTTTTTTTTCATTTACACAGACTTCAGGACTTTTCATTTCTGATTCACCAAAAGCCATAGTTCTCAATTTCTTTTCTCTTTTTCTTTTCTTTGAAGGTACAGGTATTAGAGGTTCTCGTGGAAAACATTTACTTCTTTGCTCCTACTTCCTCTGTTATATTGTATGTTACTTTGAAAACACTACAGGTTGTTAAGTCGCTTTATTTTATCCCATTCAGTCCTCACAGCCACTCTGTGAGCGAGGTGCGGGCTTATCCCCACCATGTATTTGTGGTCCTGACGCACTGAGAGATCAGGTGTCTTCCTAAGGCCACATTGTAGGCCAATGGGGGAGCCTTTCCAATGTAACCAATGCACTCCGCTCTCTACCCTGAGGCAATTGCTTGAAAATTATTTTAGGTTTTGAGAAGTTATTGTATTATTTTCATTTGGTTTCCTAGTGAGCCTCCCTGGCTTCATGGATGCCCACAGAGGGGGCTAAAAGGACATAGTGGGGCTAGTCTGAAATTCTCCCACAGCTCATCTGTGGGACTTCAGATCTTGTGTGTGTATCACCTGTGTTAAACAGAAGCAGACGTGCTCTGGTCTAGTGTGAAGGGTGTAGCTGAATTCTAAGCTGGTCAATAAAAGCTTACTCTATCTAGGGTACATTTGCACTTGGTGTTCTCATTACTGTATTCAATTGTAGTGGAAAGGCCAGATTCACTAGAATTTTATATATACCGCTTCCTGATGACGTATTTGCCAATCGCTTCTTCTCAATCTTATATATTAGTTCTCAAAATTAAAAATGAATAGGGATGATAATGTTGAAAAGCCTTGCGGTCAGTACAAAGGTGGGTGGGGTAGGCACAGAAATCCTTAAGATCTTTGGGCCCGGCCTCCTGCTGAAAGGCAGCCCCTCTCACCTTCTAACCCTTGAAGTGCATCCAAGGATCCTCTCACTTCCTCTGTCTCTGACCTTCTTGACCGTAGTTTAGAAATTCCACTCAAATCACTATGTCTCAGCTTTGCTTCTGGCTGCTATTTCTGCTTCAGGCTAGGAACTCACCCCCGACCCTCTCATCAGTCAAGGTCACCCGTAAGCCCCTAACCACTGGTCCTTTGACTTGGAGTCTTCTCGATCCTCAAATGCATGCAGTGTTCACCCCAATCAGAGTGACCTCCTAAAAGAGGCCTAGCTTCCCTCCTGCATGGCTGAGAGAATGCTGAATATGAGGTATAAGTTAGATTAGGAAAAACGCCCTTACATTTCCAGATGCCAGTTCCCCTCTGTCCTTAAAACATTTGCGGAGGACTTGCTTTTCTACGATACTTCTAGTATTCTCTGCAGCTATTACTTTAGAATTACATGAGTCCTAGAAATACCTAGGTCTTCCTGGAAATGTCTTTGCTAATGTCTATTGTCAGCACCATGCAAAATCATGGAAAAGGAGCTTACCTTTGGGGTGCCTGGGCGGCTCAGTCGGTTAAGTGTCTGACTCTTGATTTCAGCTCAGGTCATGATCTCATAGTCCTGAGATCAGCCCCATGTCAGGCTCTACACTGGACAAGGAGTCTGCTTCCTGCTTATGATTTTCTCTCTCTCTCTCTCTCTGTCAAAAAAACAAAACAAAAAAACACAAACAAAAAAGAACACACCTAAATAACAATGCGAGAGAGGAAGGAAGAGCCAAACCAGGGCAAAGACCCCCCCGACCGTAGTCTTTGAACCTTCCTCACATCAGGGTTAGGAAAAACTAACTTTACACCCCCAGGGATGGAAGTAAGGCCTAGTGCTAACCCCCGGGAGGTGTATTCTACTACACTAAGAGTTACTGTTGCACAGAGTTGGTCCTTCCCATCAGAGTAAGGCAGTGCTATCCCCAAAGTCAGAGCCCCTTACTAAGGTTGTAACCACAAGATCCACAAAACACGTTTCATCCTCCCTAAGCTCCTCTATTTCAAACCTATGTGACTACACTTTGGTTCACATTCATTGAAGGGGTACCTCTTCTCTACAAGAAAGGAAAAAGAAAGGCTTAAAAGTAAGCACATTAGGACAGATTAGTCAATGAAAACTGCTTTGAAAATGTTTATTGATTTTTGGGAGAGAGAGAGGGAGACAGGGAGAGGGAGAGAGAGAACACAAACAGGGGAAGGGCGGGGGTGGGGGGTGGAGGGGTGGGCAAGGATCCAAAGCAGGCCCAAGAACTCACAAACCTGGGGACTATGATCTGAGCTGAAGTCTGATGCTTAACTGACTGAGCCACCCAGGTGCCCCTAAAACTTCCTTTAATTGTAAATGGAAGGAAAAACCCAAACCACATTCCCTCGGGGTTATGTGTCTGTGCCTCTGCTCTACGTTGACCCTATAACCTCATTGATAATTTGTTGTACCTTAAAATGGCAGTCTCAAACTTAGGAACAGATAGAGTTCTAAGAGTTTCGTCAAAAACATTTTCAGGGGCACCCGGGTGGCTCAGTCGGTTAAGTGTCCGACTTTGGCTCAGGTCATGATCTCACGGTTCGTGGGTTCAAGCTCCATGTAAGGCGCCGTGCTAACAGCTCGGAGCCTGGAGCCTGCTTCGGATTCTGTGTCTCCCTCTCTCTCTGCGTCTCCCTCCCCTGTTCATGCTCTGTCTCTCTCTGTCTCTCAAAAATAAATAAATGTAAACTTTTTAAAAAATTTTTATTGAGGGGTGGCTGGGTGGCTCAGTCAGTTGTGTCCAGCTCTTGATATTGGCTCAGGTGATGATCTCACGGTTCATGAGTTCAAGTCCCACGTTGGACTCTGTGCTGACAGTGCAGAGCCTGCTTGAGATTCTCTCTCTTCCTTGTTCTGCCCCTCTCCCTTCAAAATAAAAAAATAAACTTAAAAAAATTATTGAAATAATTTTACAGTGATATTAATTTTCAACATCAATATATAAACTTTGATTATTTCATTATTATGAAAATTATGTCAATCGCAACCAATTTAAACACTTTATAAAGGGGTGGCCTAGTTTAGACTAATACTTGTAATTTTCTTTTGTTCATTTATCCACCCATCCATTCATTCATTCATTCAATGTTTATTGGGTGAAACTGACATAGTCCCTATTCAAGACGCTGGTGGACTAAACAAAGAGAAAAGTCATGTCATTAAAAACAGGGTGCAGATAAGGAAATTGTGGCACAGAGACGTTAAGCTACCTAAGGACATAAAGCTAAAGCTAGTAAGGTAGTATAAGGATTCAAGCCCAAACAAGTTGGATCCAGAGTCTACATTCTTAATCATTATGAATCTGTGCTATCTCTACGTGATGTAATTCAAGGAGCCATTATGTTTTCATCTCTTATTAATTTGCTTCCACACCATCTAAAACATTTTGGGATCTTCTTATTACATCATATACACAGAATTCATCCACTAATCCAGAGCCAGTAACCAAACTGACACATTAATTATCTCCCTACAGATGGCATGGTTTTTGAACAGTTGATACAGTCAAGAGCATTTGGGTCTCTATTGGGTAGAGAATCCAAACAAAGTTGGAGGAGCACTTGGGATAATGGCTAATTCAGAACAAGGAGACTTAGTGAATTTTGTGTTGGATCTTTGAAATGTAAGTAAAATATCGTTGTCTGAGGAAGTGAAGTAAAGCAGGACATGCCTGCAAAAGGCACAGCTCCATCAAATCTAAGACAGTCTTAGGTCCCAATGTCAAGTCTCATGAACATAGAAATAAACCATCTAGAATGCAAACCTGTGTCAGAGCACAGTGAGGAGAACACTGATGGAGAATCTCATCTCAACATTATTAATAAGTATGTCATATGAACTAGGATCTACACATTGTTAAAGTCAAGATAGATTATGTCCATCATTTCTCTCCCATCCGGCAGCCCCGCCATTCTGTCATAGTAGGAGATGACATCAGTCTAGAACTGTTCCTAAAAATGCCAGTGGCCTATTCTTCTGTAGATGTTTTTAAATGGATTGTTTTGGATGATTAACTACACAGTCTTTTTGATCTAGAAATTATTAGCTAATAATTCTCTGGGTTCGCTTTCTCTTGTTTAAAAGAAAAAGAAATATAGATTACAGTATCTTCTTGGCATAAGACATATCATTAGCAATTCTTTAACATGGCAGCTATTAGGTTTAGGATGAATTTCACCAATCCTTAGAGTTCTTTGGTGGCAAATCATCAGGGACCGTAGATAGGATAGATCATTCTTACCTCGGTATTCTACCATCTGTTTTTATCTAGATTAACATAGCTCCCTGCCCCTCAATCTACAAAACTATCATTTTTGTTCAATAATGTCTTATTCAGAACTACCAAGGAGCACCTGGGTGGCTCAGTTGGTTAAGAGTCTGACTTTGGCTCAGGTCATGATCTTGTGGTTAATGAGTTTAAGCCCCATGTTGGGCTCTGTGCTGACAATTCAGAGCCTGGAGCCTCCTTCAGATTCTCTGTCTCCCTCTCCCTCTACCCCTTCCCTGCTCTCTCTCCCTCTCCCTCCCTCCCTCTCTGTCTCTCCAAAATAAATAATAAACATTAAAACAACTTAAAAAAAACTATCACAGCTCTCTTTATTAAGGTCATCATCAAGATCAATGATTGCTATCACATGTAGGCATAGTCATTTTCTGAGAAAAGTCCATGACTCATTAACATGAAAAAAACAAAGAATGAAATCTTCAATTCAGTTATAATCTAGGGAACAAGCAAGGGAGGAGGAGAACCATCAGTAAATTGAATAGAAAATGTGGCACTAACGGTAACTTGACTTGTTTATCAGAAAAGGAAAGGCAGCAAGAGAATAATTTTGAAACACAGAGAACTGTAAGAGCCCACGCATGTGTAAGAATGCCATGGAGGTCTTTATTTGAATCATCTGAGCAATAATCTAGCCATAACCAGGAGCTGCTTCTCCTGCTGGTCACTGATGTCATTACTGAATATAGTGTCTTATTAAAACATAAACTAGGTTGTCTATCAGCAAAATTACAAAGAAGGTCATTTATGTCTTTAAACCACCACCCACATTTGCAGCGTCCCCAACTCCCCTTCCTTCTGTTTGTTCCTTCCCTTCCTTCTTCTTCCACAATGACCCTTCTCTTGACCTTTAAGGACTCACTTAGCCTACTTAATACTCCAGCCTTAAGGTGTGAATGGGTAATGTATGATTTCACCCAGATGGTATTCCCCAAGTTGTTAGGTCTATGCAAAACCTGAAATCAGAGAAATAATCCCAGCTAATGTTTTCCAAGTGAATATGGGCAGTCTTTATTTTAAACACTTATACATGTCAACCCATTTAATCTTCTCAACAGCTCCATTTTATAGGTGAGTTGATGGCCACGTTTTACAGGCAAGAGAACTGATGTTCAGAAACGTTAAGCAACTTGCCCGAACTCATCACGTAGTTCGAGCTCATAGTTGGTTTCCAAAAATTTCATTGCTCAAAACTTTAACACGTTGCCTTATCTTAAGGAAGTTTCTCGAAAGTTTTGTGTTTGCTGTTTTTTACCCCCTAGTCTTTTAAAAAAATTTTTTTTACATTTATTTATTTTTGAGAGACAGAGAGAGACTGAGCACAAGGGGGGGGGGAGGGGCAGAGAGAGAAGGAGACACAGAATTCAAAGCAGGCTCCAGGCTCTGAGCTGTGAGCACAGAGCCTGACGCGGGGCTCAAACTCACAAACCGCGAGATCATGACCTGAGCTGAAGTTGGACACTTAACCAACTGAGCCACCCAGGTACCACTACCTCCTGGTCTTTTAAAATTTTTCTCATTAATTTTTCCCAAGTCTGATTTTTATTTCATTTAGAACTATGCTACCACAATTTCTCGAAATACGGTTGAGCTATTTTCAAAAAATATTTTTACTCTTTATTGTCTCATTTTTATCTTACTTATGCCAAATGCACCCACAATCATGTTTCTTGGTTGCTTCCCTTGGCTGGGGCCACAGTGGCTCTGAATCCATAGCAAAAAAAAGTATGATCTGCTCGGTAGCCCCAAATTAACTTTTTTTAATGTGATGAAGTACATCATCATCTTTCTTGTCCACTGATGTTCTGATAAAAAGGAGATCGCTATTATAATCATCCATAAATGGTTACTACAACATAAAAAGAGAAATCAGAGTCATAGATTTAAAATGTCTTGCCTATTTGTCCTAGATGTATTTTCCTCTTGACAAATGGTGTATGGCATTTATGTGAGAATAATCAGGTAAAAACCTCATTTACTTTTAGTCAATCCACATTTACTTTTATGCCCTTGATAGAGGGTAGCATAATCCTAATTTGCATTTATACTATCTGGCTACAGCAAGTATAGGATTAAGAGTTAGTTGGAAGATTTCTATGGAGAAGATCTTACCTTCTTTTAGTTATTTAGAAATATAGCTTATATAGAAAAAAAGTAGGATAAATTTGTAATTCTTTCCTTTTAAGTGCTGGTTTTCAGAGTAAAGAGTTTGGGCTCCATTGATGGCTCATTGGTTTTTAATCAAGCTGTGTGTATATTTTTTGGCTCTCGTTTTCATATGAACTCATAGATTTTTCTGTAGTTACTATGTTTCAAACGATTGTATTCATTATTCTTACTGATGCTCGAACTGTCCTATTGTGGCCAACTGTTGGCCTCCAATTTCTTTTTCACATGACTATTACTCTTGAAAGGCCTCTTTGTTTCTGGGTACGCATAAGAGGTCCCAGGCTTATCTTATATTTTACCTGCCATACCTTCAAGGAGCCCTGGTTCTTTTAGTGGGAAATGGTATTTAGAATCCAAAATCCAAGTTATTGGTATGTTCATTACTACTGGGTTATCACTTTTTTCCCTAGGCCTCTCAGTGGACAGAGCTAGGAAATAAGTATTGCTAAAAGAAAGTAATGGGGCGCATGGGTGGCTCAGTCGGCTAAGTGTCTGACTTTGGCTCAGGTCGTTATCTCACGGTTCCTGGGTTTGAGCCTCACGTCAGGCTCTGTGCCGACGGCTCAGAGCCTGGAGCCTGCTTCAGCTTCTGCGTCTCCCTCTCTCTCTGCCCCTCCCATGCTCACACTCTTTCTGTCTCTCAAAAATAAGTAAAACATTAAAAAAAAAAACTTTAAAAAAGAAAGTAAATCACGAGTTTATATTTATATTTCCACCTCTAAATAAATATTACAAACATTTGCCTTTTTCCTAATTATATCTTTTCTCCTGCGCTGAAGAATTTGATTCCTAACCACACTAATTTCTTTTTTACATTATCCTATAATATATGAACATATCTAGATTAGAATAATACTACTACCATTATTTTAAAAAATTACACTTCTAAATAAAGTCTATTTTTTTGCATCTTTGTGGATCTTGAAAATACACGCCAACAAAGATTTACAAACAAAACTGTGTACTCTAAAATGATTTGGCATGTTTTTCTGTGACGTTAACTTGATGTACCATTATGCTCACCTATGTCATTTTTTTTTTCATAAATTTTCAGATTGTCTTTTTTGGTATTTCATTTTTTAATAGGCTAAACTGCAGAGTAGAGGGATACTGGCCAAGTTGGAGGAAAAGGCCTAGATTTACCTTCCTCCTGAAGCAACTGAAAAACTGGACAAAGTATATAAAGCGATGCTTTCAAAACACGGGATGTCAGTCATTGACAGACCCTGGTCCTTGAGAAACAGAAAACACACGAGATGAACTCCGCGATTTCCCCAGCTGAGTATGTAGGGAGAGAGATCCTTGCAAAGGGAGAACCCTGGGTATCTACAAGGGCTCCTCCTCCGAGTATTTAGTAGAGTGCTGATCAGCACATAAATGTGGAGAACACTATGCAAGCCTGGGAAAGAAGCATCCAAAGGATTAGAGTCAACGTTTAATGTTCACACAGGCCTGTTCCCACTAGCTAGCTTGCAGAACGTCATAGTTCACAGGGCATGAGAGGGTCCTGAAGGATCCTGCCCCAGTCTTTGGGAATAATTTGCCTTAAACTAAACACTAATCCAGCTCTGCCTAATAATCTTAAGAAGGAAGACCCAAAGGATCAAACTGTTTCCAAGTAACTTCCCTGCACCCCAGCGTGAAACTTGAGACTATTGATAAGAATGCAAAGATCTCGAGCACCCAAAAGCTAAAAGACACCTTTTCTGGCACTTAATCAAGGAACCCATCATGCAAAGGAGTAGGAAAATATAATTTGTCACAGAAAGTGCAATGGAAACGGACACAAAAATGAAAATGGTCTTACAATTACCCATCAGTGACTTAAAGATATTTTAACTGTGTTCCATCAAAGGTTTAAAAACTTAGTGGAAGACATAAAAAAAACATGTAAAAGAAGCAGATTGAACTTGTAGGGATAAAAAATGTCAACGATTTACATTTAAAATACACCGATGGAATTAATGGCAAAGTATACTTGGCAGAAAAAAAGTTAGTGAATGTGAAGACACAGTAGTAGAAACTGTACCAAATGACACACAGAGAGAGAAAAAATTAATAAATATCAAGTGGCCAGTGGTACAACTTCAAAAAGACTAAGATACATGTAATCGGAGTCCCTAAAGGAGAGAGGAGAGAGGGATGCAGAAATAAAAGTTGAAGACATAATAGATACACAGTTCTCAAATTTGATGATAATTATAAACCTGTAGATCCTAGAATCTCAACGAACTCCAAGAGCATGAAACACAAAGAAAACGACAATAAAGCACATTGTAATCATACTGCATAAAACCAGTGGCAAGGAGAGAATCGTAAAAGCAGCCAAAGAGGCACATTATGTGCAGAGGAACAAAGAAAAGGGTGAGAGCAGGTTTTTCATCCGAAACACTGAAAGCAAGCAGACAGAGGGGAACATACTTAAAATATTGTGGCTGAAAACTCTTAACCCAGAATTTTATATTCAGCTAAAATGTTATTCAAAAACCCGAGAGAAATAACTATATTTTTTCAGTGAGATGAATTTCAGAATGCATCTCCGGCAGAATACGCTACAAAAAATGTTAAAAAGAAGTCTTTGAGACAGAAAGAAAATCTGATATCAGATAGAAATGTGGATCTACAACAAACAAACAAACAAACAAACAAAACAAAACAAAAAAACAAAGAACACTAGAAATGGTAACTTCATGGTTAACTAATTTTTTATACTTATTTTTTTTATAAATAATAGCTCTTTAGAAGGTAATGCACTGTTTAAGCAAAAATAATATATAATATAAGGTTTATAACATATGTACATGTGAAATGTATGGCAACAATAGTGTAAAGGCACAGATCTAATAAGGGACTTATGCCCAGAATACATCAAAGATTCTTAAAAACTCAATAAGAAACCAAAAAACCCAATTTAAAAAAAGGGCAAATATTGGGATATATACTTTACCAAAGAAGAAATATTTGCCAAATAAGCACATGGAAACATCATTAACACCATTGGTCATTTGGGAAATGCAAATTAGAGCCACATGAGCTAACATTAAACACCTATGAGGATGGGTAAAATTAAGAAGTGACCATCCAAATATTGGCAGAATGTAGAGGAACTAGGATTCTTCCATGCTATTGTTTTCAATGTAAAATGATACAATCACTTTGTAAAACATTTGTCAGTTTCTTTGCAAATTAACATACACCTCCCATACAATCCACGGATTCTATTCTTTTGTGTTCACTCAGGAGAAACACGTCCATACAAAACTTACACATGAATGTTTACAGAAGTTTGGTTTTTTGTTTTTGTTTTTTTTTGGCAATAACAAAAATGTGGGGAAAAAACAAACACCCAGCAGCTAGAGAAACGATAAATTATGGTATATCCATAGAGTGAAATATTCCTCTGCGACAAAAAGGAATGAACTATTAACACGTGCAACAATATGAATGAATCTCAAAATAATTATGCTGAGTGAAGGAAGCCCAACAAAAAGGATTACGTACTGTAGAATTTCATTCGTGTGCTATTCTAGAAAGTCCAAACTGATCTACGGTGACAGAAAGCAGACCAGGTGTAGCCTGGAGCCTGCAGAGGTATGGAAAAGGTCAGCACAGGGGAGAAGTTGGAGGGAGATATTACAGAGAACAGGAGAAAATTTGTAGGTTGACGGATATAGTATTATCTTGATTATAGTGGTGGTTTCATGGGTGAATAGCATACTCAAAATTTATGAAACTTATGAAAGCACCTTAGTTATGTGCTGTTTATTGTAGGCTGATTATACCCCATCAAAGCTACTTCAAGTAAAAAGAAAGAAAGAAAGAAAGAAAGAAAGAAAGAAAGAAAGAAAGAAAGCTTTGGTTAATCTCAGGAATATGCTGGAATTGTTACCAGCTAATTGTGCCTAGTGACCAGGCAAGCTGTTTGGCATAATCTACAAAAGAATTGTCTGTTGGCAGCAATTTTGGAAGATCCTAGAGGTTGGGGGTGGGCTGGAGCTTCTTAAAGGACCAGATAAGATCATTACCCTTATGGGACCTTCTGGGAAGTCGAAGGTGAAAGGAGCTTGCTTCTGACCTTGGGTGTATGCCTTTGGGTGCTTTGGTCTCTGTAGCTATTCTTGCCCCAAATGTACTCTCATCTCCTTTCCCTGTTTTAAAGAAATTTGTGTCCTTCACATCTGAAGTAGGCTATCTGGACTTGAGATTATCTCTACCCCTTCTTAGTTGTATGGTGTAGGGAACGTAATTTCTGTAGAATTTCCTTTTATAAAAGAGGGATAATCATAGTACTTACAACACAGGGTTGTTGCAGGAATTAAGTGAAATATACAAAAAAAAGTGCTTAGAATGAATGATGCCAGACACACAGTAAGCAAATATACGTTATTGTTTCCCGAGTGACCATCACCTTGGAACAAATGCACATTGGTTATGTGTCATAGGAATTAAAAGAATATTTTTCAGTAGTGTTTGAAATGTAGGGGATTTTCTAAGTTGTGAAGAGGCGTCCATTATAAATATAAGAAATGTATTATTCCCGCAATACATTTATGCATTCAATTTTGAAAGATATACAGAGTCTGATAATGGACACCAATTCCTCCTTTCCTTGGAGGCTGCATTGTCCCGAGTAAGCACAGCCCTTTTCTAACTTATGGCAACACGAAGAGTCTTTACAAGACTTGCAGTAGAAAGAGTGACTTCTTGTTTTGTTTCCTGAAAACAAATTCGGCACTTATGTAACACCATGGCACCTCCTGTTTGACTCTCCTAAACATCCTTAGGCAGCAGTTGCTTGGTGGGTTGCTGCTAAATACTTAATGTCCCTGTAGGTAACCCATTATTCTCAGAAAGGACTATCCACTGGAGACTTGAGATCACGACTGGTTTGATCAGAAGTGAGTGCATGTGTGTGAGTGTGTATGTGTGTACATGTAAAATACGAAGTTTAACAGACATTTATCAATAGATGTTTAAGCAAATGGATAGCTGGCTAGCAAGCAAGCTAGATAGGTAGATAGATAATAAATAGAGTGATAGAGGGTTAGAGAGGGATAGAGCGAGAGAGAGAGAGAGAGAGAGAGAGAGAGAGAGAGATGAGAGCAGAGCAACTCCGTTTGCAACTCCTTTGTTATTTCCTATTAAATTCTAATTGAGGATGGTTATTCTGTTTCTACTTAAGCATTCCACTCTGGTGGAGTCACAAAGAACTCCCTGTAAGATGGAAATTTTAATACCTGTGTTGTGCATTTTAATCAGTTCCATTTTAAATACTTGTAAAGTGGATGGATAAAAGTTTAATGCATGTAGACTGCAAATACTAACACGATGCTTTTTCTACTATACATTAAGAATCTTAATTTTATTTTAGGTGACT